>NC_080695.1:59259819-59574865 GCF_030445035.2 Dasypus novemcinctus
CAACATTGGTAATTCCCTGTTGGACTCTTAGGTTATTCCCTATTTGGGGCTGTGATGGGCGCCCCTCATCGTTAGACTTTGGCACATGAGTGGTCTCTTAAGATACACTGCACAAGAAGTCCCTGTCCTGGGTTTCTGCCACATGTCTTCTATGATTCAAAAGCAGTGTTCTCCAAAGCATTTTTTCTTCTTTGACTTTGAAATGTGCCTTTGTTGGAAGATCAGTGAAAAGACAGTGAAGAAAGCTGTGGCTGGTGCATTCTTTCAAACCCTGAAAATAGGGTCCAGAATTGGGGGCTCTATTAGCCATGCATGACTGGGCCCTGGCAGTACTTTTACAAGATGGAGACTTTATATAAAATCTATGTATTTCCTGTTTCTCCAAGCAGAGCCCACCAGCCACAGCCAAGTAGCCACCATTCCCTCAAAGTGTAGCCATGGCCGCTGCTCCCTCCCCCAGCCTGTCCAGCTCTTTCCCTGCCCCTGGAGCCCTGACCTAATCAGATTCTTTCCTGCTCTGTCTTGCAGTGATGTTACCATCCCTCCTGGAGAGCCGCTGAGCAAGAACAGCCACCCCAAAGTGGCTTCCCGCTTCCCCAAGCTGTCCCGGGGCCACCCCAGGGAGACACACAACGTGGAGCCCCAGAGCGGCGACCTATGACCCCAATGGAACCCCAGATGTGGGCACCATGTGCTGCCTCTGACCCAGCCACTGTATCCGACTGGCCGTGGCAGTAGGCCCCTTCCACCCTGGATGACAACCGTGTCCCCCAGTGACCCCAGGAGAGCACTCCTTCCCGGTGGCCATATGACACCCTGATTAAACTGGTCAGTCTCGAAGCTGCCCACGGTCCTGTCCTCAGAGCATGCTGGCTTCTCACGGGGCTGGCTCAGACTCCAAGTCACTGCCCCACGAGGGTCCACCCTGGGCAGTGACTCACTCCCTGTCCTCCAGCTCAGGGGCAAGCAAGAGGGGGTGCCCAGGTTGGGCCAGGAGCTCCCTGTCGAGCTGCACAACTCTGTGTTGCTTCACTTTGCCAGAAGTTTCCTTCAGAATCAACTCTTGATATTTTCCCAAGTGGGGATTTGAATGACTGTTACCTTATTTTTTTTCTTTTTAACATATTTGCCTGCTAGAACTATGGACAGGCAGGCCCTTGGGGTTCTTGTTCTGTTCCTTTTTACTCTCTGCCAGTGGCCCTTGGACACCCAACAGCATCATCACGATGGCCAGCAGCACCTGTCATGGGCTCCCTCTTCCCGGAGACCTTCCCTGTGGCTGTCTTAAGAGAGAGCTACTGGCGACATTGTTTAACTGGAGTTCTTCAGGAAGGACCAGTCCCTGGAGGAACCAGAGGACCAAACACACCTGGCAGGCTTGGCGGGGGCTCAGACATCTGTCTGGCCACCAACAAGGCCTGGTGAGGCCACACTGGAGCACCTCCAGGCCACCCAAAAGCCAGGGGAGAGGCCTCACACATGCAAGAGAGGCTCAGCTCTGGGACCCATTGCAGGAGGTTTCGGAGAACCTGACACAGCACATGTGCCCTCTGAACAGATCGAGATTGTCCCCTGAAGACACAGGGTCATGAGGCGCTTTCTGCCCCCTTAACAGGCTCTCTTTGGGAGGAAGGCCCTGTTTACACAGACTTCTCAACCTCCAGTCCTCCCATCTCAGAGCAAGGTCTTGGAGTCTAGAGAGCTCCTGGGCAAGGGTGAGGGTGAGCAGTGTGCAAGGAGTCCTGAGCCCCCTTCTGATGTGCCAGGTCCCCGGCCATGGCTCCCTTGGCAGTGGTTGCCCTCATGGGACCAGACCCTCTGGCCTGTTTGACACCAGGATCATGGGACTTGTTCCTCACCAGTCAAGAGCCACCCTCAGCTGCTGAGTACAGTTACAAAGAGCTGGCATTTTATGGGAGAAATACTTGGAAGCTGAACAAGAGGTTTTAGTATAGACCACACAGCAATCAGTTTGTTTCTCTTTGAACTGAGGAAGATCTAGACCTAGAGGAATTTGATGATGTAAAATTGGGTATAAGGTGGTTGTGAGAGGCTAACCATGCACTCTTCCTGAGGCTGTTTAAACTCATTGATTTAAAACTGTGTTGACAACCTAGGTGAGCATTAAGCACTTTCTAGCTAGAAGAAAACTCTGGAAAGAATCCCCAGGAAGGTTTATGCTGAGTGTTCCCCTATTGGCCAGAAGAAAACTCATACAGGGAAAAGCAATAAAGCTGGAATCTCCACACAGCCCTGCAGAGAAATGGGAAGGCCTGCCTGCCTTCTGAGGAACCTTCTGCCAGGTGAGGCAAGGCCAGGTGAGGCAGAAGTAGTCTGCTGCTCTCAGCTCAGGGGTCTTAGAGAACCTAAGAGACACTGCATCCCAGAAAAGCAATATGGTATCTCCCCTCTGTATTTGCCATGGTCACCGCTGCACAAGTGTGCCATTTGAATTCTAAGTCCCCGCGTGCAGATTCCAGGCCACTGTGGCTGGCTGCTTTGAACACAGACACCTTCTGGACTAAATAAGCAGGGGCCATCTAAAGGCCCTAGCTGTCCCACACTGGCCTCCCTGAGCTGGGGACTTTGCACTGGTTAATTTGAAGTAGGTGTTTGGTGCCAAGCCAATGCCTGTCCTCAAACCCCTCCTCTTCCTGCTTACAGCAGATGCAGAAGAGAGCCCCCCACTTCTGCCCTATGCATGGGCTGAGGTCTGGGGTCAGCTTGCTTTTCCTGGCAGCTGACCTGGAGCACATCTGAGCGGGAGTCTGCCCTTGCCATCGCCATCCATCCCGGCTGGACCTTGTCTTATCTGAGGTCTGCACCCAGAGTTACAACTGACAGGTGATCAGTCACAAAGAGAGCCACGTGTGCAGCCTATAGTTCAAAAGAAGCAGAAACCCTGCTCCCACATTTAAGTCTTAATTATCCATAGAGAACATGCCCTGTTCTCCCCAAATGTGGATTTTAAAATCATGTTGCAAGGGACCACATGGAAACCATTGGTTGCTTCCTGTTTGCAGCCCCTCTCTGTGATCAGGTGGAAACCCTAGAGTCATCTGCAGCACACACCCCCACTCCTCTGATTTTAGCTGAGAATGGCCTCTGACACGGGACCCCCACTCTGCAGCTCTGCAGAGCCTGAACTCTGGAATCACAGCCCTTGACCCGGATGATTCCATCCATCCAGCTGCTCACAGTAATCCTGCCCTGCTCTTAGTGTGGTGGATGGACTTCAGGCCAAAGAGACCAGGAACCTTTACAAGGGCAGAATGCCCACATCCCAGGAAAAGGCCAGAACCACCCACACCTGGTGAGGTCAAGGCCGAGAACTCGATGCACAGAGTGCTACCCCGAGGACATGTTGTCACGCCCCCTTCAACCAGATCCAGGCCAGGGCCTGCCACTGAACCACCCGCTCAGCCCCCACACCCCCTCAGTGGAAAGAGCATCTCTGCAGAACAGCTTGCTTCTGTCTCCTTGATCCAATCAGAAGATTCTTTGCTGCCTCTGAAGTTGGCACCTAAGAATGAAGCCTCAAGAGAAACCCCAGGGCCCGCCCCTCTCCTGTACCTCTAAGCCCACCCCAGTGCTTCCAGCAATGGAAAATCTGTCCATTCAAGGCCTGGTTTACCAAGAACAGAGCATCGCCAGGTTCAGTCTCTGGCATCATCTTGTTCATTTCTGTTTTTCCCCCCAGATGAAACAAAACTCAGGAAGAACAGAGCTGGGCAGAGACGTGTCTCCAGAAAAGAACAGCCTCCAGGAAGGCAGGTCAAAGGCTGGTGCAAAACCAGCCCAGAGTAGCCCCAGCTGGGGAAGCCTTCTCAGGCGGCTCTTTCTGGAATCAGCCCCAAACCCTTGCTTGGGAGGCTGCTTCCAGCTCCTTAGCATCTCCTGCCTGAGCACTGCTCACCATTTCTGGCCATCTACAGCAGAGAGCACGATGGTTGCAACCCCCAGCATTTCTTGGCCAGGAGGGCGATCTCATCAAGGAAGCTAGCACTGTCCATCCACAGTGGTGGCAGCCTTGAAACCCAAGAGCCAGGCACCACCAAGGGGCCCCTGATCACACACGAGATCACAGGACTGAGCTACAAGGAGACCATACCATCTTGTGAGATCCAGTGAGAGGCATCAGTATGCGGCAGGCAGGGCTGTGCGCAAGTGTTATGGACAGGGTCTAACTATAGCCTCATGGCTCTGCTCCACGGCTTGGAGCTTATTAAGAAGAGTTCTTTGACAACTGCTGGCATTTGGCAACAGTGGACGGTGGTATGTTGTGCCTTTAACAAACAGAGGCCATCTAAATCTGTTTACATTGGTCCGATGGATCACACAGCTGTAGCAAATGCTGAGCAGCAGCAGGCTCTGCAGACCCAATACTGAATCCGCAGATCTGGGTCCCAGAGTCAAGAAACAGGATTGAACACCGCCAACCAGCCCCAGTTCATCTGGCACAGGGGTGCCATCTGCAGAAGCTAGTGGCCCCCCTTCTCCTCTTGGTGTGATTCGCCCCACGTGGGAACACACCTCCACCCGTGCAGTCCAGGACACTCGTGGAGGCCAGGCCCTCCTGCTCACCCTCACAATCCTCCAGCTCTCAGGCTGGCTCCGCTGTCAAAGCACCAGTCCCCAGGCGTAGGAAGGCTCACACTCCAGAAGCATCTTCTTGCTTTGGCACTTAGCTACTGGCCAAGAACGGGCTGGCTGTTCAGCTTGGAGCTGGGCATGGACATGCCACCCACCTGCCTGAGACAGGCCCTGCCTAGGGCACCCACCAGGACTACAAGAGGCCGCTGGGAGTGGACGTGCCTCCCGCCCACCTCTGCTCGAGTTCCTCTTGCAATAATTGTCTTGACGCATCCTCAGTGGCTCCCTGGGGAGCAAGGCCAAGCCCGCCTAGACCCCCTCCCCTTCCGGAAGCTTTGACATGGGTAGACGGGGCAGCACTTCCGGAAGGCAGGCGCCTGCTTACCAAGCAAGGTCTGTCCTAACGAACACTTTTCAAAATATTGTGCATTATTTTATTAAAGCTAACATTAAATATTTGCTTTTCAGATTGGCTTCTGTGCTAATTTTGCACACTTGTAGCACTGTATATTTTATCTAACATTTCTGTGCCAAAAAGTTCATTTTGTGTTTCGGTAACAGAGTCTCAATTATGTTTCTAAAATGAAACTTCAGGATCGATAGGAATGTGGGCGGAACGCTTGAGGATCTGCTTGTTCTGGGCAGACCAAGTGTATATTCTTCCTGCCGATATTAAAATGTTCCAATCAGGTCCCCTCTGGAATTTCTCACCTTCTCTTTAACCTTGAGCCTTGCCTGTGTCTGGGTCTGATTTTCAGTAGCTCTAAATGTCGTCATCGTGGAGCCCTTACTTTTGTCCCTAAATCCTAACATAACCAAATTGCATGAGATTCTGCTGATCAGAATCTGTAGAGACATGAAAGAAAAAAAAAACCTAATTTCTCTAAAAGACGGAGATGCTTATCGGGTGGATGAACGCACCCATTGGGAGAAGTCGCTGGACTCTGGTGATTTTAGGTCCTCACAGCGCATGCCTGTAGTTCCACCATAACTGGAAAACCACTCCCGAGCCCGCCCGGGCTGCCGCCTGTCGAGTTTGAGCAACCTTGACCCCTGCCTCTCTGCGCTGCACGAGGCATGGCCACTGGTGGATGCCCTCTGTGCAGTTCTGAAGACTTCGCCATCGATAAGGACACACAAGAAAGGTCCCTGCGAACACGGGGCCTGAGGCCATAGGAAGATGCCAGCTGCAGGCGGAGCGTCTGTAAGCAGTGGCCTAACCCTCACGCGTGGTGAGGGGAGCGTGTTATCTAGGATTCGTCCTGGGGAGACGGGCGTCATCCTCCGTGGGGCTGGCGCCCATCCCCGCCATGGCTGTCCAGTAGGACGCGCTGTGTGGCTCGCCTGCTGCCGGCTTCTGGAAGGCTGGGGTGTTGGGATTCAGGGGGAGGGCTCCCCACCACAGGGGCCAGGTCCCAGGGAACTGATCCTGAAGTCTAAGGTAGTTTGTATGTAAAGAAGGCCCGGAAGGTCTCAGCCTCCAAAAAACGTGTAGTATTATCTTAACCCACCTCCTATGTTGAAGTTTACACAATAGAATTTTTTTAACAAATGTGTTTAATTTTCTAAAATCTCTTGTATTAAAATTTTCTTTTGGAATAAGCTGTGTGGTAATTTTGTTACAATCTGGTTGCCTCTTTACAGAGGCAAAATAAAACTAGTGATCTTTTCTCAATTAGACGCTCAGTTTCGAGATTCTGTTTCTTCATCTCATTTCTTTTTCAGCAGTTGAGGATTTGGGTGAACTTTTCACATGCGTGATATGAAATCTTACAGAAAGGCCTGTCCTTCACCAGTCTGTATGATATCCCGGACAACAGGATTTGATTGACCTAATATTAATTTTACTTGAATTGAAATGTACAGAATCCCAGTTTGAATTAGTTATTTTAGACAGATATGGATCCGTTGGAGAGGTAGAAGGAAAGTTCTGGATAGAAAAAAAAATTTACTCATGACAGGTTCCTATACATTCACTCAGAGAAGAAACATCATTATTGGGCACCTCCTGTATACCAGATGTGGTGCCAGGCTGTGGGCACACAGTGTTGAACAAGACAGATGAGGTGAGGCTTTCCAGGTGATGGAGACAGACAATAAAAAGATGTTTTTAAAGCAACTATCCAGATAATCACAGACTAATACATGCCATGAAGAAATCCACAGGGCTCCGAGAAGGAGGGATGGGACGGGGTCCTGCCCTGCCCGGGCCAGGGTTTCTCAGCCTCGGCACTGACGAGAGCGGGGCCAGGTGATCCTTGACGGAGGCGTCCTGGGCAGTGTAAGGGCCCACAAAGGCCAGCGCCCCTTCAGCTGGAAAACGAGAAGTGCTTCCAGACGCTGCCCCGTACCCCCTGGGGGGCAAAATGGGCCCCCGTTGGAAACCACAGGGCTAGGCCAAGGGGTCTTCTTTGCAATAGCAACGTTTAAGCTGAGCCCTCAAGAGCGAAGAAGCAGCACTATGTGGCCGCCAGAAGTAAAAGCTTAAAAATCCACTTTTAACCTAATTATGATAAGGGTTCTCGGGGTGTTAAGCAGAAACCAGGCGAGGGGTCAGCCTTCCGAACTCCTACCCAAAACTCCTGGGCCTGTCCCGCCAGGGCCACGGAGGGGTGTCCTTGCAGAGCCCTGAGCCCAGGACTGGCCAAGGCGCCCGGGGCTGACCAAGCGCAGGAGGAGGGGGCTCACGTGGACCTTCGGGGTCCCCACACCGTGACAGCCTCCTCCTGTGTTTGAATGAACGGGGAGACTCAGCACAGCCTGAGGCTTGGCCTGTCGGAGCCACATGGCTCAGAAATGGAGGGAAAACTGCCCTGTGCCGCCCCAAACCCGGCTGTCTCCAGAGGACACCACCCCCTTGTAGCCCTCCCAAGGCTTTCCTTCTCCCTTGATCCAGATCCTTCCTTAGTCCCTGTCTCTGCCCCCTTCAAAAACATCAGTTCCTCTGACGCGCAGACGGCGCCCCCCTCTCCCAGCCCCTCTCCCGCTGACCCCCAGCCTCTCCCTCGGGAGCTCTGCTGCCACCCAGCCTGCCCCTTCCAGACGAGCGCACCTGCGGTCCCCACGCCGCCCCCAAAAGCCAGCCTTAGTCTTCCACTCCGACCCGCTTCTGCCCTCACAGGGTGTCCTGGAGCATCCCCCAGGCAACAGTGCTCCAGGCTCCTCATGCCCGCCATTGCCCTGGCCACTGTCCTGGACCCAGTGCCCAGCACAGTGGTGCCTCCCGCCCACGCGGGCCGGGCGCCCTCGCCCCCTCGCATGCAGCCTCGCTGAGCCCCACTCGGCCCACAGGCGGCCAGCAGCCTCTCCAGCCAGGCCCTGGCTCTCCAGGGGCTCACGGGCGCCTTCGTCCCCCCTGGAGGATCGTCCCGCCTCCCCGCCTCAATGCCCAAGGGCCTCGGGGCCATCCTCAGCACCTGTTCCCGCAGCCTCAGGATCCTGGAACACTCATGAGGACGCGGCGGGGAAGGAGGAGCGCAAGGACACACGCGGGTCCTGACGCTACCTGGACCTCCTGTCTCACGGTTCTGGGACCCAGAGGCCAGCGATCGAGGCATCAGCGGGGCCCCTCCGCTGCAGCCGTGGGCTAGAGCCCTCCTTGCCGCTGCCCGGGCTGCCGGCCGCCTGCGGCCTTCTCCCCCCTCTCGTGTGCACACCTCCCTTAGAGGGACACCAGTCACTGGCTGCAGGGCCCGCTGGCCCCATTTGGCCCCACTTAACCAATTCCAGTGGAAATGGCCCGACCTCCCAGTAAGGTCACTCTCTGAGCCCTGGGGCTTGGGACTTCAGCACATCGATCTTGGGGGACACAGTGAACCCCTGGGGTGCTCACCTCCATGCCAGCTATACCAGCGCTGTCCAGCAGCAGCTTAACCTGAGCCACAGACGAAATGTAAAATGTTCTGGTGGCCCAATTTAAAAAGTACCAAGGAACAGGTGAAAATTAATCTTAATAGTATCTTCTATTCATCTGAAAATAGTTAAAAGTTTATTTTGACATGTAATCAACATTTTAAAACATACTGAGCTCTTTTACATTTTTTGGTACTAAGTCTTCAAAATCCCGTGTGTATTTTACCTGGAAAGTGCAGCTCAGTTGGCACCAACCACACATCCCGGGCTCAGTAGCCCCACGGGCCTAGGGGCTATTGCGTTGGACCGCACAGCTCTGTAGGCTGGTGACCCCAACACTGCACGTCCTCCCCCGGCTCTGGGCTCACCCAGTGGCCTCTCCCACGTTGCAGAGCCTAGCTGAAGAAGCTTCTTGGCTGAACCTGCCTACAGCAGAGCCCTGGATTTTCTCCCCCACCCCAGCTCAGGAAAGGGGTGACTCCATTCCACCAGCGGCCCGGGCCTTTGCTCCTTCACTCTCCACTCTCCTGCACCCCGCCTGTGACCAGACCTCGGCTCTGAACACTTCCGGTACCCCCATCCCACCCCTGGGGATGGAGCTGCCGTCAGCTTTCACTTCAAGCCACCTTTCACTCCTTCTCCACGCAGCACACAGTATGACCTTTTTTTTTAAGATTTATTTTTTATTTATTTCTCCCCCCCGCAGTTGTCTGCTCTCTGTCCATTCGCTGTGTATTCTTCTGTGACCGCTTCTATCCTTATCAGTGGCACCGGGAATCTGTGTCTCTTTTTGTTGCATCATCTTGTTGCATCAGCTCTCCGTGCGTGCGTGCAGCACCATTCCTGGGCAGGCTGTGCTTTCTTTCACGCTGGGTGGCTCTCCTTACGGGGCACACTCCTTGTGCTTGGGGCTTCCCTACGCGGGGGACACCCCTGCGTGGCAGCGCACTCCTTGCGCGCATCAGCACTGCGCATGGGCCAGCTCCACACGGGTCAAGGAGGCCCGGGGTTTGAACCGCGGACCTCCCATGTGGTAGACGGACGCCCCATCCATTGGGCCAAGTCCGCTTCCCCAGTATGACTTTTAATCCCAGTTCATGCCAGTCCCTTCCAGGGCCTCCTGTCCTGCTGCCTGCTACGTCACCTCTCCCAGTGGGACAGAACCTTTTTTAAAAAAAAAAAAAACATATGTAACGTCATTGCTTCCCAACCTCAAATGCTTCTGTGGCCCCCAGGACTTCTAGAACAAAGTCTGAGCTCCTCGCAGTGGTCTGCACGTCTCCAGGCACCACGCTCCAGCCCTGCCCTGCAGCCTCACACCTCCAGGCAGCCCTGGGGCCCCGTGCTTGCTGTCCCTTTGCCTGGAGCACAACCCCCTCCCCCCCGTCTGCCCCTGGGCACCTCCAGCTTCTCCGGGGCCAGCTAGAAGGGCTCCCCTCCTGGAAGTCCCGGGCTGGGGGTGTAAAAATAATTCTAAATCAAAAGCATATGCCCAAAGTTGTGTTTACTGTCTGTAGACCCTAATTTACAATGGGGAAAAATACCAGCTTGAGGAGAGGGAGAGAAATAGAAGCCCCTGCCTAAACACAGACTTGGAATTGCGGAGTGAACGGAAGGACGGCCCTTACTTGTCCCAGCGCTGGTTAACTTGTCACAATGTATTATGTCGTGCACCGCAGATGTTCCATATGTTGAGATGTCGGGCCAACCCAGGCAATTCCCTCCCCCCAGAGGATGGTCTTTCTCCCATGGATTCCCTAGAAGGTGCTGGGAGGGGTGGCAAAAGCCAGCACTTGACGTCGGCGGGCCAGTGCCCTGTGCGGCAGCCCGCGGGACCCAAGCCAAGAAAGCTTTCACAACCAGGGTCAACGACGCTGAGCCGTCCTTCAGGGCTGCGCAGGAATCATCTGTGGGCAGTGCCATTGTCACAAGCTGGCCTTTCCTGTCGGGAAATGCCAACTGGACCCATGCCACCCAGCACCCATTTCCCAAGGGCTTACTCACAGGCACCAGTGATCAATGGCATATAACACCTGCACCTGCCTGCCAGGTGCACTCAGTCTCCTGGGAGTGGGGATGCAGGAAGGATGGTGACAGCTCCGCGTGCTGAGCCCTGGGGCCAAGTAGGTGGGGGCTGGGGGCACCCAGGGCCGCTGGCGCATCCCGCCTGGATCTTTAGGCAAGTGCTGGGGACACAGGTGGGGTCAGGCCTCAGCCCCCATCGTCAGGGGGCTCACACTCAGCAGGAGACAGGGAAACCAGCCCTGACGGGCGTACCCCAATGCAGGCCTTCTAGGGCTGTCGCAGGGTCCACCACATCTAGAGGGCAAACACACTGTCGAGCCGGCCTCAAACTTTCAATCAGAAAGAGACGCCAAAGAGAGGCTGTAGCAGTTTGATATGGTTATGAATTCCAAAAATAGATACAGGATTATGTTTGTAATCTGGTCTGTACCTGGGCGTGATTGAGTTATGATTAGGGCTTTGATTGGGCCACGTCATTAGGACACTGAGTCTCCACCCCCTGGTGGAGATAAAAGGCAAGGCAGAGGGCAGAGCTGGGGGTTCTTGATGTTGGAGTTTGATGCTGAAGCTGGAGCCCTGGGGAGACAGACGGAGCCTTTCGCCTGATAGTCTACAGCTGACCTTGTGGAGAAAACAGAGGAGCTGAGCCCAGAGGAACCTAGGAAGCCTGAACCCTCGCAGATGTCAGCAGGCATCTTGCTCCAGCATGTGAAAACAGACTTTGGTGAGGGAAGTAACTTAAGCTTATGGCCTGGTGTCTGTGGGCTCCTACCCAAGTAAATACCCTTTATAAAACCAACCAAGTTCTGGTGTTTTGCATCAGCGCCCCTTGGCTGACTAATAAAGATGCCAACCCACCCCAGCACCGGCCGGGGGCGCCAAGAAGATCCCGACTCACACGGGCCTGGCTGAAACCACGTTCACTCACGTGGAGACGAGACCGAGCAGGGCCAGTGTGGCCAGTGGGCAGCGGCCCCCATGGCCTACACCCACCTCGAGGAGGCGGTCAGCCCACGTGGCCCATCCTAGAAGCCCGCCTAGCACGGTGCGCAGCGCAGGGTTTGCTTGTGGGTCACAGGGAAGGACGGCTGCGTGTGGACTGTCCCTGCCGCCCCCCCACCAAGCCACCTCTGGGTTTACCCTGCTCGGGGGCTCTCAGGGTGATGGGGTCCTCCGTGGGGCATTTGGCAATGTCTGGAGACATTTCAGCTGTTCCCCAGAGCGGGTCGAGGCCAGGGAGCTGCTGGGTGCCCATCATGCTCAGAGCAGGCTCCACGGGAACGAACCCCCCAAGTCAGCAGAGCCGAGGCCGAGGAAACCTGTGACCTGCCAGGCGGAGGGGGTGACGGAGGCAGAGGTAAGACAAAAGCCGCGCCTGTGGTAAGGTCCCCGCTGCGGCACCCGCTCACTGGGTGAGCTTCGGTGAGCTGCTCAACCTTCCTGGCACCTCGGTTTCCTCGATAAAATGGGGATGTAAAGTACAATGCAGATGTAAATAGCATCTTCCCCCCCAGGGGTGTGAGGCGATCACAGTGCCTGGTATTTAGTATGTGCTCAATTTATGTCAGCTGTTACTCTTGCCAGCTGTTAACACTGCAAAGTAGAAACAACCTATCTAGGAAGGCAGCAAAGGCCATGCCAATTTACCTTATCCACACATGGTGCGCCATGTGGCAGATTAGAAGAATTTATTTAGGTTAGTCTCTAGGAACAGCAGATTTCCTAAGACAAATTGTTCAGCAAAGAAAAGCAAGTTGCAGACTGATTTATTCCGTGTAATATCAGTTGTATAAAACAAAACAGAGCAATAGCACAAATTTTCTTTGGGTATATGGGTAGGAGGATAAATCATTTTTGAACATTCTGGCAGGACCCTCATCAGGTGGGGGTCAGTGGTTACTCTGGGGAGGGGAGCAGCGTGGGGGAGGTGGGGGGGTTTCTACTCTTACTTATCACATTTAAAGTTTTGTACAAGGAGAATAATCCTTGTTGTATTTATACAATTGAAACATGAACTTTTAAAGGCAACAGTATAGAATACATCCACATAATGGCATGCTACTACTCAGCAAGAAAAAGGAACGAATTGATGTAAGCAGCCTGGATGAACTTCCAAGATATTATGCCGAGAATCCACATGCCTAATACTAGAGATGATATATTCCATTCATATGAAATTTCCAAAAAAGGAAAACCTCTCAGGACGGAATCAGCTCAGGGGTTGCACGGGGCTGGGGGCGAGTCCAGAGGTTGTCTGCAAATGGGCACAAGGAGATTTGGGGGGTGATGGAAATGGTCTAAAACTGGATAGTGGTCACGATTGTGCCAATGGGTACGTTTACTAAAAGCCATTGAACCATGCCCTCGTAATGGGTGAGTTGTGTGCTATGAAAATCAAACCTCAGTGAAGCCGTGAAAACAAAGGAAAACTAAACCTTGATGTCAAACTGTGACATGCAGGAGGACACCCAGGGACAGGGAGGCTCCCGGAGACCTGGAAGGAAGACGATGGGCCCCGGCCAGGAGGCAGGCTGGGCGGAAGCAGGGGACAGATAGGAAGGAGGTTGCGCTAAGGCTCCATGGTGCAAAGGGTGTGGCACCTTCGGGGACTCGTGACATCCAGGACATGAGGCACCCAGAACCTTGCTGATGGGGGGGGGCAGGACCTGGAAGGGTTTTACCCTGACCGCTACTTGGAAGAGGCTCTAGCAAGGGTGCAGTGAGGTCAGATGTGACCTTCGGAAAGACCCCTCCAGCTGCTGTGTGGCCCGGGACGAGGACACCGGTGAAAGGCTGCTTCAGGGCCCTGGGGACGGGGGATGGTGGCCCTACCTGGGAACCAGGATGGGGGATGAGGAGGAATCGCGAGGTCCTTGGGTGGACTTCACACTGGCCCCCGTGCCTTAGATTGGGATCCCTGGAGGAGGGGACATGGGGCTGGGATTTCCTACAGTCAACCCCTGTCGTCAGCTGGGTCGGGGGAAGAGAACGTGAACCTCTGCTGAAGACACCTCCACTCGACGTTCAAAGAGTGACTGAGCCCCCAGAATGAGCCAGGCAGTGCTCTACATACTTGGCACCCAGGTGAGCAAAAGCACAATCCCCGCCCTCGGGCAAGTGTATGGGTTAGGTTTCTATTGCCGTGTAACAAAGTACCACACTCCGAGTGGCTGAAAACAGCCCGTGCTTATTGCCTCTCAGGTCCTGTGGGTCGGCAGTCTGCGCACAGCTCAGCTGCGTGCCCTGCTCAGGGCCTCCCAGGGCTGGCCAGGGCTGGGCTCTTTCCGCTCATTTATTTGTATTAGCCCCTCCTTCCTCATTTGAGCCACACCACTTAAAGCACGCACCTCTCAGGATATTTATAACCCGATTGGAGGAAAGAGAAGTTGAAGAAAAAAGTATGATTTATGACTAACTTGTGAAAATTCTCAGCACAAAATACTGCTGGCAAACATGTTACATCCCTATAAATACTCTATTCCCTTTTGTATGAATGTTTCCTGATGTCTTTTTTTTTTTTCCAAAATCTCTAAACTTCTCATTCTGTACACATCAAGCAACAGCTCCCCCAGCCCCAGCCACCTCGAATCTACTTTCCAGTTCTAGAATTAGCTGTTGCTAGGTAGTTCATAGAAGTGGAATCATCATATGTGCTTTGCTTATTTCACGCACCATGGTGTCTTCCAGGTTAATCCATGTTGTAGCAAGCATTGGGACTTACGGCTTTTTATGGCTGAATTATGCACATGGACCCCGTTTTGCTTATCCATCATTGAAGGACACTCGGGTTGCTTCCACATTTTGGCTGTTGTGAATGATGCTGCTATGAACATTGCTGTGCAAATATCTGTTTGAGCCCTTGTTTTCAATTCCTTTGCTCACATACCTTGGAATGGAATGACTGGGTCATATGATAATTGCACATTTAACTTTTTGAGGAACCATCACTACTGATTTCCACTGTGGCTGCACCCCTTTACATTCCCATCAGCAACGTACAAGAGTTCCAATTTCTCTTCATCCTCTCCAATACTTATTTTCCAAAATCCAGGCGTCAGCAGGGTGATGCTTTCTCCCTGAAGAAGGCAATGTTCTGGGGCTGGCTGCTGGCGATCCTTGGTACTTAGCTTTTCTATCACATGGCAGTGTCATTTCCATGTTCTGTTGACGTCCAGCTTCTGGCTGTTCCTGTGGCTTCCTCTCTCATTTCCAATTTCCTTTGCTTATAAGGGCATCAACCCTATTGTATCATGGCCCACCCTCATTTGGTTTGACACACCTCAACCAATAATGTCTTCAAAGGTCCTGTTGACAAATGGGTTCACACCCACAGGGCCAGGGCTTAGGACCTGAACATGCCTTTTGTGGGGGACATGATTCAGTCCCCAACAGGGGTTCTGAGTTGGCCTCCTTGGGAAGGTGATTTTGAGCAGCTCCTCGAGGGGAACATGGTCCAGCGTGGACCATGGTGTGTGCGCATGGTGGTAAGATCCTGCAGGGCCTTCCAGGCTGTTGGGAGAACCTTGGAGGGGAAGGGGGGCATGCGGGTTTTCAGCAGAAGAGTGGCATGGCCTGTCTTACGTTTTAGTAGGACCCCTCTAATCTGTGGAGTTGGGCGAAAGTTGGGGAAGAAACCATTTAGGAGGCTTCTCTGATATTCCAGCAAGAGATGACAGTGGCTGTGGAGGTGAGAGAAGTGGTTGGATTCTGGATCTATTCAGAGGGTACAGCCAATAGGCTTTCCTCATGGATCAGAGGAGGGGTGAGGGAATAAGAGGAGTCAAAAGGTCCAAGGTTCTTGGCCCGAACAAGCAGAAGCTGGAGGAGTTGCCACCTGGGGGAGGGCGCGAGAAAGGATGGAGTCAGTGCAATGGGGAAGGCGGCGAGATGAGCAAGTTGGTGGAGAAAATTTAGGAGTTCAGTTTTGGGCATGTGGCACTCAAGATGTCTTAGTCATCCACGTGGAGATTCTAGAAGGTTCTATAAAGCTGGAGTGCAGCAGAGAGGTGTGGGCTGGAGATGCTATGCTGGGATGACCCAGCATACAGATGATCTTTAAAACCTTGAGGCTGGGAAGAGAGACCCGAGGAAGTGAGTCTAGGCAGAGATGGTTTGATTTGGAAGCTACTCTTTGGAGAAATAAATTATAGATAACTTTGTTCCGGTTAGGAAGACCAGCCTACGGAGTATTTTGAGTCTTGCGAAATAAGGGAGGTGAAGAGATAGAGAAATCTGGGACAGATTGAATGTGACATGAAAAGCCACTGCAAAGTTCTAAACAGGGAAGTGACAGGAGCCCATTTGTACCTGCTAGTTTAGAAGTTAAGTACAGCTTCACAGCACACAGTAGGTACCCAAGTAACATCAGCGGATGAACTTACAGATATCAGCCGTACCATCTCACCATATCCCCCTCGTCAAACATGGTCCTCCAAGCCCCAGCGAGCCACCAGGAAAGATAGCAGCAATGGAAATCAATCAGATTTCCGCTGCGGGAGGCTCTCGGGTTCTCGTTAGGACGCATCCCCCCGCAGACTGTAGATTTGTCCCATCAACAATGAACACACACGAATCGGTTAAGGCTGTAACGAGGTGTGAGGCGGCCGTCACTTCCGGAGTCACCCCCAATTCTTCTCTTGCCCTCCCTACTGCCCTACCTGGGAAGTCCCTCCCTGTCTGACCAGGTCTCCGCCAGCTTGCGCTGTCACCCGGTGCCTGAACCTCCTCGTCCAGCTCCCTGCCCGCTTTGGCCCACCACCGCCCCTTCCGCACACAGTAGCCAGAGCCACAGTCTGACGCCCTAAACGTCGACCATGTCGCGCTCCTGCTCTAGCCCCTCCACTGGCCTTGGCCACAACCTCCACTGACCTCTGCCCACCGCTCCCACCTTGACCTCCCTGCCTTCTGCTCCTCGACTGTGACAAGCCCATTCCTGCCTCAGGACCCTTGCTCCTCTGCCTAGAACGCTCCTCTGTGGTTCCCACCACTGGTTCCATCCTGTCAACTCAGTCTCCATTCAAATATCTCCTCCTAGTGGCTCATCTTGGTCCCTAAGGCAAGATGCAGGGAGGGGCTTTTCCAAAAGAGACCCCCAGCAGCTTGGGGACTGCAGACCACGGGGCTGTTTAACGAGCAGGTGGTCCTGTCTTCTTCCTCCTCAGAAGCCGTCCCCCCCCCCAATTCCCTTCTGCTGCACCCCCTGCCCCTGCAGGGTCCTTCCTCCCCACACCTCAAACTTTGATTATATCCTTTTCAATTTATTTATTTATTTATTTTAATTCATTTTTTAAAATATTACATTCAAAAAATATGAGGTTCCCATGTACCCCCCACCCCTCTCACCCCATACACCCCCCATAGCAACATTCTCCTCCATCATCACGACACATTCCTTGCATTTGGTGAATACATCTCTGAGCACCACTGCACCTCATGGTCAGTGGTCCACATCACAGCCCTCACTCTTCCACAGTCCACCCAGTGGGCTATGGGAGGACATACAGTGTCTGGTAACTGTCCCTGCAGCACCACCCAGGACAACTCCAAGTCCCAAAAACACCCCCACATCTCATCTCTTCCTCCCATTCCCCACATCCAGCAGCCACCATGGCCACTTTCTCCACACCAATGCCACATTTTCTTTGATTACTAACCACAATAGTTCATGAATAGAATATCAGTAAGTCCACTCTAATCCACACTCTATTCCTCCATCCTGTGGACCTTGGAATGGTTGTGTCCACTCCACATCTGTATCAAGAGGGGGCTTAGATTCCACATGGATACTGGATGCAATCCTCCTGCTTTCATTTGTAGGCACTCTTGGCTCCCTGGTGTGGTGGTTGACCTTCTTCACCTCCATGTTTGGTTACATCCTCACGCTGCTACTTCCCAGCCCCCTGACCCTGGCCAAGGTCCCCCATCTGCCTAAATCTCAGTCCCTCGCCTGTAGGCAGGGTGACATGAGTGCGGCCTCGTGGGGCTGCTGTGGGTGAAGAGCCATCGTTTCAGGGCTGGGTTACTGGGGTGCTCGCTCGCGGGTCTCTTCTTCCACCCAACAGTCCCCCACCCCTCACGAGCCAGAGGGAGCCGTGCCAACCTGTCATCATATCACCCTGGCCACGGCGTCCTGCCAGAGTCCACCAGGAACTCTCCCACCACCAGGTCAAGTTCACTGCCCGTGGCCTCAAGGGGGGACCTCAGGAAGGAGCGCTGGAGGACGCTTCGCAGGACTTGGGTTTCTGCGTGGTTTGGGGGGAGTTCGAGGAAGCAGAGCTGGGACTGGTGCTCTGAGGAAGCAGGGTAGCTCCAGGCCTGTGTCTTTGCCCTGAGGAGAGGAAGGCAGCAGGCTAGAGCTGTAACCCGGGGAGACGCAGCAACCGCTTCCACCAGCCAAGACAGCGGCTGCACGGTCACTTGAGTGGCTGGAGCAACGTCCTCTGTCGTCTGTGCTCGAGATGATCATGGAGCGGCCTTCTTGCCTCGCTCCGTCATGGTCACCGAGTAGCCCTGTCCGATGGTGGTGATCTGTGAGATGGTCCCTGTTCGACAGGGCACACGGGGCTCCGGCAGTGAGGGGGGCCAGCTCTGACTGCCGGGCCTGCTTTCCTCCTTCCTCCTCCTCCTCACCCTCTGTTCGAAGCCTCAGACAACTCTCATCAGAGCCCAGGTCACATACCTTGCCCTTGCCTTTGGGTTCCCACATCTCTGCTCCACATTCCCTCCTTCACTGGCCCCAGGGCCTTTGCATCACCTTCCCTGGGCAGGAACACTCTTGCCCCAGTTAGATACATCACTTACAACCTCACTTTCTTTCCACCCTCTCCCCAAATTTTACTATGAACATTTTCAAACACACAGACGAGCTGGAAGAATT
This sequence comes from Dasypus novemcinctus, assembly GCF_030445035.2. NCBI lineage: Eukaryota > Metazoa > Chordata > Mammalia > Cingulata > Dasypodidae > Dasypus > Dasypus novemcinctus. The sequence goes on from NC_080695.1 coordinate 59,278,166, forward strand.
TTATGTAAAACATCCATATATGCACCCCCTACATTTACTATTACCATTTTACTCTCCTTGCTTTATCACATCTCTCCTTCCATCAATCCATCTTACTTTCTGGATGCAGTTCAAAGTAAATTACAAACATCAGTCTACTTCTCTTAAATATTTCAGCATGTACATAACTAGAGATGAGCATTTGTTTGCGGTTTTTTTGTTTCTTTTTGGGGTGAAATTTACAAGCAAATGTACACACCTTAATTGTTCGTTCCATGACAAATGCGCACCCCTGTCGAGGCAGAAACGTAACTGTCACCCCAGAAAAGTCGTGCCTAACACTTGTCTGCCCACTGGAATAACCTGGGGAGCTTCAGAAACACCGAGGCTGGGCTGTAGCCCCCAGATGCCAATGTCACCTGCTGCCTCGCTCCCCTGCGGGGTACAGGTGAGAATCGCCTCCCGAGGCCGCCTGCCCCGGCCTGGAGCCGGCTCCGCGGCCTCCCGCTGCCCCTGTCCTTCAGGCCTGCTGTGTCCTCTCAGGCCGTTTTCTGAGCTGGATGTGCACGTTTAGACCGCCACTGTCTACCCCACCGGGGCGGGAGCTCCAAGTGACTCCCGGCCCACGGAACCCGCGGCTCGTCCCAGGCGCTCCATAAACGTGTGTTAAATACACGTGAAGCAGGTTTGCCGTTAGCCTCCAGCCTTTGGGATTGCTTTTTGTTGTTTTGTTTTCTGTACCTTTACTGAGGTTTATTTCACATACAATAAACACCACATTTTAGAAGGATCTAACTTAACACAGTTTGCCATACATATTCACTTTATTTTTATTTTTTAACTTTTTTTCTTAAACATACATAGATCACAGAAATTGTTACATTCAGTGGACTGGGGGAGAGTATAAGCTACAATATAGACCATTATCCATGTGGTGCAGCAGTGCTCCAAAATGTATTCACCAAATGCAATGAATGTGCCACGATGATGAAAGCAGAAGCATGGGGGGGGGGGGGCTGCAGGCTGGAGATGAGGCGCCCGGCCCCGGGCAGGCTCCCCACAAGGCTCCGTTGTTGGCATTACTCTCTGGGACATAAGGACGGGCAGTGGGGAGGGGGTCTGGGAAGGAGGCGGCGAGGGACCAGTCTCGCTTTGGTTCTCCAGCTGGGTGAGCCTGGATGGTTTCCCCTAACAGAATGTTAGGCCACCGGGCAGGGTGGTGTGAGGGTGGCAGTGATGCCCCTGAAGGGTCAGCGAGGTGTGTAGGTCCGCAGAGGGTGCAAGCTCCGTCCATCGACTGCCCCTTTGCACTTTGGAATGCTCTGTGAAGGGCAGGGGAGGTAGGCTTGCTGATGATTAAAGTGTAGGGCAGGGAAAGGACATTCTTGGGACAGATAAAAAATGGGAACACAGACTCTTAAGCTTTATATCACTGTTAAAGTTCTTGAACTTGATAACTGCAGTACAGATGGCTACAGAAGTGAACATCCTTGCTCTTAGGTAGTGTACGCATGGTGGTATTAAGTGTTCAAGGAGCATGATGTAGACAATGTTTAGAGGATGAGGGGATGGTTGGATGATGGATGGATGATGGATGGGTGGGTAGTTGGATGGAAGGATAGGTGGTTGGATGGATGAAGATGGGTGGATGGTTGGATGGATGGGTGGATGGTTGGATGGGTGGATGGTTGGATGGATGGGTGGATGGTTGGATGGATGGGTGGATGGTTGGATGGATGGGTGGATGGTTGGATGGGTGGATGGTTGGATGGATGGGTGGATGGTTGGATGGATGGGTGGATGGTTGGATGGGTGGATGGTTGGATGGATGGGTGGATGGTTGGATGGATGGATGGTTGGATGGATGGGTGGATGGTTGGATGGATGGTTGGATGGGTGGACGGATGAAAGGATGGATGGATGTATACACAGATGATGGACGGATGATCAGGTGGATGGATGGATAATTAAGAGATGATAGGTGAAGTAAAGAAAAAGAGAAAGGGCAAAAGTGGCAAAATGTTAAAAGTTGGTGGATCTGGGTATCTGGGTATGGGGGTATGTTGGAGTTCTCTATTTGGTGTTAGCATTATTTTTGAAATTATTTCAGAATAAAATGGGTTTTTAAAAATGTGGGACAGAAAAAGACCTCTGTCATTACTGGAGGGGCCCGGTTCTGAGGATCAGTAGCCCAGGCAGGGTGGGCACAGGCCGGGCCTCTTGGAGCCCTGAGAAGCAATGCCCGGGGGGGCCGGGTTCCCCGCGGAGCTCCTGGAGTCACGAGGACCCTCCCTGTGGTCGCTGCATAATGACACCCCCTAACCTGGGAACCCGTGGCTGTGTCACCCGCACGCAAGGTGACTTTGCAGGTGTGATTCATCTCCTTGAGATGGAGAGTTCCCTGGATGTCCAGGTGGGCCCAGTGTCCCCACAAGGTCCTCCTAAGAGGGAGGCGGGAGGCTCAGGGTCAGGAACCGTGAAGACAGAGGCAGCGAGGGATGGCAAGGTGCTGAGCCACAGGATCTGAAGGTGGAGGAAGGGCCCCGGAGCCGAGGAACGCAGGCGGCACCTGGAAGCTGGAAAAGACCAGAAAGCAAACACGCCCGGGGCTGGCCGAGGCAGCCGGCGGCTTCTCAAACTGGCCGCTGGGGCCGGTGGGAGGCAGGTGGGCCCCGGTGCTGCCCGTCACTCAGCACCCAGCCCACCGCCCCTTTGCCGGCCCTACGCCGGGCCCTGGGGACGTGGATGAGAGGGAGGCCTGGGAGGGGGCAGCGGGAAGCGCTTTCCCAGTGACCAGGGCGAGGCACACCATCTAAGGGCATGGGCTCCTATGGCAGGTGGACGGCGCCACGCAGTCTGCACGCCTCAGCGCTTCTGAAGAGCTGGGGCTACCGCGGCCTCCGGGAGCAAGGGCAGGACGTGGCCTCCTGTCCTCAGAGTCAGTCTGTGCAGAGGACAGGTGTGTGCCAGGGCTCGGGGCCCTGAGGAGGGAGGCGCTCTGGGAAGAAGCCAGGGGCTTTCCCTCTTCGAGGCTACGTGAGCACTTCCTGCAGCCCCTCAGGCTCACCCCCACAAACGGGAGGTTTGGAAGCAGAATGACAAAAAGCCCGTGAATGAGGGAAGGAAGCTCTCCAGCAGCATGGATGAACATGCCTCCGCTGTGTGACCCTGGGCAAGTCTCTTAACCTCTCTGGGCCTGTTTCCGTATCTGTCCAACGAGGATAGCAGCACACCCTCCCCCTCGCTGCTCCCACCTGCCTGCAGCACCGGGCCACCCTCTCCTGGCCCGGGCATCTGTAAAATCCTCACACCCCCCGTGAGGGGACTGTGGCCTCCTCCTCTCACCGTGGTGAAATCGAGGCTTGGTTTTCTGCAAACCAAAAAACTCTGAAGCTGCTCAACAAAGATTCAGGAGCCACAGGGAATGAGATCGAGCAGGCTCCCTCCCCTCTGCGGCCTCAGTTTACCCCTCAGGTGGGACTGACAATAGTACCTACTTCACAGGGGTGTCGGGAGAACCAGGCGAGAGAGCAGTTACAGAGCATTGGGCATACAGCAGGCGCTCAACAGTCGGCCACTGCCCGGCTCTCGGTGTCCCACTAAAGCACCCCTCACCAAGCCGCGGCCCTGCTAGAGGAGGCCGAGTCTTACCAAGCACCTGAGGCAGAGCCTGGAGGCAGTTGGGCTTGCTTTCTTTCTAGACTGGCCCAGAGAAGTTGAGGAATGTGCCCAAGGCCACACAGCAGAAAAGGCAGACTTGAATAAGAATGCAGGCTGCAGGAGTGGGGGGTGGAAGAGGAAGAAGGGGTGGGACCGCTGGCCCCAGGACGCTGCCTCACGCCCCAAGGTGCTGCCAGCTTGAGGACAGATGGAACTAGCAACCAGGCTAAGAGGTGCCTTTTCCAGGAAGAGAAGCATTGAGTTTGCTCTTACTTCCCGGCACTATTCCGCGAGCGCCCTGGTCCCCACGCTCTCCGTCCCCCTGCCGCACCCTGTGCCTTTTCCCCTCCGGCTCTGCAGCACAGTCTCGCGCGCCGCCTTCCTGTCCTGGCGGTTCCGGGAAGGAGCAGCCCACGCGGCCCTGGAAGTCCTGTCGGCGCAGGTTTTCAAACTGGGGGCTCGGGAGCCGAGGGCTGTAAAGCGCCCTGGGGGGCTGAGCAAGCGTCACCCCAGAAGCCCGCCAGCGGGCCCCGCAGCCCAGGAGGCCAGGCCCCCCTCGGAGCAGCCCCTGAGGCGGGCGACTTCGCCGTCACTGCGGGAGGCCACGGCCGCTGCCCTGGCCGGGGAGCCTGGTCCGCCGCCTCGCTGGGGCCGGGGCCAGCCCGGGTCCCGCGATGGTTTCCCGCGAGCGGGGCTCGAAAACCCACCGACCCCCATCTCAGGACCCCGGGGGCCTCACGCTTGCGCGCACGGGGTACCCGCTTCCCAGGCTGCGGGCACAAGGCGCCACGCGGGGCGCCGGGAACGACGGACGCGCCTTCTCTCCCCGCTCTGCAGGCGGCGAGTTCCGAGTCAAGGTGCGGGGGGCCGGGCTCCCCGGAAGCGCTGGCCCCGGCCCCCGGCGGCTCCCGGGCACCGCGGGCGTCCCGTGGCGCGAGCCCGGGCGCCGCGTCTCTGTGCCTCTCCCCGTCTTCAGAGGACCCTGGATTTAGGGCCACCTGGCTCCAGTGTGGCCTCATCTGAACCAGTCCCATCTGTGAGACCCCGTTTCCAAATCCCACCCCGAGGCCCTGGGGGTGGGGTGTCAGCGCCCCCAGCACCGGCCTCACATGGAGGGCTTGTTGAAAGCCGGATGGCGGCCCCCTTAGGTCTTGAACTTGATGCCTGCCTAGCCAGCTCCCAGGGGGTCTGCTGCTCCGCCCGGGGCCCCCCGGGGCCCCCTGAGGACCGTGGTGGCAGCAGAAGGCGAGTGTGGTCCAGACGCAGGCTGGACGCCGAGATTCCAGGCCGCGAGTCACCACGGGAGTGACTCAGTCACTCTTCCCACAGCCCGCAGGCCACGCTGTCACTCACCCATCTCCAGCGAGCAAACGAGGCACCAGGAGGCGGCCGCAGCGCTCAGCAGCATTGCTGCGGGGTCTGGGAGTTTTTGCATTGGAGCCTTCGTGCATGCTCCAGCAGCAAGTGAGGCTTCAGGGCGGGGAGGGGGCTCTTGCCCCCCCCCACGCGCCCCCCACTTTTCCTCAAGAGGAAGTGGTCCCAGGCCGTGGGCCACATTTACCAGCGAGCGGGGGGGGGGGGGGGGGGGGGGGGGGGGGGGGACTTGATAAGATCCTTTCGGGTTTCCATCGCTTCAGGGGCCCTTCGGGCTCAGGGTCAGCTCGTTGTGGGACTTCCGGGGCTTTGAGGGGAGCGTGGGGGGATGGGAGGCGACCTGATTTGGTCTTGGACTTGAACTCCCTCCCCCCAGCCCCATTTATCAGAGAACTCTGCGTTGGGGTGACAGGTACCCCAATTCAAAGTGCTGCCCCGATGCCCCACAGGCCATGCTCCCTAAGTGACAGGTGACCCCTGGCCAGGCCACAGTGATTTGGGGCAGGGTCCCCATCTGAGCACACATCACTGTAGGTGGGTACTTGCAGAACACCCGTGTGAGGCACAACGGCTTTATGCTGGAGGGACAGGAACAGCCTCTCTGAGGCAATGGTTAAGCTGACACCGAAGGGAAGGAGGAATGGGCTTAACAAAGATCATGGGAACAGCATTCCAGGCAGAGGGAACGGCATGTGTACAAGGTCTGCAGTAGAGACAACCTTGGCAAGAGCCACATCTACTTGTAGATTTGAAACGACGGTTCTTTTTTCTACCAGCGTGGTTTCAAGGAGATTTCAAAAGATCTTGGCTTTTGGTTAGATCACTCCAATAATTGTAATGAATTTGATGCTAACTGTGGACTAGCACCATTGTAAGCACTGTGCATGGGTTGTGTCATTTAATCCCCCAGCAAATATTTGAGGTGGATGCAACTGTCCCCATTTTACAGATGAAAACCTTGAGGCTCAGTTGGTGAAGCACCTTGCAAGATCACAAGCCCAGCAAGTGGGGAAGACGGATTCCAGCCCCAGCTTTCCTGACCTCAAATGTCCCTGTCACCCGGCTGCAGATGGCTTCAGTGGGCAGGATCTCTGGGCTCTGGGCTCAATGCTTCATCTGTGTGCTCTGATTTAGTCCTCACCACAGCCCATGACAAGTGGGTAGCATCATTCTTCCTGCTTCACAAAAACACAAACCAGCCCAGAAAGCGTTAAGAGCTGAAGTCTGATCCCAGGCTGTCCAGTCCTGGGATTCTCTCCGGCCACTCGGAGGGTTCAGTGATACGTAACACATCCTCATGTTGTCATCATATGGCTTCTTCCCTACGTGGTCCCAGACAGGTGCCTCAGCCTCATGTGCACACCCCCCACAACCATTCCCATCCCAAGATAGCCACGAGGACCTGAACTTGGCAGCCAGGAATGCAGAAGCCTGGGAGTGAGACCCACAAAGAGGACTGGGGGCAAGCTTGGGAGCCACTGACATCAGAGGACAGGTGAAGGTGCCTGGCAAAGAGCAGGTGTTCAATAAATGGCTTTTAGGTGGACTGGATGGGTGGGAGGCAGGGAAGAAAGGAAGGAGGGTAGGAGGGGAAGGGATGGAGGGGCTTGAGGATAGATGGGAAGGTGGGAAGAGTTCTGGAGTCAGGTCCTGGGTGGAACAGGTATGGAATAGGAGCCCCAAGATCAAAGCCAGGGGAGCCCCCAAGGCATTGTCCAGAATGAAGGGGAAATGCCTACCACTTAGATGTATTGGCTTTCAGGCATATGATGGAAGGAGTAGGTGAGACTTAAACTTTCAAGGTCAAGTGTCAATAGCTGCTGAAGTCAAGATTTTGGTATCCAGGTGACTCATACCCCTGCCCCTTTCAGGGACAGCTGCCTCAGCCATCCGTGAGGCGACAGGGATAATTGCTTCCATCTATGGAGCACTCGCTCCATGCCAGGCTTGGGGCTTTGTAGTCATTGTCTCCAGTCTGCCCAGCATCCCAGGATCTGACAGTTAGGAGGCTTGTCCAAGGTCACCCAGCAGACTGGGGACTGAGGACAGGACTGACACTCAGGCCTGGAACCTCCAGAGCCCATCCTTGCTTTCTGCTTTAGGGGACACGCTGAGACTATGGTCAGTGCTCCCTCATGGCCTGGCCTCATGGCCACACATCCTCTCTAGCTACAAAGTGTGCATGTCTCCCATAACCATCTCCTACTCAACCTTTTGCCCTCTGGTTTTCATACTTTGGCCCAAGCCTACTTTTCCAAATATATCTCAAGCCTTCCTCTTCCCATACTCCCCTTGTACCCACCTTTCTGATCTTCCAGTGACTCAGGCATGCCAAGCCCTTCACCACCCCAGACTCTTTGTGCATGCTGGTCCCCCTGCCTGGATTGTTCTTCCTGCATTCTCTGCCTGGATCACTCATCCTTTGGGTCTAGCTTAAGTGTCACTTCCTAGAAAAGCCCTCTCTGTCTTCCTGGTCTATCATCCTTCCTTCTCCAACAGTCTTTCATACTCCTTTTGTAACATGCATCATTACTTTGATAATTATTTGTAAGTTTGCTTATTTAATGGAAGGTGTCACCACTGTTAGACTAAGCTCTAGAGGAAAGAGACCATGTTGGTTTTATTCACCACAGCATTCTCATTGCTAGAATGTAGAAGACACTTGGAAAATATTTGTTGAGTGAATAAATGATCAAAGGAATTAGAATGAATACTCACTCACCCTTTTGGATCTTTGCCATCTTGGTTAAAAAGCACAAGCAGGCACTTATGGGAAGATGGAGGATTAGAGAGGCTGAGGGCTCATTTTACTCCCAGAAAAATAGCTGGAGGACAGGCAGAAACTATCTAGAAAAGTGTTCTATGGCTTAGAACACCAAGGAAAGGCTAGATACCACCCAGAAGAGAGAGGGACAAAAGAAAGGAGTCTCTACTAGCTGGAAAAATACCATGAGTAAAGCTACAGAAGGTGCTCCTGTCACCTATCCCCCCCATCCTCAGAGCAGACAGCAATGGGTCCTCCAGCCCCTGGCCAGTGGCTAGGGTCCTTTTCCCCAAGAAAGATAGGGAGGGACACAACCTATGGCAAATTCAGATTCAGGTTATCAAGACTGCTCTGCTGCATCCCAGGGTCTACACACTTCCAGCCTAGCTGGGACCATGACATATTTTCCCTGAGAGCCAGCAGGAGCTAAAGATAACCTGCCTTCTAAGATAACCTTTCCTACTAACCTGGACTGTTTGCTGACAATGCAGAGAGAGGGAGGGTACAGCAAGCCAAGGAGGAGAGCAACTTCTGAGGAAGTTTGATTTGCTAGGCTTGACTTTGAATAGCCTGCTCTGAGGGCCATTGCTTCTGTACCACCTGCCTGGGCAGGGTTACAGTGAATACATTTCCCCAAAGCATCTGGGGTCTGAGAAGAGAGGTCTGTCAAAGAGCATCATCTGCTGGCAGACCAGGAAAGTACATGAAAAGAAGGAGGAAATGATAGATAGATAGATAGATAGATAGATAGATAGATAGATAGATAGATAGATAGATAGATAGATAGATAAGGCAATCTGGTGACTTTACTCCCCGCCCCCCTTCCAAGGCCCTTGGAAACTGGTCTGCACCCCATTCCTAGGTCTGTAGCCCTGGTTTAAGCAGTTATACAAAGATCTATAATGAGTTGAACCAAGAGTCAAAAAACAGTGGTAGCACACAACTACTTAAAAGTAAATCCCTAAGCAAGAGAGAGAAACTGGCCATCAGAGTAAACTCACCATCATAATCAGATGCCTAGATATCAGCAAAAAATTATAAGCCATACTAAGAAAAAGAGATGGTTCAAGCAAAGGAAGAAATCAAAGCTTCAGACAAGACAGAGGACTTGAAACAATCAATGATGTTCAAACAAATCTCCAAAATCAAATCATGGAGTTGAAGGACATGGCTAAAGAAATAAAAGACATAAATAAGACATTGAGTGAGCACAAAGAAGAATTAAAAAACTTGATTTCAATCGAAGTTTGGAATTTGATTAGAAAACAGAGCTTGTGGGAAAGAAAGACATAATAGGCAAACTAAAAATACAATAGTGCCATATAACCATTGATTTGAAATTATAGAAGAAGGAATCAGCAATGTAGAGGTCAGAAGAGCTAAAATTGAAAAGAGATAAAAACAGAGAGAGAAAAGTGGAAAAAATTCAACAGGGGCTCAGGGAGTTGAATGATAGCATGAAGATCACCCACATACATGTCATGGGTGCTCTAGAAGAAGAGAAATGAAAAGGGACAGAAAGAGTATCTCAGGAAATAATGGCTGAAAATCCCCCACCTCTCATGAAAGAATGAATATATATGTCCAAGAAGCACAGCTTATTCCAATCGGAATAAATCCAAATAGACCTACCCCATGACACATAATATTCAGAATGTCAAATGCCAAAGATAAATTGCAGAATATTCACAAATAAGCAGAAATTGAGAGAGTTTTTAACCAAGAGACCAGCTTTTTAGGAAATACTAAAGGGAATGCTACAGTATGAAAAGAAAAGGCAGGAGAGAGAGAGGCTTGGAAGAGAAACTAGAAATGAAGATTGTATCAGTAAAGGTAACTAAAAGTGTAAAAAGAGTGGTGAAAATAAAATATGACAGATAAAACTCAAAGGCTAATGTGTGCAATAAGAAGTGTCTTTCCAGTAATAGTATTGACTGTTAATAAATTTTTAAAATTTATTTTCTATTCATTTTTTAAAAAATATTACATTCAAAAAATATGAAGTCCATTCAACCCCACCGCCCCCACCCCCCACTCCCCCCACAGCAACACTCTCTCCCATCATCATGACACATCCATTGCATTTGGTAAGTACATCTCTGGGCATCGCTGCACCTCATAGTTAATGGTCCACATCATAGCCCACACTCTCCCATCCAGTGGGCCCTGGGGGGATCTACAATGTCCCGTAATTGTCCGTGAAGCACCACCCAGGACAACTCCAAGTCCCAAAAACACCTCCACATCTCATCTCTTCCTCCCATTCCTGCACCCAGCAGCCACCATGGCCACCCTACCCATACCAATGCCACATTTTCTCTGTGGACATTGGATTGGTTGTGTCCATTGCACATCTATGTCAAGAGGGGGCTTAGATTCCACATGGATACTGGATGCAATCCTCCTGCTTTCAGTTGTAGGCACTCTAGGCTCCATGGTGTGGTGGTTGACATTCTTCAACTCCATGTTAGTTGAGTGGGGTAAGTCCAATAAATCAGAGTGTAGGAGTTGAAGTCTGTTGAGGTTCAGGGCGTGGCTATCATATTGTCAGTCCAGAGAGTCAAATCCCCTAAATATATCTTAAACCCCAGCACCAACTACAATTCCAGTAAAGTAGCATGAAAGTCTTGTGAGAAGAGATCCCATCTGAGTCCAGTTCCATCACACAGAAACACTGGCTCCAAAGAAGGGCCAACTGACATGGCAGTGAACCCCATCTGCCATGACCATAGAACCCGTGGGTCTCTTTAGCCCTCAAAAGAACCAATATCTGGGGTTGTATCTACTTTATCTGTCTCTGAGACTCTGCTCAGGTGTGCATAAGGGCAATCCTTCTGACAACCTCCAGACTCTTTTTCAGAGACTCATAGCCATATAAACTCATTTGTCCTTTCCGTTTCCCCCTTACATTAGGTCAAACAGCATTTTAAAGTCATGTTATTATATGTAGACAGGGATATTCTGCTGATCCGCGTTGAACCTTTAATTCAAGGTCATTTTCTAGTTGCATCTTCAGCTGGTATTTGGTAGTGATCCCTCGGTGCCAGGGAGGCTCATCCCCGGGTGTCATGTCCCATGCTGGGGGGAATGCACTGCATCTACATGCTGAGTTTCGCTTCAAGACTGGCCACATTTGAGTAACATGAAGGTTGTCAGGAGGAAACTCCCAGGCACAATCCTGCTCTAGGCCTTGTTCTTATTTCAGGCGTATAGGCTCACAAGCATAGTCATTAGTATCAGGAGCCCACTGTTGGACCCTCATTCCCCGGGACTGCCGCTGCTCCCCTAGGGACCACGACAGAGCACCCCAGCCAGGAGCCCAGTACCCCCCCAGCTGATGTTTTTAATTGTTTCCACTATGAGTATATCCAGGAGCCCAGTACCCCCCCAGCTGATGTTTTTAATTGTTTCCACTATGAGTATATCCAAACATTACCATGCACCCTGAACATATGCCCTGTATAACTCCCTGTCAACCATATATAGCCTGTCAATAACATCCCATACCAGTATTCCTCCGCCGCCATTATTGAACCACTCTGTGATCCAAAACTTCCTGAAAAGCTAAGCCCAATATAATGTCAGGTTCCCTTACTAGTAAAATGGAATATAGCGATGAGTTTAAAGGTTAGATCTAGAGTATGTATTGATTTGGAAAAATTCTACATCCTATCTTTTTCTTTTCTTTTTTCCTAATTATTGAGCTTCTCTTCACAAGAGTCTTAGATCACAGTAATTCATATATACAATATACAGTACTCCCACACATCCACCATAAAACCTTTTCCCTTCCACAGCGATAATCTTTTAACTTATTCATGTCATATTTATTGAAACTGATGTACAGACTCTGAAACATAAGACTGTTAATAAATTAAGCTCCCCAATAAAAAGGCATAGCCTGGTGGAATGGATAAGAAAATATAGGCCATCTATCTGCTGTCTACAGAGACTCACTATAGACCCAAAGATAGTAGATTGAAAGTAAAAGGCTGGAAAAGATATCCCACACATGCAGTAATCAAAAAGTGCTGGAGTAGCTAGAGTTACATTGTAAGAAATAGTCTTTAAAAGAAAAACTGTCATTAGAGACAAGAAGGACATTATATATTAATAAAATGGGCAATTCACCAGGAAGAAATAACAATAATAAATATATATACACTTAGCCAGGATACTCCAAATTACATGAGTCAAACACTGGCAAAACTGAAGGGGAAAGTAGATATCTCTACAATAATAGTTGGAGAATTCAACACACCACTCTCAGCATTGGATAGAACATCTGGGCAGAGGATCAATAAAGAAACAGAGAGATTGAATAATGACAACTGAATTAAAGCTAATAGGCATATTCAGAACATTGCACCCCAAAACAGCAGGGTATACGTTCTTCTCATGTGCTCATGGATCATTCTCCAGGATAGACTATATATTGAGTCACAAAGCAGATCTCAATAAATTCAACAAGATCAAAATTATACAAAGCACTTTCTATGATCATAATGGAATAAAGTTGGAAATCAACAAGAAGTAGAAAATGGGAAAATTCACAAAAATTGGGGATTAAAAACACACTCTTAAATAATCAGTGGGTCAAAGAAGAAATTTCAAGAGAAGTCAATAAATATTTTGAGATGAATGGAAATGAGAACACAACATATCAGAACTTATGGGATGCAGTGAAGGGACTGCTGGCAGGGAAGTTTATAGCCCTCAATGCCCACATTAAGGAAGAAAAAAGAGCTAAAATCAATAACCTAACAACATAGCAGGAGGAATTAGGAAAATAACAGCTAACTAATCCCAAAGCAAGTAGAAGGAATGAAATAACAAAGATCAGAGCAGAAATAAATGGAATTGAGAAAAAAGAAACAATAGAGAGAATTAATAAAATCAAAAGTTGGTTCTTCTCGAAGATTAACAAAATCAACAAACCCTTAACTAGACTGTCAAAGAAAAAAAGAGAGAAGATGCAAATAAATGAAATAAAAAATGAAAATGGGGACATTGCTACTGACCCCACAGAAATAAGAGATCATAAGGGTATACATGATGCCAAAAAAAACTAGACAATGTAGACTAAATGAGAAAATTCCTAGGAATGTACAAACCACCTACACTGACCCTAGAAGAAATAGAAGACTTCAACAAACCAATCACAATTAAAGAGATTGAAACGGTCATCAAACAATGCCCCAAAATGAAAAGCCCAGGACCAGATGGTTTCACAGGTGAGTTCTACCAAGCATTCAAAGAAAATTTAATACCAATCTTAAACTTTTCCAAAAAATTGAACAAGAAGGAATGCTACTAAACTCATTCTATGAAGACAATATCACCCAAATACCAAAGTTAGATAGAGATATTAAAAAAAAAAAAAAAGAAAATTACAGACCCATTTCTGTAATGACTCAGATGCAAAAATCCTCAATAACATACTTGCTAATCAAATCCAATAGTACATTAAAATAATTATTCATCATGATCAGGTGGGTTTTATACCAGGCAAGTAAGGGTGATACAACATGAGAAAATCAATTAGCATAATACACCATATTAATAAATCAAATAAAAATCACATGAGCCTATTGATTGGTGCAGAAAAGGTATGTGACAAAATACAGCATCCTTTCTTGATAAATATACTACAAAAGATAGGAATTGAAGGAAACTTTCTCAACACGATAAAGACCATATATGAAAAACCCACAGCTAACATTGTACTTAATGGTGAAAGGCAGAAAGCTTTCCTGCTGAGACCAGGAACAAGACAAGGATGCCCTCTGTCACCACCATTGTTCAATATAGTGCGAGAGGTTCTAGCTAGAGCAATCAGGCAAGAAAATTTTTTAAAAGGCATCCAAATTGGAAAGGAAGAAGTCAAACTTTCACTTTTTGCAAATGATATGATCCTATACCTAGAAAGTCCCAAAAAAACTACAACAAAGCTGCTAGGGCTAATAAACAATTTCAGTAGAATGTCAGGAATCAAGAGTATTACACAAAAATCAGTGGTGTTTCTATACACTAGAAATGTGCACTCTGAAGAGGAAGTCAGGAAAAAAATTCCATTTACAGTAGTGACTAAAAGAATCAAATATTTTGGAATAAACTTAACCAAATGTGGCAGTTTGAGATTATTTTTGAATGCCCAAAATGGAGATTATGTTTGTAAACTAATCTATTCCTATGGGTGTGATTCCCTTTGATTATATTAGATTCAGCTGAGATGCCTTTGATTAAATTATGTTAAGAGTAGGTCTTTGATTCAGCCATGTAAGAAGGGTCAAATCCTGGTTGAGTTCCCACCCCCTTGGTGGACTGATACAAACTCAAGAAAACACATGGAAGAAGACACAGGAAGAGAGAGAGAGCTCCACAGACATGTAAGAGGAGAGTTCTCTGTCATGTTTGATTCTGGAGCCCTGGAGCGAGAGTTGAGCCATTCACTTGATACTTTGCAGCTGAGAAGCCAATAAGTCCTGGAAAGAAACAAATCTTATGCCAAACTGATATAGAGAGCCCTAAGAGACAAGCCCTATGCCAGCCTACAGCTGAGATCAGAAGCCAGGCCCATGAAGCCTTAAGAGGAAGAAGGCCCAAGAAACCAGGCAGAGATCGCCTACCATCTTGCTTTAACATGTGGCAACAGACTTTGATGAGAAAGCAACCTTGAGTTGTACTCTTTAGGGCCTTGTATCTGTAAGCTTCTACCCCAAATAAATACACTTTATAAAAGCCAACAGATTTCTGGTGCTTAGCATCAGCACCTCTTTGGCTGACTAATACACCAAGGATGTAAAACAATTATATTCAGAAAACTACAATGCACTTCTAAAAGACATTTTAAAAGACCTAAATAATTGGAAAAACATTGCATGCTCATGGACTGGAAGACTAAATACCAGTAAGATGTCAATTCCAGCCAAATTGATATACAGATTCAATGCATTCCCAATAAAAATTCTACCAGCATTTTTTAAACAAATGGAAAACACAATTATCAAATATATTTGGAAGGATAAGGGGACCCAAATAGCCAGAAACATCTTAAAAAGGAAAACTGAAGTTGGAGGACTCTCCCTTCCAGACTTTAAATCATATTACCTAACCACAGTGGCAAAAACAGCATGATACTGGCATAAACATAGACACATCTACCCATGGAACTGAATGGTGGTTCAGAAACAGACCCTCACATCTATGGTCAAGTGAGTTTTGACAAGCCTGTCAAACCCACCCAGCTGGGGCAGAATGGTCTATTCAACAAATGGTCCTGGGAGAACTGGATATTCATAGCCAAAAGAAAGAAAGAAGACCCCTATCTCACACCTTATACAAAAATTAACTGAAAAATGGATTAAAGATGTAAATATAAAAGCTAGAACCATAAAGCTTCTAGAAGAAAATGTATGAAAACATCTTCAAGACCTGGCGGTAGGTGGTGGATTCTTAAACCTTCCACTGAAAGCACCAACAATGAAAGAAAACATATATAATTGGGACCTCCTCAAACTTAAACACTTTTGTGATTCAAAAGTCTTCAACAAGAAGGTGGAAAGGCAGCCTACTCAAAGGAAGGAAATGTTTGGAAACCACATTATCTGATAAGGGTTTTATTTCCATTTTATAAAAAGAGATCATACAACTCAACAATAAAAGAGCAAGCAATCCAATTTAAAATGAACAGAAGACATAAAATAGACATTTCTTCAAACAGGAAATACAAATGGCTAAAAAGCACATGAAAAAATGTTCAATATTAGGGAAGTACAAATCAAAATGATAATGAGATATCATCTCACACTGCATAGAATGGCCATTATGAAAGAAACAAAGCAGTAAGTGCTGGAGAGAATGTGGAGAAATAGGAACAATCCTTCACTGTTTGTGGGATTGTAATATGGTGCAGCCTCTGTGGAAGAGTTTGGCGGTTCCTCAGGAAGCTAAACATAGAACTGACATATGATTCAGCTATTCCTCTACTAGAAATATATCCAGAGGAACAGAAAACTGTAACACGAACAAACATTTTCACACTGATGTTTGTAGCAGTATTATGCACAATTGCCAAAAGATGGAAACAACCCAAGTGTCCATCAACCAATGAATGGATAAACAAAATGTGGTATATACATACAGTGGAATACTATGCTGCAATAAGAAGAAATGAAATTGGGACACATATGATAACATGGATGAATCTTGAAGACATTCTGCTAAGTGAAATAAGCCAGGCACAAAAGGACAAATATTGCACAGTCTCACTACTATGAAATAAATATGAAAAATAAATGCATGGTGTTAAAACCTAGATTATAGTTACTTAGAAGATAAGAGGAGGGCTGCAAAGAAGTACTGATGCTTAATGTATGTAGAAGTTTTAATTAACTTGACTGAAAATTGTGGAAATGGATACAGATGATGGTAACACATTATATTGAACAGTAGCTGGTTTATAAATGGGATTGTGGCTGAAAAGGGTAGTCTCGGGATGTACATGTCAATTAAAAGAAAGCCGGAGAATAATCTAGGGACTGAGGAAACCCAGAAGGGCATGAGAACTATGGTTTATAGAACAAACTCAAGAATGTCCTTCTGCGACCTAGAATGGATACACATCACTATTGCGGGATGGTGGGAATGTGAAGAAGCATGGGAAAAATACAATTAATGTAACCTACTGTTACAAAGTTGTACTGTTATTAATAGGGGAGTACGAAAAATATGCCAAATGTACCCTTGGACCATAGTTAGTGGTAGCAGTCTGATATTATCTCAAAATCTGTAACAAATGTTCCAAAGGTGTGGTGTTTTGGTGAAGGGGTGTTGTATGGGAATTCTACATGTGAACATGATTGTTTTGTAAGGTCACAACTTCTATAATAAAAATATATTTGAAAAAAAAAGAACTAAAATCAAAGACCTAACAACACCTGGAGGAACTAGAAAAACACAGCAAACCCATCCCAAAGCAAGCAGAAATAAGAAATAATAAAGATTAGAGCAGAAAAAAATGAAATTCATAACAAAAAAATAATAGAGAAAATCAACAAACCCACTTAGCTAGACTAACAAAGAAAAAAAAAGAATATGCAAATAAATAATATCAGGAATGAAAGTGGAGACATCATGACTGACCCCACAGAAATAAAAAGGATCATAAGAAGACATTATGAGAAACTGTATGCAAACAACTTAGATAACCTAGATGAAATAGACAAATTCCTAGAAATGCACAAACAACCTACATTGACTCTATTAGAAATATAGGAACAAACCAATCTCAAGAGATTGAATAGGTCATCAAGAATCTTTCAACAAAGAAAAGTACCCATCCTGTTTAAATTCTTCTAAAAAATTGAAAAGGAGGGAAAATTACCCACTTTTTATGAAGTGAACATCACCTTAATACAAAAGCCAGATAAAGATACTACAAGAAAAGACAATTACAGACCAATCTCTCTAATGAATATAGATGCAAAAATTCTCAACAAAATACTTGCCAATTGAATCCAGGAGCATATCAAAAGACTTATACATCACAACCAAGTGGGATTTATTTCTGGTATACAAGGTTGATTCAACATAAGAAACATAATAAGCCACGTTAACAAATGATGGAAAAAATACATGATCGTGGAGTGGACTAGACCATCCCAGGGTCCACAGGATGGAGGAATAGAGTATGGATTAGAGTGGACTTACTGATATTCTACTATGGAACTATTGTGATTAGTAATGGAAGAAATTGTAGCATTGATATGGAGAAAGTGGCCACAGGAGTTGCTGAAGGCAGAGAGAGGGAAAAGGAGGTGTCACATGGGGGCATTTTTGGGACTTGGAATTGTCCTGAATGATATTGCAGAGACAGATGCAGGACATTATATACCCTGCCATAACCCCCTGAAGAGAGTGTAAACTACAATATAAACTATAATCTATGCTGTATAGCAGTGCTCCAAAATATATTCATCAATTGTAATGAGTGTACCACACTAATGAAAGAAGTTGTTGATGTGGGGGGGGGGGTGTGTGTGGTGAGTGAGGCATATGGAAACCTCCTATTTTTTTTTAATGTAACATTTTGTGTGATCTATGTATCTTTTAAAAATAAGTAAAAAATATGTTTAAAAAAAGACTCAAATATCCATGAATTAATTTAACCAGGAATTTAAAGGATCTGTATTCAGAAAACTACAAAACATTGCTAAAAGAAACCAAAGAAGACCTAAACAAATGGAAGGACATTCCATGTTCATGGATTGGAAGACTAAACATCATGAAGATGTCAATTCTACTTAAACTGATTCATAGATTCCATGCAATCCCAATCAAAATTCTAAAAACCTACTTTACAGAAATAGAAAAGTGAATTACCAAATTTATTTGGAAGGGAATGGGGTCCCTAATAAAAAATAAAAAATAAAAAAAAGAACAAGTTCCTGACCTTGAAGTGCATTATAAATCTTCAGTGATCAAAACAGCCTGGTACTGGCATAAAGATAGACACATTGATCAATGGAATCAAATTAAGAGTTTGGAAATAGACCAACACTTCTCTGATCTACTGATATTTGATAAGATACCAAGTCAACTTTACTAGGAGAGAACAGTCCCTTCAACAGTGGTCCTGGGAGAACTAGATCTCCATAACCAAAAGAATTAGAGGATACTGATCTCGCTCCCTATACAAGAATCAACTCAAATTGGATCAAAGACCTAAACATAAAAGCTAGGACCATAAAACTCCTGTAAGAAATATAGGGAAACATCCTCAAGATCTTGTGGTGGGGGTCTCTTAAACTGTACACCCAAAGCAAGAGCAACAAAAGAAAAAATAGATAAATGGGACCTCCTCAAAATGAAACATTGTTGCGCCTCGAAGGACATTGTGAAGAGGATAAAAGGGCCTATTCAACAGGAGAAAATATTTGGAAATCACACATTTGAGAAGGGTCTAATATCCATGATATATAAAGAGATCATACAACTCAACAAAAAAAGACAAATGACTTGATTGAAAAATGGGCAAAAGACCTGAATAGACATTTTTCTAAAGAAGAAATACAAAAGATGAAAAAAATATTCAACATCACTGGCTATTAGGGAAATGCAAATAAAACTACAACAAGATATAACTTCACACCTACTAGAATGGCCACTATTGGAAAAACAGAAAACTACACATGTGGAGAGATAGGAATGCTTATTCACTGTTGGTGGGAATGTAGACTGGTACAGCCAATGTGGAAGTCTGTTCAGTGGCTCCTAAGGAAGTTAGATATAGATCTGCCATGTGACCTGGCAATAATGCTACTAGGTGTATGCCCAGAAGAACTGAGAGCAGATACACAAAGAGACATCTGCACACCAATGTTCATAGTGGCATTATGCACAAGTGCCAAGAGATGGAAACAACCCAGGTATCCCTCAACTGATGAATGGATAAGCAAACTGTGGTGTGTACACACGATGGAATATTCAGTTGTAAAAAGCATGTGACAACGTGAATGAATCTGGAGGACATTATGTTGAGTGAAGCAAGCCAGACATAAAAGGACAAATATTGTATGACTGTGCTATTAGGAACTAAATATAATGAGCAAACACATGGAGTTAATAGCTAGAATATAAGAAAATAGAACGTTGTTTGAGAATGCAGAGCTGAGGTTTAATCTGTGCAGAATTGGTAAAAAGGTTATAAATGTTTGGAAATGAATAGGAATGGTGACAGCACATTATAGGGTTTGTAATTAGTAGTTATATATGGGTATGATAGTGGTTGAAAGGAAAAGTCTAAAGACATGTATATCACTAAAAGGAAAGTTAAAAATGATACATTGTACTGTAAAGAATAGCAAACCGTCTTGTGAAAAATGAGTATGGTTAATAATGCATATATAAGAATGTTTTTCTCTGAAACAGAACAAATGTACGTTAATGTTACAAGAGATTAATACTGGGGTGATATCTGGGCAAAAAATACAACCAAAACAAACTACTGATAGTAGTGTATAGTAATAAATTAATAATCTTCCATCAATGGTTAAGAAAAAAAGCAAGCATACTAAGTGAAAGAAACTAGACAAAAAAGTACTACATATTGCTTGATTCCATCTATGTAAAATGTAAATACAAATAAATTATGGAGACGGAAATAGATTAGCAGTTATTTACAGCAGGGGAAGGATAGAGAGGTTGAGAGATGACTACTAATGGGTAATAAAAACGCTCTAGTAATGAGTGAAGTGATGAATACACATCTCTACAATTATACCAAATGCCACTGATGGTACACTTCAGATGAATTGTATGGTTTATGAATATGTTTCAATAAAATTGGTTAAAGAAGTTAAAAAAATCACAAGTATCTGCCTTCATCCATGAATTTTCTCTTAAAAGTTGGCAGTTGTCCTGGGTGGTGCTTCAGGGACAATTATCGGACATTGTAAATCCTCCCAGGGCCCACTGGATGGAACGTGGGAGAGTATGGGCTATGATGTGGACCATGGACCATGAGGTGCAGCGATGCCCAGAGATATACTTACCAAATGCAATGGATGTGTCATGCTGATGGGAGAGAGTGTTGCTGGGGGGGGGGGGGGGGAGTGGTGGGGTGGGGATGGTGGGGTTGAATGGGACCTCATATTTTTTGAATGTAATATTTTTACAAAATGAATTAAAAAAATTAAAAGATAAAAAAAAAAAAAAAAGTTGGCCATAAAGACACCAATGGGATCCTTGGCTCACTTTGTAAAAACCCTGAGGGCAGCGCCTCTGACCTGGTCTTATTTCTTGCTCGTCACAGCCCCCAGGTCGGTGCTCCAGGCACCAGGTTAACATGTTGGTCTGCTCAGGCTCATGCCTCTTAGCACCCTGCCCAGGTGTCTACAAATCCTGAACCAAGCCTTGAACCGGGCGACAGGGTGCCCTGGGCGCAAAGCACATCCTTGGCGTCAGGAACCTCAGTTTACCCTCCCCTGCAGACTGTCTCCAAGGACGCCTCACCTGTGCAAGCCTCTTGTATTCTGTACCAGGTGAATCCGTTGTCCAGAGCAGAGAGGGTCTCTTGAAAAGTCCCTTTTGTGATTGCCTCCGCCCAGCAGAAAAGAAAAACCGGGAGGCTGGAAATGTAGTGATGCTGAATACTGTAATAGCTTTTTCTTGGAAAAGCAGAAGTGTTTCCTTGCCTGACTTCGCATGAACTAGGTGAATTCGAGTACGTTGCTTTGTCAAATTACATGAACACGGGGAAAATAATTTTGATTTATCTCTGCAATGCAGTGGCAATGTCTTGAAATTCACCTTTTTTATGGCTGTTACTACATCATCCATTTCTGTTTCTGTGTGTGTGAAAGCTCACAAATGCTGCTGCTCTTTCTCCAGCTCTACTTCCATTTCTAAGCCCCTGGGCGTTAGAGGCTCCAGGGCTGGGCCGGGGGGGTCTTGTTTTCTCTGCCTGCACGCTCCCTGGAGGGTGCCAGCCACAGTCAAGCTCCTCTGAGCTGAGGGCTAATGGGTATTTGCTCACAGGCTCTCCAGTACAGGTACATCATGGGCAGCTCTGACCTCACATGCCCCAAATAGAACTCTGGAGACCTCCTCCTTGCCTCTTTCCATCTCCCCTTCAGAGTGGAGGGCACCCAAGTCGGGCAAGTTAAAACTTGAGTCATACCTGATCCCTCTTCTTCCATCACCTGCCTTCCCAGCACGTCCCCCCTTCCCTAACTCCAAAATCTATTCAGCCCAGAGACCTGGCACCAGCTCTGTGTCCACCACCCTCTTCCAAGTTGCTATAATCTTGTACCTGGAATGCTGTGACAGACTGTCAGCTGGTTTCCATCTGATCCCCCAATTTAATTTTTAACAATAGACCACATTAAATCAATGAGATACAGGGTATAGATGTATATATTATGTGTGTGTGTTATTGTGCACAATATGTGCACACACACACCCTGGTGTAACCACTTCAAAAGAAAATGTACAATATTCCCATCATCCCAGAAAGTTCCTTCCTGCCCCTTTTCCAGTGAATTCCCACCCACACCGCCACCCACTGGGAAACCACTTCCTGCTTTCTATTACTGTCGACTAGTTTTGCCTCTTGATAGATGTCATGTAATTATAACCATGTAGTAATCTTTGTACCTGGCTTCTTTTGCTCTTCATGTTTCTGAGATTTATCCATGGTGTCCCATGTGTCTATAATTCATTCTTTTCATTGCTGAGTAGTATTCCATTGTATAGAATGATACTTTAAAAAATAGAATTAGATTAGGTCACTTCTGGGCTTCTAACCATCTTGCAGCTTCCCTGGCATTTAGATGAAAATCCCACCCCTTGCTCTGGTCCCTGGGCATCCTGTGGGTCTGACCCCTGCTGACCTATGACCTCTGCCTGGGACCTCAAGGTTTCCACTGTCACCCGAATGCTTGCATCTGGGAATCCTCATCCTTCTTTCCTT
This sequence comes from Dasypus novemcinctus, assembly GCF_030445035.2. Taxonomy (NCBI): domain Eukaryota; kingdom Metazoa; phylum Chordata; class Mammalia; order Cingulata; family Dasypodidae; genus Dasypus; species Dasypus novemcinctus. The sequence goes on from NC_080695.1 coordinate 59,300,416, forward strand.
AGGTCATTTGCCATCTCCTCAGAGACGCCTTCCCTGGAAGTTCTGTCTAAACTAGCACCATGCTCACATCACCTTGCTTGACTTTACCTTATTGCTGGCAGTGTGTGACTGGTCTACCCCCAGGCCGTGACCTCAGCGAGGGCCAAGGGTCGGGGCTCTTAACTCATGACACAATCTCAGCACCTAAAATCACTTCCTGTCTTAATTTTCGAGGGATGTTGCAACAAAGTACCACAGAATGGGAAGAAAAAATGACAAAAAGTTATTGTCTCACAATTCTGGAGGCCAGAAGACGGAAATGAAGGGGTCCACAGGGCCCTGCTGCTTCAAAGTCGGGAGGGAAGAATCTGTTCCTTCCTCTTCTGGCTTCTGTGGTTCCCAGCAGTCCGTGGCTCTCTGCCTCACTTATCACGTGGCATTCTCCCTTTGTCTCTTTGTGTCCAAATACCCTTTTCTTATTAAGGGTCAGCCTTACTCCAGGTGACTTCACTGAACTAGCTTAATTCCCTCTGAAATGACCCCATGTCCAAGCACGGTCCGTTCTGAGGCAGTGGGGGTGAGGCTTCTACATATCTTTCTGGGGAACATAGTTCAGTCCATAATAGTAGCACTCAACAAATACTTGTTGAATGAATGAAGTGATATGGAAGAAAATTCAACCACAGGTTAGGGTTTGTGTTTCATTACTGATAGTCATTGGCATTCCTGATTCTCTCCTTCTAGGGGTTCTTTGAAGTTAGGTATGGCCATGTGACTTGCTTTGATCAATGAACTTTGAGAAGAAGTGATATGTGTCTGTTCCAGGTGGAAGCTCTAAAGGCCAGTGCCCGAATCACCACATCCCCTTTCCTCTGCTGCAGTGATCATGAAGTACCTGTCAAGAGAGAGCCTCTGTCAACTTGGGACCCAGAGTAATGACAATGACCAGAAGCTGCTTGCTGATCATGTATCATGAGTAAGAAATGAACTTTCATTGTGTGAAGGCAATGAGATCTAGGTGGTGTTTGTTACAGCAGCCAAACTATCCTATCCTGACTTGAAAGTTACCCTTCTCATATGCATTCTCTACTTTCTTCTCCCCCCACTCTCTCAAAGTTCCTTCTCATCTGCCCCCCACCACATGACTTCCTAATGTGGTATGCCCAGGGCCCAGGCCTCTTCTCTATTTCTTTAGTGATGCCGTCCATTCTTATGGCTTCAAATAGCAGCCACATACTGGTGCCTCCGAAATTTATATCTCTAATCCAGGCCACTCCTCTTTGACTTGTGTATTTTTACCTGCTCACTTGGCATTGCCACTTGGGGTCTCATATACATTCCAAACTTAATAAGTCCAAAATGGAACTCTTGGTCTTGCCCTCAAACTCGTTCTACCCCTAATCTTTCCCATCTCAGGGGGCTTAAATAACTATGATGAGCTGGCCAGAAACTTTGGAATAATCTTTGAGTCCTCACTTTCTTTTGTGCCTCATATCCACTTTATCAGCAAACCATGTCAATAGATATCCTGGACCCATCCACTTATAACCACCTCTGTGACTTCCCTCCTCCTCCCAGCCACCTGTACATTTTGCCCAGACAAATGCAGTAGACTCATAGCTGGCCTCCTGGTCGACCCCATCCTCCTGACCCCTACTGCTGATTCTCAATTCAATAGCCTAGAAAAATCCATCAGGAAATATACCTTTTTTGCGTAAAACCTTTCAATTGCTTCCCATTTCTATCAAAGTAAAATTCAAAATCCTTAGTAACAGGGAAGTGGACTTGGCCCAGTGGTTAGGGCATCCGTCTACCACATGGGAGGGCCGCAGTTCAAACCCCGGGCCTCCTTGACCCGTTTGGAGCTGGCCCATGCGCAGTGCTGATGCGTGTAAGGAGTGCTGTGCCACACAGGGTTGTCCCCCGCGTAGGGGAGCCCCATGCGCAAGAAGTGCACCCCATAAGGAGAGCCACCCAGTGCAAAACATTCCTGCCCAGGAATGGCGCCGCACACATGGAGAACTGACACACAAGATGACGCAACAAAAAGAAACACAGATTCCCATGCCGCTGACAACAGAAGCAGACAAAAAAAGAACATGCAGCAAATGGACACAGAGAACAGACAACTGGGGTGGTGGGGGAGAAGGGGAAAGAAATAAAAATAAATAAATAAATCTTTAAAAAAAGAATCCTTAGTAACAAATCCTTACAAACGAGGCCCTAATCGCCAGCCCCTCACAGCCTCCTTGGCCTCAGTTTCTACAGTCAGACTGACCACCTGGTCGAGCGTTCATCCACATCGGGGCCTCTGCAGCTGCTCCACCTTTGCTTGGAATCCTCTTCCCCCAGCTATCTACATGGTTCCTTCCTTCTCTTCCAGGTCTATGCCCAAATGTACCCTTGTCAAAGATGTAGGCAGAATTCTAAAAAGAACTCCCCCACCCAGTGCCCTTCTAGAGTGGGTGGGGTCTGATGGAATACCACTCCTGGGATTATGTTACCCTACATGACAAAAGAGATTTTGCAAATATAATTAAGGTTACTAGGGAAGAAGATTTGGCTCAACAGCTAGAGCATCTGCCTACCACGTGGGAGGTCCGCGGTTCAAACCTAGGGCCTCCTGGTCCGTGTGGTGAGCTGGCCCATACGCAGTGCTGATGTGCACAAGGAGTGCCGTGCCACACAGGGGTGTCCCCCACATAGGGGAGCCCCACGCATGAGGAGTGCACCCTGTAAGGAAAGCCACCCAGCATGAAAAAAGTACAGCCTGCCCAGGAATGGTGCCACACACATGGAGAGCTGACGCAGCAAGATGACGCAACAAAAAGACACAGATTACTGGTCCCGCTGACAAGAATGCAAGCAGACACAGAAGAACACACTGTGAATGGACACAGAGAGCAGACACCTGGGGGGATGGGGAAGGGGAAAGGGGAGAGAAATAAATAAAAAATAAATCTTAAAAAAAAAAAGGTTACTAATCAGTTTACTTTGAGTTAATTAAAAGGAAGATTAGGTGGGTCTGACCTAACCGCAGGAGGCCTTTAAGTCTGTGTCCAGAGGAGAGAAACAGAGGAAGTCAGAAAGTCAAAGCATGAGAAAGATTCCATGCACCTAGGCTGGCTTTGAAGATGGAGGGGGCCGTGTGCAGAGGCGTGTGCATAGCCTCAAATTGCTGAGAGTAGCTCCTGATTGGCAGCCAGCAAGCAAATGGGGACCTAGCTCTGACAGTCATAAGGAACTAAATTCTGCCAATGGCAAGAACGAGTCTGGCAGCAGAATTTTCCCCAGATCCTCCAGATAAGAACACAACCCATGTGACACCTTGATTTAGCCTTGAAATACCCTGACCACAAAACAAAGCCATCCTGAGCCAGACTTCTAATCGGCAGAACTGTGAGCTTATAAACATGTGCTATTTTAAAATGCTGTTTGTAATAATTTTTTATGCAGCAATAGATAACTGACACAAATTATAATCTTCAAACCCCTAGAGTGGGAGAAGATATTTTCAATACATACATCCCCAAAACAACTCAGATCCAGAATATGAAAAACTACAGAGCAATACAGAAAAGACAGACAACCCAGAAGAAAAACAGGTGAAAGATCTGAATAGATACATTATAAAAGAGGAGACCCAAGTGGCTAATAAACAGACAATCAAAGTATTGAATGTCATTAATCATCAGAGAAACGAAAACTAAAACTGCAAGGAGATGGGACTGCAAACCCGAAATGAAAAAGACAGGAAATGCCAAGTGTTGGCCAGGATTTGGTACACTTGGAATGCTCGTGTGATGTTGGTAAGAGAGTAATTTGGTACAAATGTTTTGGAAAACTATTTGGCACTATCTTTTGAGGTTAAACATATGCCTACCCAATAATTCCACTCTTGCGTATATACCTAACAGAAATGAGTCTACAAGACCAGTGAAAGATATGCACAAGAATAGTCATAGGTGCATTACTCACAATGCCTTATAATGGCCTGGCTGCCCAAGGCTTCTCTAACCTCACCTGCCTCCACTCTCGTTTGTTGTCCTTCATCCTCACTGGCTTCCTTGCTCTTTTCTGAGTGCTCCAAGAGGTCTTGTGCCTTGGAGCCTTTGCAGTTGCTGCTCCCTCTGCGTGAAAATCTCTTGTCTTAGATCAGTGATTCTCAATGCAGGGAGGGGTGGCATTTTGCCCCTAGGGGACATATGTCAATGTCTGGAGACAGTTTTGGTTGTCCAGATTGGGATGGGAGGGGGCGGATGCTACTGGCACCTAGTGGATATAGGCCAGAGTTGCTGCTGATCAGCCTGCAGTGCTCAGGAAGTTCCCACGACACAGAATTGTCTGGCTCAAAGTCAATAGTGCCATGGTTGAAAAGTCCACAGTGCTTCCTAACCTCCTTGAAGTTGTTGCTTGAATGTCTCTCTCCCAAGAAGGCCTCTCAGGACCACCCTCACCCAGGCCCTCTTCCCCGCTTCCTTTCCTTTTGTTTCTCTGTCAACCATTATTTAACAAAACATGTATTTTATGTATTAATTCCTGTCTCTCTCTACCATTTAGAACATACACTCTTACAAGGCAGGGATCTTACAAGGGGGGCTTGTCTGTTTTGTTCTCTGCTGAATTTCTAGTCTCAAGAAAAGGTGCTCAATAAACATTTGTTGGATGGATGGATGGATGGATGGATGACTGTCAGACTAAATGAGAGGGAAAATAACAACCAGACTTATGCTGTGTCCAGCAATTGTTTCAGCACTTTTACACCAAATGTAAACATTACATTGAAAGGTAGGAGTCTATTTTTGAGAAAGCTTCAATAACTACACGTAACTATTTGAAAGGGAGGCTTCTCCTCTGCCTATAATTTACTTGTTGTAAAGTTTCTTCTGAGGTCTCACTGTTTCGCTATTGAAATTCAGACTTTCTTTTTCGTTCGAGGCAGTTTGCCTTTATTGTCAATAAAACAAACTTGAGGAAAATGAGAAAATCAGAGGTAAGGACCACACATGTTCAGTAATCAGCTTTTGACAATATTCAGTTATAAAACTGATGATGATCTAGAGGAAACTTTGCCCTGAACATGTGATTTGACCAGACAAGTGTTTTCATTTCATCTTGACTCTCTGAACTAAAGCAGTCAACTTAAAGCACGACTTTAAGTTTATTATAGAAAATAAGCATCCCGTTCATGATTCAGATATAAGAGTTTTAGGAGTGGGGGCTCAGTGAGACCTTGGCTCTGATGGACAGGAGTGGGGAGGGACCTCAGGTTGAAGAGAATTTCAAGATGCCATCTTCTTTTTGGTCCAGTGCTCCCCAAATGTGCTTGATCACATGCCTTGGTCAGCAAACATTTTGAGCATGATCTCATGAGGTAGACATTTTTAAAGTTTAGAAATGATGGAATATATTCTACTATAATTAGCTATTTATATTACAAAACATCTCAAAAGGAAAATTTTTAAAGAATAAGGTTTATTAAAGTATAACTTTTATTTAGATTTATATTTCTTCCCAGTGAATTTTCTTAAATGTCCTCTGGGGCCTGTGTACTCCATTTTTGGCAACCACTGAATTAGATGAAGCATTTAGGACTCTTTGACTGTTTTCCATAGGAGCGATCAAAGCAAATGGACTGGAGGCCCAGCAGCAAACAGTTTTATCCCAGGATGGTCATTAATATCCCATCATCACGAGCCACACTTTTCATGGCGAGTCTCCTTGGAACTAAGAACAAGACAAGGGAGCCAAATGTACCTGGTACCTGGTACCATCCTCTCTTTTCATCCATGCATCCTTGGCCTTTTTTCCCCCACCCCTTTCTAGAACTTTCTATTAAAAAAATCCAGCTGGTCCATCTGTCCGGGCTAAAGAAATGTACACTAGGACACTTGCACACTGTTAAGCCCAGGCACCATTTCCAATGGCCAAGCTGTCTTAGACTCTTGAAGTCCTCTAATGCCCACGCTCCCATCCTCTGTGACAGAACACTCGATTTTGAATGGGGCACCAGGTCACCAAGGATAGAGATGATTTCCAGGCCTCCCTGTATTTAAGTGCGGCCATGTGAATTCTGGCCAACAGGTTGTAAACAGAAGTGCAACATGCAGAGTCTGGTGATTGCCCTTCTCGCTCTTTCCTCTCTACCTGCAGCTACAACGTGGCTGTGCAGGGACTCCACCTCGGGCCTTGGGGACAGAGTAACAAGACAGAGAGAACCTGGGCCCTTGGCGCCCGGTGAGCAGAGCCACCTCTGTCTTGTTTAGGCTGCTTTATTCTAGGTCTCTTACTCTACACAGCTGAAAACATGTCGGTACTGCAGACACTAGCAAACCAGAAAAATGTCAGGAAAGAGTCTGGGGACTGTGTCTTAACATTAGGGTTGAAGACCTCACTGATGCTCAGCCAGGGAAGCGAAGACAGAGTGACACATGGCAGAGGCCCCAAACACCCCAAAGGCTGTCCCTGGGGTTGGAGGAGAGTGGGCTTATTCTGTGAGGCCCCAGAGGGTTTGGTGAATGGACAAGTGAGATTTGATGTGTGAGAGCTTCAGGAGGGCGTACTTTGATTCCAAAAGGAAAAAAAAAATCCTTTTTTAAAATTTTGAGGTTAATAGAGAATAAAGAGAAGAAGGTAATGTTTAACTGAGAACTGATTATTCGCCAGGCAGTCTGCTGAGTGCTTAGTCCCCTGTCTCTGATCTCAGAGCATTCTAATCTATCATCTGGTATAAACTGTGCAAAGTACAAACTCATTCACCATGTACTCTGATTTAAAATCCTTCAGTGGGCATTTCTTTGAAGAAGAAATGCAAATAGCTAAAAAGCACAAGGACAGATGTTCGGCATCATTAGTCGTTAAGGAAACCCACAGTGAGGTACCACTTCACACCCACTGGGACGGCTATGATAAAAACAGACAATAAAAGTGGTGGCGAGGGTGTGGGGAAATAAGGACACACACACCGCTAGCGGGGACAGAAAATGGTGCAGATGCTTGGAACACAGCCCGGCAGGTCCTCAAAGGTTAATCATAGAGTAGCCAGAAGATCCAGCAATGCCACTCCTCAGTATCTCTCTAAGAGAACTGAAACAGGTATTCAAACCAAGACTTGTTCACAAATGTTCATAGTGGCAAAAACCAGAAAGGTGGAAGTCGCCTAAATGTCCTTCAAACAGCATGTGGTCTAGCTAAAACGGAATATCATTTACTCATAAAAAGGGAGGAAGTTCTGACTCATGCTACAACATGGATGTACCTAGAAAACATCGCACCGCATGATTCAAAGTAGATGCAAAAGTATCACAATACTGTGTGCTTCCATTTATATAAAAGGTCCAGAAAAGCAAATCCATAGAAGTAGAAAATAGATTAGAGGTTGCCAGGAGTGGGGGACAGGGAGAATGGGGAGGGACTCCTACGGGCCAGAATTTCTTTTTTGGGTGAAGAAAATATTCTAAAGTTACATCAAGGGGATGGCTGCACCATCTCTTTGTGTATAATAAAAACTACTGAACTGTACACTATAAATGGATGAATTTTATGATATGTAAATTATAGCTCAGTAAAGCTGTGAAAAAAAAACCTTCCATTTCACAACCAATCCAATGTCCACATAGAAGAGGTGGCATTGGATTGGGAAAAGTGGACATGGTGGCTGATGGGTATGGAGAAAGGCAGGAAGAGATGAGAGGTGGAGGTGTCTTTGGGACATGGAGCTGCCCTGGATGGTGCTTCAGAGGCAATGACCGGACATTGTAAATCCTCACAGGGCCCACTGGATGGAAGGGAGGAGAGTATGGGCCATGATGTGGACCATTGACTATGAGGTGCAGAGGTGCCCAAAGATGTACTTACCAAATCCAATGGATGTGTCATGATGATGGGAATGAGTGTTGCTGGGGGGGGAGAGGTGGGGTGGGGGGGTGGGGGTGAATGGGACCTCACATATATATTTTTAATGTAATATTATTACAAAGTCAATAAAAAAAAAAAACAACCTTCCATTGGCTTTCCATTGTTTAAATTCTGGTCATTTGCATACCACTTAATTAAATTTTGCGATGCAAATTGTTTTTCTTTAAAGTCACTCACTTTTTTAATGAGTGTTTTTTTTTTAAAAAAAGAAAACTTTATTTTATTCCTTTAAATGAAAGAAAAAAAAAACAGTGTCACTTGAAAGCAATAGTAACTATAAAAATAAATACAAAAAACAAACACATCATTACTATCTGGGGAAGATCTTGTGTCTAAGTCCTGCTCTCATTTTGTTAAAAATAAAATAAAGGAAATTAGTAAGTGTTAGAGAGGTGTGAAAGCAAATGAGCACCCAAAAGAGGCCCTCTCCTTGATGTGCTCAGGTGAGGGAAAAGGAAGAGCTCCTCCACTATGCGGGCTGGCCCTGTTTAACGTGGCATCCATACACTGCTTCCATCACGTCAGTTACACCCGGACGGACTGACCCAACGCGCCTGGAGAAACCGACCTTTATGGGAAACACCAGCTTCCCAGCCCTGAGTAAAGTCAAACACCTTGAGAGGAGGGATGGTCTCTCATTCACCCTGGATCCCCCCAGGGCCTAGGACCGTCCTGGGGACACACTGAGCTTTAAACCTCTATTTGGTCTCATGAACCCTCACAGGAGTCAGCCCTGGGTTTGTGTTCCACTAAAGCCCGTGTCCTCTTCTCTCACAAAGGGGTGAGCCCCCCATCGCTGAACTCTTCACACAGAAATTACAGGTCATCTGTCAGGAAGGTGAAAAGACTCCTGTGCAGGGAGGACTGTGAAACTGGAAGATCTTTATTTTATTTTTTTAGGTACCAGGGACTGGGAATTGAACCTGGGGCCTCATATGTGGGAAGCTGGCACTCAACCACCAAACCACATTGGCTTCCCCGACTTGGTTTTTTCATTTGTTTTACTTGGTGTTTTGCTTTTTGTTTTCTCAGGAGGCACCAGGAACCAACCTCAGGACCTCCCATGTGGGAGGTGGGTGCTCAACCTCTTGAGCCACCTCCGCTCCCTGGAAGATCTTGAAGACTCTTCCAACTCGAAGATGAACAAACCTACATGAAAACGGCCCAGCGTAAACTTTATGGAACTCACTGCAGAAAAAAGAGTGCAGCCTCTGGAATTGGGAGGCTGTGGCTGCTGCAAGCTGTTAGCCTGACAGTATCTTCGAACCTCAGTTGTTCCATCTGTAAAATAGGACTAAACCCCTAGATTTCAGGGCTATTTGGAGGAATATATATCTCGAGAGGGGTGGGGAGTATAAGGCCATGAGGATGACATGAAGACTTTGAACTGTGGCCAAGTCAATTTTCCGTTGGTCCCCATGTCAATGGGATGGGAAAAGAACAACAGGAAAAGATGGGCCTGTCTCCTTCCTGTGATTCCTCCAGGTAGAGGTGAGCTAACGTTTAGCTCTCTCTTAGCTCCTCTTATCAGCAAGCACTTTTAAACATGGTTATCTACTCCACTTCTGCCCATGATGAAGTCACTGGTACCTTGACAACCTTCTGCAGTAAATAACCATAAAGCTTGGCAAGACATAAGAAACAACTGTGCTCAGACCTCGGGCATCAGACTTGGCAGCCCTGTAATCCCTGAGAGAAGGGGGACAGACACGGGGAGACTAGCCTTCTTTCCTGACGTCTCTTTCTAGACCACGGCAAAGGAAGAGGCGGTCCTTGTGGCAAGAGACTTGGAGTGTGGGGCCACTGGACAGGCAGGAATCTGTGGGGAGGGGTCCTGTACAGAGAAGGAGCACCTATGTTCTGCACAAAGATCAGTGCTCCAGGACACTGGGCCAAGAACCACTGCTGGGGAGAGAGCTGCCTGGAAGGTGGCCCCGCTGCTCAGCTGTGAGCTGAGCAAATACCAGAGCTCCTGAGCTCCACTCCACGAGAGTGGACAGGTCCCTCTGAGCACATGGAACACTTAGGAGAGATCCCAGAGAGGCCGCAGTTTAGTGGTAGGATTAATCTAGCCCTAGAGTACCAGGTACCCTAGACCTGCCATCACCAATTTCAAGGACAAGTTTTTGAAAGGTCAATGTCTCCAAAAGGATCAAGCTGATCCACAAGTAAGTAACTACCTGCTGGAACAAAATTAGTTTAAAACACTCGGCAGTGTAGAATCCATAACATATATCATATAATAAAATAGGTACTAGACCCCAAAAGGCGGGAAAATGTAACCCGTTACCTGCAGAATAGTCAATCAATAGAGAAATGCCCAGAGATGACAGATAGGATGGAATTAGCAGACAAGGACTTTAAGGCAGCTGTTCTCAAGATAGTCAGGGATTTAAATGAAAACAAGAATAAAATGAGAGAACAAATAGGGAATATAAACAGAAAATGGTAACTAAAAAAATGGGAAATTTTAGGACTGAAAATGAAAATTTTTCATTGAATAGAATTAATAGTTTATAGAATGTAGGATAAAAAATATTAACTTGGAAACAGGGCAGTAGAAATTATCATACTGAAGTGGAGAGGAGAAAAAACTGGAAAAACAAAGCTTCTGTGACCAGTGGGACAGTATCAAGCAGTTGAATATACAAGTGATTGGAGCATCAGAAGGAGAAGAAAGATGGGATCAGAGCTCGCATATTAACGTAGTGCTTAGCTGGAAATGCATAGATCTAAAAGAAGGATGTCTAAAATCAATGAATTAAATCGCTACCTAAAGAAGTCAGGAAAAGAAGAGTAAATTAAACCCATAGCTAGCTGAAGGAGAAAAAAATAATGAAAATCAATCATACAGAAAATATTATGATAGAGAAAATCAATATAAAATCAAGTGATTTTTTGAGAAGGTTAATAAAATTGATATGGTATCATTTATACTGCTTAAGATCAAAAGGGAGAAAACATAAATTCTCAACATCTGAAATGAAAGAGGGGGCATCACTGCAATTCTAGAGATATTTTATGAACAATTATTTCAATAAAACTGACAACTTTAGGTAAAAATCATTAAATTCTTTGGATGAAAAACATTAGCAAAACTTACCAGGAAGAAGTAGAAAACCTAAAGAGTTCTGTATGTACTAAAATAATTGAATTCACCATTTAAAAGCATTCCACAAAGAAAACCTCAAGCCCAAAGAGTCAATGGTGAATTTTATTCAGCATTTAAAGAACATACAATATGAATGTTACACAAACTCTTTCAAAAGAGGAGGAGAGAATACCTCCAAACTCATTTTTTGAGGCCAGCATAACTCAAATATGAAACCAAAGACATTAGTAGAAAAGATTACTACAAACCATTATCTCTCATGAATATATGCATAAGTATCATTAACAGTATAATAACAAATCAAATCCAGTGATCATGTGAAGTTTATTCCAGGAATATAATATTGGTTTAGCCTTTGAAAATCAGTGTAATTCACCATATTAGAATAGAGAATAAAAACCATGTGATCGTCTCAATAGATGCAAAAAAAGCCTTGAAAAAAACCAAAATGCATTTATGGAAAAATTGCCAAAAAACCATATAAAGTATATCCACAAAAAGCCTATAGCTAACATTATACTTAACAGTGAAAGCTTTCTCCCTAAGGCTGAGAACAAGGCAAAGACGTCTGCTCTTACCACTTCTATTCAACACGTTACCTGAGGTCCTAGCCAGTGCAAGAAAACAAGGAGAGAAAGGCATAAAAGTTAGAAAGGAAGAACTAAAATTATCTTTATGTACAGATTTTATGACCCAATATATAGAAAATTGAAAGAACCTACCCAAAAAATAACCTACCAGAACTAATGAGTGAATTTAGCAACAATTGCGGGCTATAACAACATAGAAGAATCAATTTATTTCTATTATACCAGCAATGAATAATTGGAAAATAAAATATTAAAACTACCATTTATAATAACATTAAGAAACATAAAATATACAGGGATGAATTTCTTTAGGTACATGTAAAACCTCTAAAACTACAAAATTTGCTGAGAGAACACTGAAATAAAAGAATAGATGTATCATATTCATGATTGGGAAGATTAAATACTCTTAATACTAAATAATATTTCCAAAATTAATCTATAGATTGTATGCTATCTCAATAAAAAGTTCAGCTGGATTCTTTGTACAAACTCACAAGATGAATCTAAAATTTATATGGAAATGCAAATTTCCAAAATAACCAAAACAATTTTGGAAAAGAAGTATGGTTTTAACATAGAGGTTGACAAATAGATCAATTGAACAGAACAGAGAAACTTGAAGCAGGCCCACACTAAAATCAATTGATTCAAAGAAGGTGCCAAAGCAATTTAATGGGGGAAAGGCAGGTCTTTCCAACAAATGGTGCTGGAACAACTGGATATCCATATAGAAAAATATGAACTATGACTCATGTATCATTTCAAACACCAAGTTAATTTGAGATGAAAAGACCTATATACCACCTTCTAAAGCTATAAACTTCTAGAAAAACATAAGAATATATCTTTATAGCCCTAGGATACTCAAAGATTTCTTAGACAAGGCATAGAAAAATCATTTAAAAATTAAAAAACATAAACTTCATCAAAATAAAAACTTTTCTCAGAAAGCTAAGTATAGAACTACCATATGTCCCAGCATCCCACTACTAAGTATATACCCAAAAGTATTGGAAGCAGAGTCTCAGACATTTGCACACCAATGTTCACAGCAGCATTACTGCTGTGAACATTTGCCAAAAGGTGGAGGTAATCTAAGTGTCCCTCATTCTACAAAGGAATAAACAAAATGTGGCATATACATAAAATGGAACATTATTCAGAATGAAGTCCTGATACATGTGACACCATGGATGAACCTTGAAGACATCAGGTTGACTGAAATAAGCCAGACACAAAAGGTCAAATATTGCATGATCTCATTGAATTGAAACAATCAGAATAAGCAAACTCATAGAGTCAGAATCTAAAATACAGGTTACCAGGGGATGGGATAGGGATAGGGAATGGGAAGTTAAAGCTTAAAATGTACAGGGCTCTTATTTGGAATGATGGAGATGTTTTGGTAATGGATGGTGGTGATGGTAGCACCACATTGTGAACTTAGTTAACATCACTGAATATATCTGAATGTGATAAAAAGGGGAAATGTTAGATGTTTATATGGTAACCAAATAAAATATTTTTAAATATCCATGGAAATACACTACACAAAATGAACCCTAAGTTAAACCATGGACTATAGTTAACAGTACAATTATAAAAATGCTCTATCGTCAATTTTGTAACATATGTCCCACATCACTGCCAGGTAGTGGCAGTGGGGTAGTATATGGGAATCCTGTATTTTGTGCAGTCTTGTTCTGTTTTGTGCAGTTTTGTTCTGTAAATCTGCAACTTCTCTAAAAAAGAAAAAAAAAGCCAAAAACAATAAAAACTTTTGCACATCAAGAGATACTTTTCAACAAATGGTACTGGACAAGAGCAGAGCTGGGCAATGAGGCAAGAATAGAGCGATCAACGCAAGAGATGATGAGGACCTAGGCTGGGGGTAATAGAGATGTGGAGAAAAGAAACAGAATGGATAGGATTTTGTGATGGATTGAATGTGGCCAAAGATGACACCATCTGGTGTGAGGCAGAAATAGAGTAGAGGTGCCATTTCCTGGACCAACGGAAGCTGGAGGAGACCAGGTGTGGAGGGAATGGGACCTCTGCAGTTAGTAGTGATGTGTTTGTGGTGTTTTGAACATTGCTGGTTGTCCAGGTGTGGGTAGTCCCAGCCATACCTGGCTTTTCTCCCTGACCATGGGAGCTGCTTTTTGTTGTCCTGGACACATTCCATCTTTCCCTTGGTTGCGCACCAAACTTCTTCTATCACCAAGAGCTGGTATCAACATTGTCCCAGTACACATTCTTTTTTTTTTTTTTTTTTTAAAGATTTATTTTTATTTATTAATTCCCCTCCCCTCCCCCGGTTGTCTGTTTTCTGTGTCTTTTTGCTGCGTCTTGTTTTTTTGTCAGCTTCTTTTGTCGTCAGCGGCATGGGAAGTGTGGGCGGCGCCATTCCTGGGCAGGCTGCACTTTCTTTCGTGCTGGGCGGCTCTCCTTACGGGGTGCACTCCTTGCGCGTGGGGCTCCCCTACGCGGGGGACACCCCAGCGTGGCACGGCACTCCTTGCGCGCATCAGCACTGCGCATGGGCCAGCTCCACACGGGTCAAGGAGGCCCGGGGATGAACCGCGGGCCTCCCATGTGGTAGACGGACGCCCTAACCACTGGGCCAAAGTCTGTTTCCCCCAGTACACATTCTTGAGAAAGGTCATGGACTGTAGTAGATAGAATGACAGTAGACTCCCGCTCCTCTAATACGTCCACATCCTAATCCCCAGGACCTATGAATAGGTTGTGTTAAATGGCAAAGGAGAATTGCAGATGGAATTAAGATCTGTGGTAATTTGTTTTAGCAGCAAGAGGAAACTAATACACAGACCTTTAACATTCAGAAACTGTGGCACCAGTGGGGGGCAGGGAGGGCAGGGAATTCTTCCCCATGATGAAAAATAAGGGAAGAATGTGGGACATCTGAGAAGCAAAACTGCTCCTGGGGAAGCGGCTGTGGCTCAATCAATTGGGCTTCTGTCTACCGTATGGGAGGCCCTGGGTTCGTGTCCCAGGGCCTCCTTGTGAAGGCAGGCTGGTCCATGCCCACGGAGAGCTGACGGCCCACACCTGTGGAGAGCTGGCACAGCAAGATGATGCAACAAAGGGAGACAAGCAGACACAGAAGAACGTACAGTGAATAGACACAGAGAGCAGACATCAAGCAAGCCACAAAGGGGGGGGGGGGGATTAAATAAATAAATAAAAATAAATCTTTAAAAAAACAAAAACTGCTCCTGTATTTGAATACTTACTCTGTGCCAGGCACAGCTCTCAATAGGATCTCAACTGCACTTTCCTCTGCACCATGAATTTTGTATTATCCCCATCTACAGATAGGGAGAGTGAGGCATAAAGCGGTTAAGCAACTGTCTGGTTCACTCAGCTAGTGAGTGGAGGAGTGGATTCAAACCTGACTAGACACACTCTGGGATCTTAACATCTACCCAGGGCCATAAGCATTTTATGAGTCTCCCAATGTGCATTTTCGAGCTGAGGTTGAAAAAGGTAATGCCCTGCCATCGTGTTTCAGCTCTCATACTCTAAACAAATCCTTTTTGTGATATATTTGGTGCCATGGTTGTCATATCTTTATACTTTTTATTGGCAATTTAGCTGTTTAAAATGGTGCCCAGGTGTAGTGCTGAAGTTCTGTCTAGTGCTCCAAAGTGCAAGAAGGCTGCAATGTGCCTTACAAAGGAAACACATGTTTTAGAGAAGCTTTGTTCAGGCCTGAGTCATAGTGCTGTTGGCTGTGTGTTTAATGTCCATGATTCAACAACATATATTAAATAAGGTGTCTTTAAACAGAAACACTCATAAAAACAAGGTTATGTGTGAACTGGTGATGAAAATATTGTGACCAGAGGCTCACAGAAACCTAACCTTGTGTTTTCCCAGTGAGCAGTGGTTCACTATTTGCTAATTCAGTGTTTGCAGTGACTTTGTAGAGCTTAACTATGGTGAATGAGAATGGACTTTATACAGATGTTACGGATTGAATTGTGTCTTCCAAAAAGATATGTTCAAGTCCTAACTTCGGTCTCTTGAATGTGACCCTATTAAAAATAGGATCTTTGAAGATAGTATTAGTTAAGAGGAGGCCAAACCAGATTAGGATGGGCCCTAAACCATTATGGCTGGTGTCTGTATAAGAAGATGAAATTTGGATACAGATAAATAGAGAAAGAGATGGCCACATGATGGAGGCAGGTATCGAGTCATGGATGACCGGCCACCACCAGAATTCCATAGACTTCAGAGGAAGCATATCCCTGCCAACACCTTGATTCGGACATCTAGCCTCCAGAACTGAGACACAATAAATCTCTGTTTAAGGCAAGTAAACTTCGTTATGACAGCTCTGGGAGATCAAGACAGGTGTCTTGTTTGGGATTGTTGACATCCCTTCTACAACATCCCTTATACCATACCCCACTTCAGCCAGAGTCTCCAAAAGCTGCTCTGCCACTCCTTGAAGCCTCTGCAAGCTCCTCCCCTGTCCCCAGAGGAACGTATGACCTGGAACAAGGCTCATCATATACCATCTGCTAAGAGAGGCCCTGGATAAGGAAGAAGCATGCTAATTAGGAGACAGAGGAGAGTGGAAGAAAATTATTGCCATCTGCTCCCATGCATGGGGAAAAGGGAGTGACTAGGAGGGGAAGATGGAGTTGGTAACCCCAATTTAGTTAAAAGTGTAGCGGTCTTGAGGTCTGAGCTGAAGGCACCCAGATGTCCTTGAAGATAACCTTAGCAGACAGAGGCAGTTTTTGTGGTCCTCACTTGCAAAGTGGCTCTTGGCCTTCTCAAACCGAGTGGGGTCACCTGTTGGGGTCTCTCAGCATTGGGTGGGGGTCTGGGAAGGGCACTCCTTATAGGGAGCATGAGTGAGTAATGGCATGGTGGTGGGAAAGTTGGTTAAAGGAGATGGGCTGTATAGGGCAAAGGAGGAAGGAAGGCTGAGCAGCTCAAGGACACAGAAATCCCCTGGGGCTTTGAGGAAATCTTGACGGGCACTTTGAACTTCCAAAATCCATGGAATGGGGGTTTTAATCCATCTTATGTAGAGCGGCAGGGGCCAGGGGACCCCAGCTGACAGTGGGACTCCACACCATAGCTTGAAATGTAAATAAGAGTTCTGCTCTGGGTGGAATGGGAGGCAGCTGACCCTGAAGATACTTGTTTCATCTCCCCCTTCTACGCCATGGGAGCCCCCAGAATCACTCAACTAAATAATGCTTGAGCTAAAAGTCTCTTTCAGTCTCAAGATTTTGTAATTACAATGCAGATTGTAAATTTGGAGAAAGCTACACTCAAGTGGAAAGAGGAGAAAGGAGAGTGAGAGCTTGGTAATGTTCCCAGGGAAAGTTCTGGCAGCCCAGTGGATGTTAATAATTTATTAACCCAACAAATACTTGGGTGCCTTTGCCTTTGAACTCAAGGACTGAGAGAGTCCAAGACAGGATTCTTGCTCATTTCCCTTCCACATCCTCTAAAACCTCAGTGCTGGTGAGAAACCTTCTAATAGCACTATGCTTGGAGTAAACAATTCAAAGAGAAACTTAAAAGAAGCTCAGAACCTCAGGAACAGAGCTGGAATCCTACATAATTGCTTTTCTTCTTGGGCCAGTTCCTGACAAGGTTGCTCAATATCAGTCTGATATTGATAGAGAGGACTGATTCTAAAATATAATGAATATTTGAATATGTAAACTAATATCTCTTGATATGTGTGCCCTAACTTTCTCAAGAACATAGTTCACATTTCACAGCCAGCCAACTTTGCTTTATTTTAGGGTAATAAATTCTGTTGATTATCGTGATCTAGGTCTTTACAAACTATGTTTAAAAAATGTAAAAGCATTATACATCTATGTGGGATGTTACTTAATGGGAGATAATGGAGGGAAAGGAAAGAACTGGCAAAAGAAGTAAATGCTCTAAATGTGATTTGTCTATTTCTGTCCTAAAAATTATGTGATAATAATAATAGTTATGGTAATATCAACAATAAATAAAAGACAAGATTTATTGAGTATAATGTGGCAGTTACTGTGATTCACATGGACAATTTTATTAAATTGTCACCCCTACACATAGGTACTATTATTATTCATTTTGTACAGATGTGAAAACTGAGGCTCAGGGTACACGGTGGGAAATCTGAAATTTAAGCCACGCACTCTGGGTACAGATCCCGTGCTGGTAACCTGGGAATTACTGCCTTTCACAGATACTGGTGTGTGCTTCCTGTAAACAGTCCTGATCCATCATACCCTGACAAGAATGCTTTTAGAAAGCTGCCTGGGATGGATGATCAGCCAATTTGAGGACAAAGAGTTAAAAAACAGAGGTTCTGCCTTCACCTAAGAGATGTGACATCTTGAGTAGCTGCAGAACATCCTCAATTATCTCATCTATACAATAGGGATACTAATCCTCCAATGTATGACTGTGACAAATCTGGAGACCATGAAAGCATTTCAAACTCATAAGATAAATGCAAATTTAATCCATTATCATCAACAATAATTTTTAAAGTTCCTAGTGCTGAAAGAGACTTTAAGAGTTTTTTTTTTTTTTTCTAAACAGAATCAAAGGTGAAAGATTCACTCTCTGAAAAAAGGGTCAGTAAATCAACAACACTGAGATGAGGAGCAGAACTGACACATTGGAAAATTCATCTGCCCAGTAAAGCAGAAGAAAGGGCCAAAGGCCTGAAAGCACTGAAAGAGGAGATATTGGATATGGAGGATAAGAGGAGCAAAACTTAAAACTTATTGTTCCCCCAAGTAATTAAAACAGAAAGAAAACACAAAGACGTAGCTGAAGAAACTATTTGGACCTGAAAATCATGTTCATTTAACAGATTAGAAGAGTTCCCTAAGAAATATAAAACAAGTGAATGGAGATCTCTATCTTGGCAAAGTTTTGAGATTATAAGGATAACATGAACAATTTGGCAGATTTCCCAGAAGGTAAAGTAAAGGTTAATCACAAAAGGCCACAGATATTTCTAGGAAAAAAATCCATGGTACAATTAGTGCAATAGAACAGAGTGTCAAGAATTTTGAGGGAAAAGACCATGACCTAATAATTTTATGCCCAGTCAAGCTGTTATTCATGTTTAGGATGAGAAAAAGACATTGTCAGAAAAATAGGACAATGTTAGTTAAGGGGAAAAAAAAGAATAATCACTGATGGTGACAGTCATCTGTATATTGAAACACAATATAAAGCTGCAATAAGTAGAACAGTATAATATTAATATAAGCATTACCTGCAAATCAATGGAACTAAACTAACAGTCTTAAAAGGGACCCCAGTATAACTTTTCAAAAGTTATGAACAAGACAAAGATGCATACTATCACTGCTACTTTTCAAAATTATACTGGAGGTTGTAGGCTATGTAATAAGATAAGAATAAGAATGATAAATATTAGAAAGGGGCAAATGCTGTTATTATTTACAGATAAGATAATAATCCAGCTATGAAATTCTAAGAGAATCAATTGACAAATCATTTAAAAATAAGAAAGTTCAGCAAAGTGGCCAGAAATGACATCAACATAAAAATGAATATTTTTCCTATCCGTCAAGCAGAATGTACATAGGAAATTTTAAAAATCAAATTGACAATAGTCACAAAACTTTAAGGTGCCTTAGATTAAACTTTATAAGAAACAAAATATTTATAGAAAAAACAATAAATCCTTACTGAATAAAGGAGACTTATGGAGAGATGTACCATCTACATAAATGAGATCACAATATTATAAAGAGGTCAGTCAATTCCTCCCAAATTAATCTATTAATTTAATGCAATCCCAACTAAATGTCCCAATAAAATTTTTCATAGAATTTGACAAGATTATTCTGAAATTTGAAAAGAGGAGTCAGGACAATATTGAGAAAAAACCATCAGCAAAGGAAACTTGTCTCAGCTGATCCCAAAATCATGTATACAAAGCTATGTGAAATAGGGCAGGAATACACAGATCAATCAATGAAAGAGAATAAACACTCCAGTAAAGCTAAGAGTTTGCTCTATCTTAAAAGAAGTGTTACAAATGAGCACGGAAAGAAAAGATTCCTCAATAAATAGTGTTGGAACAATTGGCTGTGCCTGGAGGAAATAAACTTGGATCCTTTGCAGAATAGAGTTAACATAGTAGGCCTGTTTGCAAGACCGTCCATTGGCCGGTGGCTGGGAACGTTGATGCATGGAGGGCTGTTGGGAGCGATAAAAAGAATGTATGTCGAACTCAGCAAGAATCAGTAGCACGGCTGCCAGAGAAGAGCCAACCCTCTCAATTAAGCAAACTATAATTAGCTCCTCACATTACGTCAGGTCCCACAACATGGCAGAATCCAAATCTGCCTTGTCACTTCCTTATTCTTCTTCCCCTTCAGGCCTTTGTTCTCCGTTTTCCCGCCACTGCCCAGATTGACAAGGCAGTGCGCAGGTGCTAGGCAGGTAAACTGAAACCCACCCTATATGTCAGTGGTGATCATAGCCAATCCCTAACTTCCACCCCCGCCTATTACCCCTCCCCTTCCCAAGAGTATATATGCTTTGTTCCCCTCAATAAAATTTGCAGCTTGATCCTCACCCTGTCTCGCTGTCATTCCTCGCGTCTCCTGTCTCATCATTCTCCTCCACGCAAGCCACGAGCCCCAGTTCGCAGCCCCGCTGGCCGGGGCATTCACAGAGGGCTCCCACTATCCCCAGCACTGAGAACGGCTCACTGTGCTTAAAATAGGAACAGTATAGTTTTTCTGAACACCTGCTTTCCTTCTGGAAGTCAGAAGTTTGGTTCACGCCAGGCAGAGAGTGCCTATATGACCAGCCCCATAAAAACCCTGGGTACTGGGTATCTAATGAGCTTCTCTTTTAGGCAACATTTCACATGTCATCACAAGTTGCTGGAGGAATTAAGTGCATTCCCTGTGACACTTGGAAGTTTGTGCCTGTTTCCAGACTGCATTCCATGCCTCTTTCCCTTTGCTGATTTCGCTTTGACTCTTCACTGTAACAATGTCAGCCATGAGTACGACTCTCTGTTGAATCCTGTGAGTCCTCCTGGTGAACCACTGAACCTAGGGATGGTCTTAGAGAAACCCCAGCACAGACAGATCCCTACCCTATATCACAGGAAAAATAAGTATCAGTAAAAACCTAGACGACTTTGGAATTTACGCTCCCCAGTGTGACAGAGTTGGACTCATTTGTGGTTTCCCTACATATGGCTCTTCTGCCCCTTCTATTTGAACCTATTAATTAGTACTAGAGTTGATAGGTATAAGTCCAAGAGACTTAAATCTTTGGGCTGTCCTAGTGCCAGTTGGGCCCTGAATCTCAATAGAGTTGCAACACCTACCCTCCAGTTCATTGGAGAATGACAGGGCAACTAACAAGGAGCTGATGATTGACAACAGCCATCCCAAGGAACAGAGAGAGTCTGCAACTGCAAGCAAGATAGTCCCATTCATTTGCCCCATGAGATATAAGCGCCCTCTCATTTAGAAGTGGAGTGGGCATCATCATCCCAGAATCCTCAGGACTGGGGAATGAATGATGGACTAGAGTAGTTTTGCTCTTATTCTACTACAGAATATTGTTATTCCAGCAATGGAAGAACTTTTGTCATTGATGTGGAGGCAGTGGCCCCTGGAGATTCTGAGGGGAGGGCGAGGGAAAAACAGGTGTAATATGGGGGCATTTTGGGGACATTGGAATTGTCCTGAATGATGTTGCAATGATGGGTACAGGCAATTAAATATTTTGTTATAACTTATAAAATTATGCCGGACAGTGTAAACTACAATGTAAACTATAATCCTCGCTTAGTGGCAATGCTCCAATATGTGATCATTAACGTAACAAATACACCACACTAATGAAGGATGTAAATGTAGGACAGTATGGGAGGAGTAGGGAGTGGAGCATATGGGAATCTCCTATATTTTTTATGTAACATTTATGCAATCTAAAGTATTAAAAAAACTTAAACTATAAAAATGTTGGAATAAAATAAAGGCAAATTTTTATGACTTTGGGAGTATTACAGATCTTTACAAATAAGATTTTTTAACAGCCATAAAAGGAAAGAATGATAAATTTTAGCATTCTGCATGAAAAAATATAAACAAAGTTGAAAGATATGTAACATTCCAGGGGATATTTGTAATATGCAAAAATTAAAGAATTATTATAGAATATTTATTTTAGGGAGAAAACTCTCTTTTACATTGGTAATTAAAAAAAGATAAACAGAGGAAGAGGAAAATGGCCAATTGACAAATCATTTAAAAATAAGAAAATTCAGCAAAGTGGCCAGAAATGAGCTCAACATAAAAATGAATATTTTTCCTATCCATCAAGTAGAATGTACATAGGAAATTTTAAAAATCAAATTGACAATAGCCACAAAACTTTAAAGTGCCTTGGATTAAACTTTTTTCCCCAAAGAGTTTATCACTCAGATCCTCAATGCATACTACATTCTAAAATAGAAGCTCAGATAAATGATCAGCCAAGTGGTAAAAATGAAACTGTTAAAAAAAATATGGTTCCTGAACAAATAGGAAATATTTGATATATTTGAGTACATAAAAGCTTTATACTTCTTTATATCAAGTAACATCATAAGCAAAGTTAAAAGGCAGATAGTAAACCCTAAAATGTAATAAATGCCATATTTAATATAGAAAGATGCTCTATAAACCCATGTGAAAAAACAGTAATTCTCTAGTAGAAAAATAGACAAACATATAGTTTCCAGGATTATAGGCCAGTAAATCTGAGAAGATGTCTGGAAATCAAGAAAAGGGAAATTAAAACAAGTGGCATACCATTTTTGGCTACCAAATGGCCCAAAATTAAAAATAACAGTAATATTTAATACCAAAAAAGATAAAGTAGAATGGATCCTATAGAGCAGAGCTGTCCAAAGAAAATGTATGCAAGTTACATCAATAATTAAAAAATTTCTGGGCTCCATGTTAAAAAATTAAAAAGCAACAGGTAAAACTGATTTCAGAGTATATTTATTTAACCCAATGTATCAAAAATATTATATCAACTATAATCGTTATGAAATTATTAATGAGTTATTTAAATTATGTATTGGGGCAGTACTAATTTTCTGAAATCTGACATGCATTTTATACCCATAGGCCGTCTTAATTAAATACTAAATTTTTGATGGAAATGTATTTAAATTTCATAAAATTTTCTGTGGAAAAAGTTGATTCGCATACCCAAGTTCTTCCAGACACCTGTAAAAGCTTCCCAACATCTGGATTGATTATCAAGTTTAAAAGTTAATTTTAGATTAGTGAAAATCAAGTATCTTTAAAGCTTCATTTGCTCAGGTGTGCCAGCCACATTTCAAGGGCTTGAATGTGGCCCCTATATTGGACAGCATGACTCCAGAAAAAGGCCGCCCACCTCGATCCGTGTCCTGGCTGCAGGTAGCAGCTGTTCTTTTCTCGGCCTCTGGAAACTGGCACAGTGACTTTCTCCAACTGATATTTGTAAGTATTAAGAGACTTACCCTCGTACATGGCCGCCTTCCAGTGCCACCCCGCAAGCCTCTTCCTTTCCTCCTGCAACTGTTTTTCCATGAAGTCCACGGTACAGCCTTTACAGCCTTGACCAGCACATCCCAAATGTTGGCTCTGTAAATAAATGACAATAGGAATAAAAATGACAGTAAAAAACAATAGGTTTCATATACTGAGTAGACAAGTGAACCAGGTATTTCCCATGCTACATAGATTATAACCTGTACCTTTCCAGCTCACAGACAGGTACCTGAGGCTTAGAAAATTAAAATAATCACACTATTATTTTTTTCTAAGCCAAGCTATATCCAGTTATTTTATAAAAGACACTTTTAATAAACAACCATCTTGGGAAGTGGATGTGGCTCAAGCAATTGGGCTCCCATCTACCATATAGGAGGTCTAAGTTTTGATCCCTAGGGCCTCCTGGTGATTGCAAGCTGGCCTGTGCAGCGAGCTGGCCCACAGGGAGTGCCACCCTACGCAGGAGTGCTGGCCAACATGGAGAGCTGACACAGCAAAATGATAAAAAAAAAAAAAAGAGACACACAGAGGAGAGACAATAAGAGACTTAGCAGACCAGGGAACTAAGGCGGCGCAAGAGAGTTATCGCCTCTCTTCCACTCCAGCAGGTCCCAGGATTGGTTCTCGGAGTCGCCTAATGAGAATACAAGCAGACAGAAGAACACACAGCGAATGGACCCAGAGAGCAGACAATGGAGGGAGGGGTGAGAAATAAATCTTTAAAATAAACAAACAAACAACCATCATATTATAGGTGGGCCATGAGCAGGTGATCATTAAAAGAATACAACAACTTTCAGACTCCCTTCTCCAGCAGACTGTCAAAACCAGGAGGCCACAATAAAATCCAAGAAGGTCTTGGAGGGATTACTACCAATTACTAACTGGTGATGCAGCTAGAAAAAGACCTTGAATAAAAGGGGAAATGGTAAAGACAAATGAGTTTATATGGCTAAGAGTCTTCAAAAAAGAGTCAGGAGGTCAGTTGCTCTTACACACACCTCAACAGGATCCCAGAGACAACCAAAGTAGATACAATGCCAGGTACTGGTCTCCTGAGGGCTATGAAGACACACAGGTTCTATGGTCGTGGCAGTGGCTCTGGAGTTCAGTGCCTTGTCAGTGGGCCCTCCTTTGGAGTTTGTGGTCCTGAGTGTGATGGAGTTGGACTCAGATGTGACTTTTCTACACCTGCCTCTTCTGTCACTTTTGCTGAACCTGTGGTTGGCATTGGGGTTGGTGTATACTCAGGAGACTTGAATCTCTGGACTGGTCATGTGCCAGCTGGGCCCTGAGCCTCAGCAGAGTTATAACTCCTACTCTCCTGACGGTTGGACTTACCCAGGCCAGCTGGCAGGGAGGTGAAGATGGTCAACAAGCACTGGGGAGCTGAGAGTGCCTACAACTCCAAGCAGGAGAATTGCATCCATCAGCCATGTGGGATCTAAACCCCCTCTTGATACAGAGGTGGAGTGGAAATCACCATCGCAGTGTGCACAGGATGGAGGAATAAAATATGGATTAGAGTGGACTTACTGGTATTCTACTATAGAACTATTGTGACAAATAATGGAAGAAACTGTAGCATTGATCTGGAGAAAGAGGCCATGGTAGTTGCTGAGGGCAGGGAAAGGGAAGAAGAGATGTGATGTGGGGGCATTTTTGGTACTTGGAGTTGTTTTCCTGGATGTTATTGCAGGAACAGATGCTGGAAATTATACATCCTGCCATAACCCACTGAATGGACTCGGGGAGAGTATAAACTACAACGTAAACTACAATCCATGCAGTGCAGCAGTGCTCCAAAATGTATTCACCAAATGCAATGAATGTGCCTCAGTGATGAAAGAGGTTGTTGATGTGGGAGGAGTGGGGGGGGGTGGTGGTATATGGGAACCTCTAATATTTGTTAATGTGACGTTTTTTGTAATCTATGTATCTTCAAAAAAAAATGCAATAAAAAAAGAGTATACAACTTTCAGACTCCCTTCGTTGGCACACTGTCAAAGCCGAAGGCCACTATAAAATCCAAGAAGGTCCTTATTCTAGCCTATGAACAGGGCAAGTTTAGAGGGAAGGGTGACATTTCCCATTTTGCATGTTGTTAACTTTTCACAAGCCAACCCTGACTTTCAGGAAATGAAATGAAAATGGCACCATTGTTTATCTGAAGATCCAGAGAACCACATGGGTTGGAACCAGGGCTAGCTGGCCCAGGACCCCATACTCTCTCCTCTTCTCTATGCTCTTTTCTGGTCCATCTGTATACTGAAGCTCCTCTCCTCCATGCATTTTTAAATTTTTTACTTTTTCCCTGTGCATTTTAATCTCTGAGAATTTTTTCTGCCTCAGTTACTAACTGGGGCTCCCAACATTCCTTGTGGAATTGCTCAACTTTCTTTTGGGGTCACTGTCATCTCCTCTGGGACACTGCTTCTTCTTGGACATCATTTGGCCAACATAGTACAAGAGAGGACCTATTATGTATCAGGCAGTCCGCTGAGCCCTTTGCGTGGATGCTCTCATTTAATTCTCACAGCAGCTTGAGAAGTAGGAACTGTCATTTCCCCCACTTTACAGAAAGCAATGAACTTGCCCATGAGCAGTCAGCCAGAGAGCAACAGAACTGGGATTTGAGTTTAGAGTTTGTGCACACATGCTATTTCCAGGTAACATGCTGTATAGGAACTAGGAGTCGAGTTGCTATAAACTTTTGTGTGGACATCAATTTGGGGCTCATTTGGGTAAATACCTGGTAGCACTACTGCTGGGTTGAATGGCAAGCCTAGGTTTAGCTTTGTAAGAAACTTCCAAACTGTCTTGCAGAGGGGTTTCACCATTTTGCATTCCCACCAGCCACGAACGGCAGTTCCTGTTACTGGCCACCCTCACCCGCATTTGCTGTCATCCGTGTTTGGGGTTTTTGCCATTCTAATGGGCGTGTAATGGTGTCTCTGTTGTTTTAATTTGCAACTTCCTACTAATATACAGTGTTGAGTATCTTTCATATGCTCAATGTATATCTTCTTTGGTGAGGTCTCTGTTCAGATCTTTTGCCCATTTTTTAACAGGGTTGTTTGTTTTCTTGGCATTGGACGAATGGGAAGGAGCAGCGGCAGGGCCTTTCCGCCCAGGCCTTAGCTTCCACCTCTGAGATGACCCTATCTGTTACGAGAATAATTCATAATACATCGGGAAGGGAGTCCAATCGATTTCTCGTGTGTGCTCTGGAATGATAACCCTACATAGGCCAGCGTGTTGGGAATAGACTACTGAGCACCTCCCGTGCATCAGCACTGGATTCAGAGCCACATGTATTTTTACATCTAAGCCTCGTAGCCACCCTGCAGGTGAGGTACCAGCATTGGCACAGAGCAGAAAACAAAAGGCTAGAAGGCTCAGCGACAAGTCTGAGACCACACAGCACGTGACTGGCAGGGTCGGGCATGAAGCCGTGTCCTGCACGACATCCACCTTTTCATCCTTTCAGGCAAAACTCCTGTGTGCTGGGCACTGACGAGGCTCCCGGGATGCAGAGATGAAGAGGACAGATATGTTCTCCACCCCGGGATGTCAGTCCCCAGTCGGTGACCGTTGAAAACACTGAGTGGTCAGCAGACTCCCCTGTGCCTCCTCGCTCGCCTGCCCTGCCCCAGCCCCTCTGCAGTTACGGGAGCCTGTGAGGGTGTCATTTCCAGGTTGAAGCATTTAGGAATTGCAGCTTGTCTCTCACCTCCTCCTCGCAGGCCACGTACTGAGATGGTGGGACCACAGGAGGGAGCCAGCCAGAACCTGAGTCACCACGTGGAGGACAGCTTGACTCGCAACAGATTTTGCTTCAGTGAGGAATAGGTTTTGGGGTGTTGAGTCCGAGATGCCGGGTTTTGTTGATTACTGTGGCATAGCATAACCGTGGGACCTACACTGATCAAATACTGGCTCCATTTGCCAGGCTGCTATGGCAAAGGCCACGCAAAGGCTTAAAGGACAAGCATTTATTGGCACATGGTTTGGGAGGCCAGAGGTCCAAAATCAGGGCATCGACGAGACGACGCTTTCTCCCTGATGCTGGTAGAGCTCCGGTGCTGGCGGGCACCTCTGCCTCCACCACGTGGCGTGTCTCTCTCTCCTTTTGGCTGCTCTTCTGGTTTCTGCTGATAAGGCCTCTGTTGTTTTTTTATTTATTTTATTTTATTTTATTTTTTTAATTGATTTTGTAAAAATATTACATTAAAAAAATATGAGGTCCCATTCAACCCTACCACCCCCACCCCACCACTCACCCCCCAGCAACCCTCACTCCCATCATCATGACTCATCCATTGCACCTGGTAAGTACATCTCTGGGCATCTCTGCACCCCATGGTCAATGGTCTACATCATGGCCCATACTCTCCCATATTTCATCCAGTGGCCCTGGGAGGATTTACAATGTCCGGTGATTGCTCCTGCAGCACCATCCAGGGCAACTCTAAGTCCCAAAGGCGCCCCCACCTCTCATCTCTTCCTGCCATTCCCCCTACCCATCAGCCACCATGTCCACTTTTCCCACTCCAATGCCACCTTTTCTCTGTGGACCTTGGATTGGTTGTGTCCGTTGCACCTCTATGTCAAGAGGAGGCTCAGATTCCACATGGATACTGGATGCAATCCTCCTGCTTTCAGTTGTAGGCACTCTAGGCTCCATGGTGTGGTGGTTGTCCTTCTTCAACTCCATCTTAGCTGAGTGAGGTGAGTCCAATAAATCAGATTGTAGGAGCTGAAGTTTGTTGGGGCTCAGGGCCTGGCTATCATATTGTCAGTGATAAGGCCTCTGTTAATATGGGTTTAGACCCACCCTCATTCAAATGAGCCACGCTGAACTGAAAATAACACCTTCAAGCTGTCCTAGTTACAAATTACGTTCTCGCCCACAGGGACTCAGATCAAGATTTAGAACTTGTCTCTCATTGAGGTGCGTCACTCAACCTCCCCCAAATACTCCACACAAGGGTTATATGTCAGGACTTATATAAGAAACTAAAGGACAAAAGGAGAGATTTTCACAGAGGAACCTGATCTGGTCCAGAGGGGAAGGTGAAGGTCGTTGTGGGAAGTCGTGAGCCGAGACCTGACAAATAACAATGGTAGGTAATGTTCACTGAGCATCACGGCATGTGCCAGGTGCTGTGACAAGTGCGCTAAGTGCAATGATGTTGAATTCCTGCAGGAAGCCTGTGGGAGACATCCTGCTCTACCCCCACTTTACGGCTGTGGTCCTGTGGATGGGGAAGTGAAGTATCCTCTGCCCTTGCGAAGAAGGAGTAGAGACAGAGTGCGCCAGCTGCTGATGGAGATCCTGCCCTTTCCTGCCCAGTCCAGTTAGTTAAAGAGCTGCCAATGGGGAGAGAATAGAAACTTGTCACGCTAACCTAGGCCCAACATAGCAGGGCTAGAACAGAGGTCCCCGCAGGCACGGGGGAGCCAGGAAGGAATGAAGGTCTGATTTCCGGGGACAGGCGGCTTAGCACAGCTTCCAGAGGCCTCGAGCTCCCCATTTTGTAACTCTCAGGGGCCCTGGCATAACCCTTCCCCAGGTGACATTTACCTTGGAGGAGCTGCAGGAGGATACTCTCGCTTGGGGGTCCAGGCATTTGAGGGGACAGCATGGCGATGGGCAGCACGGCTAGGCTGGGGCTCAGATGCTGAGTCTAACCTGAGAAAGTTTCTGGGGGACATGGAAGAGGGTGCAAGGGCCCTGGGACAAAGGGAGCTTTTGGCCAAAGCCACCCCCTCTCTTGCCCCCTCCATTAGGGCCACCCCGCTGATTGACAATGAGCATCACTCAGACTCTGTGTGATCCCCTCGACAGCTCCCCAACCCTTCCAGAAGGAAATCCAAAACCCTCAACCCAGCCTTTGCAGCCCCTGGCCATCTGGCCTGGGGCCACACAATCCCAGTCCCCAATCCTTTGTTCACACAGGTCCTCCTGCCAGGCACTCCCACGCCCACTCCTGCCTCCGCTGGCATGAGTCCTACCTGCACCATTCAGCTCAGATGCAGCTTCCTCCAGGAAGGCATCTCTGATCCTATCGCTGAGCTGGGGGTCACTTCGGTGCTCTGGAAGCTCCCTGGGCTCCCCCATATCATGGCCATGACCCCATTGTGCCCCAATACCCCATTTACTAGTCTGTTTTTCCAGCCAGATCGTGGGATGAGGGCATGGGCTAGCCTCGTCACCCAACACCCAGCACTGTGCTGAGCAGGGCTAGCCTTGTCACCCAGCACCACACCAGGCACAAAGTGAGACCGTTTGCTAAGGCCCTTCGTGAAGGAATAACCAGCCTCACAGAAAGGTTACTGCCAGGTAGACCTGTGGCTTGTCCCTCGCCGGCGGCATGACTGTGGGTGAATAAATGAACCTCTTTGTGCCTGTTTCCTCATACCCAACCTCAGGATGAAAGAACACACCCACCCGCTGGAGCAAGTTAAGGAGATGATGTGTGAAAGCAAAAAGCACACGGCTTAGCGTGCCTTCATGGCCGCAGGCATTGCTATTACTATTAGAACGGTTGTTACGAAGAGGAAATGAGAGAAAATGGATGTGGAAATGCTTTGTAAATTGTAATGTACTGTGAACTCCAAGGCATATCCCAGATTCAGAAAATTTAAAATGTAAAAATGCATTTATCTGAAAATCAAGACTATGCTCCCATCCTGTTCTCTGTGCCCTCGAGGGGCATGACTCTAGAAAGAACGCTGTGTTATTATTTCTCTGTAATATTTCCATGTGTTTAAGTTAGTGGGTAAATCGTGGGCTCCAGCATTTGGGTTCAGACGCTTGTTCCGCCTCTTAGCAACTAAGTGATTCTGGGACAAGCCACATTCCCTCTCGGCCTCAGTTTCCTCCTCTGACAGTTGGATATAATAATGGTTCCTCTCTCACGAGAGTGTTGTGAGGATTAAATGATATAATCTACGGCACCCAGTGGGTACTGGCAATGGTTTTTATCCAAGGGTCCTCCTACCCCATTCCATGTGTCCACTAGACAATAGACATTTCTCCAAGCCAAAGCCCTAAGGTGCATAGAATTCTTTAGGAACTGAACACAAATATTGGTTTGAATGGTGTCACCCAAAAAAGATTTGCCTCATTGAATTACCATGTAACTCAGCAATTCCATGCCTAGGAACATACTCCCCCAAAATAAGAGCAGGTGTTCAAATACTTATACCCAAGTGTTCATAGCGGCTTTATTTGTAATAGCCAAAAGATAGAAGCAAACCAAGGGTCCACCAACAGATGAATGGCTAAACAAAATGTGGTCCATCCATACAATGGACTATTATTCAGCCATAAAAAGGAATGAAGTTCTGATACATGCTACAGCATGGATGACCCCTGAAGACACTAAGCTAAAGGAGAGAAGCCAGGTTAAAAAAGTCTACATATAGCATGACTACATTCATGAGAAATAGCCAGAATAGGGAAACCCATAGAAAAGCAGGTGAGTGATTGTGATGACCTGTGTAGATTCAGAAAAGCTGAGAGGGTCTGGGGTCCTGTGACAAAGGATATGTTTAAGTCAGGAGATCCTGTCTTTCCAGAGCCCCATGGTATGAACCGCCCAGGTTGAAGGCTGCTAGGAGGTGCCCCTGGGCACACCACACTTCCACTCCTACACCCAAAGCCCTGGCACCTTTTAAACCATCTCTAAGCCAAAGCCAATCTCAGAAAAATCCTGAGCAAGATTACTAGAGGATCAGCCCAAAGCATGTGGTAATCCACTGATTGCCTGCAGCCGATCCTCATTATTTGTAGCTTCTGTATTTACAGGTTCACTTACTTAGCAACATTTATTTGAATCCCCAAACCAATACTCGCAAAACTGGCGTGGTGATTTGTGGATGTGATCAGAGCAGTGAATAATTTGAGTCCCCCGACCTGCACATGCCTGGCTGAGGTGGAAGAAAGTGACACTCTGCCTGTTTGTTTCAGTCTCATACTGTAAACAAGGGTCTTTTTGCGGTATATTTAGTTGCCACAATTTCTGCATGTTTGTACTTTTCGATGGTGATTTAACTGCTTAAAATGGCCCCAGGCATAGAGCCGAAGTGCTGTCTAGTGTTCCTGAGCACAAGAGGCTGTGACGTGCCCCACAGAGAAAACGTGTGTTAGATAAGCCTTGTTTAAGCACCAGTTACCACGCTGTTGGCCATGAGTCCAATGTTAATGAATCAACAATATGTCGTAAAGAAGGTGTCTCTGAACAAAAAACACATAAAAAATGTGTTGATTGGTTGACGGATATGTTATGGTCAAGGCGCACAGCATCTAACCCACTAATTCCCCCAGAAATTCAGTGTCCATGGAAACTTGGTAAAACTGTATAGAACATGACCACATAACCACAGAAGAATCGACGGCACCACATGCTGGACAGAGCAAGGACTGCCTTCTTGGATAGCACGTCCTCCAAGGAGGAGAAGGGTGGTAACAAATATGTCCAACAGGTAAGGTGGTGGTAAGTGCTATGGAAAGGAGGAGGAGAAGGTAGGGGCCACAGAGTAACCAGGGAGCTATTTGAGAAGGAGTGTTCAGGGAAAGCACAGGGTAATGGAGTAGAGGCTGAGGGGAGTGAGCAGGGGCCTGGGGACGTCTGGGGAAGGACACTGCAGACAGAACTGCAGGTGCACAGGGCCTGAGGCAGGCGTGCTGAGTGGGTTTGAGAAACCAAGGAGGTCGTGGTGGCTGGAAGAGGAGAATGCAAGGTGGGGAGAGGAGGTGAGGATGTCCGTAGAAGACTGTGGATGTTATCTGAGATGAGAAGTCTCTGGAAGCTTTTGAGTGGAAGAGGAGCATAGCGTGACTGGTCTCTCAAGAGGATCTCTCTAGGGGGCGTTGTTTTCCCCGGGGGTGATTTTGACCCTCAGGGGACATCTGGCAATAGCTGGAGTCAGTTTTGGTTTTCATAACTGGGCAGGAGGATGCTACTGATATTTAGTGGATAGGTCCCAGGAATGCTGCTAAACATCCTACAGTGCATAGGGCAGCCCCATAACAAAAGAATTATCCAGCTCTAAATGCCCACAGTGCTGATCTGGGGAACCCTGTTACCAGAGCTCCATAGAGAGTTAGACTACTGCAACTGGCCAGGTAAGAGACAGAGGAGGTCTAGACCAGGGTGGTGAGAAATAATCAGATTTGGGATGTACTTTGATAGCCAACAGGATTTCTGAAGGATTTTTTTTTGTCTTTATTTTTTTAATATTAAATTCAAAAAATATGAGGTCCCCATATACCCCCCATCCCCCTCACTCCACTCTTCCCCCCATAACAACAGTCTCCTCCATCATCATGAGACATTCATTGCATTTGGTGAATGCATCTCTGAGCACCGCTGCACCTCAGTTTGCCCACCTCCTCCAGGAAGCCCACCCTGACCTCGTGGGCTGGGGTCCCTTCTCTTGAGGCACCTGTCGAGCTCTCTTGGCTGGCCTGCCTCTGGACTGCTGCCCCAGCCCTCGGGAAGCCAGTGTCCTTTCTCCAGACCTTCCAGACCACCTCCCCGCCTGCTGCCGAGTAGAAAGCAGCGTCTCTTCTGCAAGTCTCCCCTCCAGGGGCCCAGCTTCCCGCTCAGCAGCCCCCATCCCCCCGAGGCTCCTGCCCAGCGGGATCGATGGCCCCCCAGCTTCCTCCCCGGAGGACCTGCTGGTCAAGGTGACTTTCCAAAGATTTGCCCAGGAATGCGCTTACCGGGAAGCCGCGTGGAGGCCTGGGTGTTGCGAGCGGGGCCTCAGGAAGCTTGTGTCCTGGGGGTTGAATTAGTACCTGGAGGGGGTGACCCCAGCTCAGCTGTCCCCGGAGCTGCTTCCTAGTTAGGCCACAGGCAGCCGAGGGGAGGAGGAGAGGGTCGTTCCCTGCATACCTGTCCTCTCTCCAAGCACAACAGCAGTCCAGAACGTGCGGCCTGTGGTTAAGAAGCCTGCGCCTTGCCCTTGGCCTCTGGTGTTCAGAGGAGGTCCCTGCCCTGCCCCTTAGGCTTTTCTCAGCTCCTTTTTGCATTCAGCTCACAATAGGTTGGCAAGAAGGGAAGGCAAAGCAGAACTTTATGAAATAAAGGACAGAGAGAGACACGAGAGGAGATAAAGATGGGACCAGGGGACTCCCAGCTTCTGGAACTGAGGGCCTCGACCCTAGTTTCCTCCTCCTATTTATTGGAAACTACCGAGCAGCTGTTTGCTTTTAGAACTGCAACATCATCTATAATAGGCAAGAACTGCAGCATCTAACAACTGCAACATCTATAATAGAACCAGGGTAACGTTTACAATAAGGAACAGGTAAGCCCGTTTGTCACAGCAGCCACGTCCCTCCCTCCTGAGCCTCGGCTGCCGGTTGAGCTCCCCCAAATGAGTGAGAGCGTGGAGGCCTGGGCGCCGTCCTCAGCCCTGGAACCCGAGGTCCCCAGGACTGCCCCAGGCCTGCGCACTCCCCCATGGAGGGCGGGGAAGGGATGGGGAGTCTGTGTGGCCAAGCTGGGGAGAAGGGAGAGCCGGGCAAGGGGGCTGACTTCCTGGGGCCTCCAGGGCCCGTGGCCATGCGGAAAAGCCCGGCAGCAGGGAGGAGCCGGGGGCACCCTGAGCTGGGCCCATTAACCTGTTCACACCTGGCCTAGGCGAGCCTTGGGCGAGCAGGACTCGGGTCGCAGGGCAGCATTTTCCAGAGCCTAGATATCAACCACCTGGGGCAGAAGCACCCCTGGCTGCACCCCAGATCTGCAGAAGTCAGAGCTGCGTGCTGGGGGGGCTGGGGCACCCCCACCTTTCACCAGCAAACCTCCCCCCTAAACACACCTGTTTTGGTTTCCTAACGGCTAGAGCAAACACTGTACAGCCGGGTGACTTAAACAATGGGAATTCACCGGCTCGTGGTGTTGAGGCCGGAAGTCCAAAATTGAGGCACCGGAAAGGCAAGGGGCTGGCTGCTGGGAGCCTTGGTCCTGGGGTTTCCCGGCACAAGGCAAGGCTCCTGGTGGGAGCGGCTCCCTCCTCTCCTGGGGCCCTTGCCTTCCAGCTCTGGCTGCTCCGGGGGCTCCTCCTCCCGCTGCCTTTGCTGGCAGGGACGTCAGCCTTGGAGGATCAAGGCCCCCTCCTCAGGTGGGCCACACCTTCACCAAGACCAGCCTCGAAGCTCCTGGTGGCAAATGCGGTCAACCCACAGGGGCTGGGACCTGAACATCCCGACACCACCCG
Source organism: Dasypus novemcinctus (assembly GCF_030445035.2). NCBI lineage: Eukaryota > Metazoa > Chordata > Mammalia > Cingulata > Dasypodidae > Dasypus > Dasypus novemcinctus. Next base: position 59,334,852 of record NC_080695.1, read on the forward strand.
ACCACGCCCCCAGGGGAGTGCGAGGACCACCGCTTAGGGTCCCAGAGTGTCAGGGTCTTCATGACCAGTTCCATCAGCAGGTCTGGGGGCCCAGCTGCCAGGGGCTTCCTCAGGCTTTGTCTTCTTGCATTCTCTTTACAGACAAGGAAGAAGAGCTTTGTTAACACCAGTCACCCCATTTAAAATCGTGTCTCCCCCCTTTCATTGTTTTTTGGTAAATCTTTGGAAATGAATAGAAATGGTGAAAGCACATCCTGGTGTTTATAAGCAGCAGTGCTATTGTATGTGTATGACAGTGGTTTCCTTACTAGAAGGAAAGGGGAAAACTCCAACAGGGAACTCTAAGATAGTGAAACTTCATATAAAATACAAATATGGGTGATACTGCATTTATAAGACTTTTTACAAAATATAAATACAAGTATACAAGAGTGGTCTCACACGCTCAGTGGAGGATATTTTGACACTACAGTGAACGATAAAAATGAAAATTATAATCACCTATAACCCAGCTTGTACCAATGCCGATTAACTTTCTGTTAATTTCCATCCAGAATTTTTTCTATGCATATATTTTAACATAATTCTTTGCATATATTTTAACGTAATTGGGAGTTTATCAAATAGTTTGTGGCAAAAAACAAAAACAAAACAAAAACAAAAAGCCCCCCAGCTCTCCTGAGGTGTAATTGCCATATTTAATGTGTATACACCTGTGAAACGAACACCACAAAACACGAACAGGTCCATTACCCTCAAGTCATTTTTTTAGACAAAGTTTTTCGTTTGGAATAGTTTTAGATTTACAGAAAAGTTTTCTGGAATTTCAAGGATAGAACAGGCAGTTCCTGTTTCCCCCTTAGCTCCCTCTAATGTTAAATGGCCCACTACTGTAGCACATTTATTCAGACTAAGAAATTAACTTTGGTACATTACTGTGTATTAAACTACAGATTTTATTTAAAATTCACAAACTTTTCCACTGCTGTCCTTTTTTTTTCTTAACAAATCTATTTTATTCATATATGTTAATAAAGCATAAATCCATCCAAAGTGTACAATCAATAGTATTCAGCGTAATCATATATTTTTGCAGTTATCACTTCAATCATTCTTAGAACACTTTCATTATTCCAATAATAATAAAAAATAAAAAAACTCATTGCCTCTTAATCTCTCTGTACTTTCCCTGCTGTACATAGCTGCTATTCTTTTTCCTTCTCTCTTGTATATTTGTATGTACATTTTGTAAAAAGTCTTGTAAATGCAATATCACCCATATTCAAATTTTACATGAGGTTTTAATATCTCACAGTCATATATTAGAGTTTTTAACCTTTCCTTCTAGTAACAGACATGACCCTAGACTTTCCCTTTCAAGCACTGTCATACCCACACAATAGCACTGCCACTTACAAACATCATGATATGCTTTCACCATTTCCAAAGATTTACAAACAACCCTTTTAAACAATTTTGTACAGATTAACCTTCAGCTCTCTATTCTCTATGCTCCTTCTATTTTCTGGTGACCTATATTCTAATTATTCACTCCATGAGTTTATACAATAAACTTAGTTCAGAAAAGTGCAATCATAGTATTTGTCCTTTTGTGTCTGGCTTGCTTCACTCAACATAATGTCCTCCAGGTTCATCCATGTCGTCATGTGCTTCACGACTTCATTTCTTCTTACTGCTGCATAATATTCCATTGTGTGTATTCACCACAATTTATTTTTCCATTCATTGGTTGATAGACGCCTGGGTTGTTTCCAAATTTTAGCAATAGTGAATAATGCCAATATGAACATCAGTGCACAGATGTCTGTTTGTGTCTCTGCTCCCAGGTCTTCTGGGTTTATACCTAGTAATGGTATTGCCGGATCACATGGCAGCTCTATGTTCAACTTCCTTAGGAGCTGCCAAACAGTCCTCCACAGTGGCTGTACCATTCTGCATTCTCGCCAACAGTGAATAAGCATTCCTATCTCTCCACATCCTCTCCAACGTTTACAGTCTTCTGACTTTTTAATAGTGGTCAGTCTAGTAGGTGTGAAATATATGTCATTGTAGTTTTGATTTGCATTTCCCTAATTGCTAGTGATGTTGAACATTTTTTCATGTGTTTCTTTGCCATTTGTCTTTCTTCTTTGGACAATTGTCTTTTCAAGGCTTTTGCCCATTTTTAAATCAGGTAGTTTGTCTTTTTATTGTTGAGTTGTATGATCTCTTTGTGTATCATGGATCTTAAACCCTCATTGGTTATGATTGCCAAATATTTTCTCCTACTGAGTCAGCTGCCTTTTTACCCTTTTGACAAAATCCTTTGAGGTGCATAAGTGTTTAATTTTGAGGAGGTCCCATTCATGCTGTGGGTGTAAGGTCCAAGCAACCACCATTTACTAAGGTCTTGAAGATGTTTCCCTACATTTTCTCCTAGTAGTTTTATGGTTCTGGGTTTTTAAAATCTATTTTGAGTTGATTTTTATATAGGGAGTGAGATAGGGGAGCTCTTTCATTCTTTTGGTTATAGATATCCAGTTCTCCCAATATCATTTGTTGAATAGACTATTCTCACCCAGCTGGGAGGGTTTGACTGCCTTATCAAAATCACTTGACTGTAGATGTGAGGATCTATTTTTGAGTTCTCAATTCAGTTCCATTTGTCAATGTGTGTGTCCTTATGCCAGTACCATGTTTTTACTGCTGCACATAAGTACGATGCTTTCAAGTCCAGAAGTGAGAGTCCTCCAACTTCATTCTTCTTTTTTTAAGATCTTTTTGGCTATTCAGGGCCCCTTATCCTTCCAAATAAATTTGATTTTTGTTTTTTCCACCTCTGCAAGAAAGGTTGTTGGGATTTTTATTTGGATTGTGTTGAATGTGTAAAAATCAGTTTGGGTGGAATATCTTTCCATTTATTTGTTTTCTTCAGTTTCTTTTAGCAATGTTTTATAGATTTCTGAATACAGGTCCTTTATGTCCTTGGTTAAGTTTATTCCTAAATATTTGTTTTATTTGCTATTTTAAATGGAATTTCCCCCCCACATTTCCTCCTCAGATTGCACATTAGTAGTGTATGGAAACGCTCTTGATTTTTGCATATTTATCTTGTATACTGCCACTTTGCTGAACTCATCTATTAGTTCCAGTAGCTTTGTTGTGGATTTTTCAGGAGATTCTAGATATAGGAACATATCATCAGTGAATAGTGAAAATTTTACTTCTTCCTTCCCTATTTGGGTGCCTTTTATTTATTTAACTAACCTAATTGCTCTAGCTAGAATATTTAGCACAATATTGAATAACATTGGTGACAGTGAGCATCCTTGTCTTGTTCCTAATCTCAGCGGGAAAGCTTTCAGTCTTTCACCATGGAGTACAATGCTAGCTGTAGGTTTTTCATATACGCACTTTACCGTATTGAGAAAACTTCCTTCTATTTCCGTCTTTTGGAATGTTTTTATCAAGAAGGGGGGCTGACTTTTGTCAAATGCCTTTTCTGCATCAATTGAGATAATCATGTGACTTTTCTTCTTCAATTTATCAGTATGGTTTACTACACTAATTGATTTTCTTATGTTGAACCACTCTTGCAAACCTGGGCTAAAATCCACTTGATTATGGTGTATAATTCTTTTAATGTGCTTTTTTAATTATTATTTTTTTAAGATACATAAATCACACAAAATGATACAACAATTAATATAAGAGGTTCCCATATACCCCACTCCCCACACCCTCCACTCCTCCCACTTCTACAACTTCTTTCATTACGGTGGTACATTCATTGCATTTGATGAGTATGTTTTGGAGCATAGCTACACAGCATAGATTATAGTTTATGTTGTAGTTTACACTCTCTCCCAGTCCATTCAGTGGGTTATGGCAGGATATATAATGTCCTGCACCTGTCCCTGCAGTATCATTCAGGACAATGCCAAGTCCAAAAATGCCCCAATATCATACCTCTTTTTCCCTCTCCCTGCCTTCAGCAACTCCTGTGGCAAGTATTTAGTGGAGAATTTTTGCATCTGTATTCATTAGAGATATTGGTAGATAATTTTCTTTTTTTGTAGTATATCTGGTTCTGGTATTAGGGTGATGCGGCTTCATAAAATGAGTTTGGTAGTGTTCATTCCTATTCAATTTTTTGGAAGAGCTTGAGCAAGATTAATATTATATCGTCTTTGAATGATTAGTAAAATTCATCTGTGAAGCCATCTGGTCCCGGTCTTTTAATCTTCGGGAGGATTTTTTGATGACTGTTTCAATCCCTTCACTTATGGTTCTTTTGTTGAGGTCTTCTGTTTTTTCTAGGGTCAGTGCAGGTGGTTTCTGTATTTCTGAGAATTTGTCTATCTCCTCTACATTGTCTAGTTTTTTGGCATACTGTTGTTCATAGTATCCTTTTATCTCTCTTATTCCTGCAGGGTCAGTGGTAATTTCCACCTCTCATGTCTGATTTTATTTATTTGTGTCCTCTCTCTTTTTTTTCTTTGTCAGTCTAGTTAAGGATTTGTCAATTTTGTTGATCATCTCAAAGGACCAACTTTTGGTTTTGTTGATTCTCATTATTGTTTTGTTGTTGTTGTTGTTCTCAGTTTCATTTATTTCTGCTCTGATCTTTCCTATTTCTTTCCTTTGGAATTAGTTTGCAGTACTTTTACCATTTCCTCCAGGTGTGCAGTTAGATTTTCAATTTTAGCTCTTTCTTCTTTTTTAACATAAGCATTGAGGGTTATAACCCCCCACCCCTCAGCACTGCCTTTGCAGTGTCCCACTGGTTTTGATATGTTGTGTTCTTATTTTCATTTGTTTCAAGATATTTGCTGAATTCTCTTGTAACTTCTTTGACCCACTGATTGTTTATGATTGTGTTGTTTAATCTCCATATATTTATGAATTTCCCCTTTTCCATCCATTATTGATTTCCAGCTTCATTTTGTTATGATTAGAGAACATGTTTTGTAAAAGTTCAATCTTTTAAAATTTATTAAGACTTGTCTCGTGACCCAAGATATGGTCTATCTTGGAGAAAGATCCATGAGCACTTGAAAAAAAAGTATATCCTGCTGTTTTGGGCTACAATGCTCTATAGATGTCTTTTAGGTCTAGTTCATATATCATATTATTCAAGTTCTCTGTTTCTTTATTTATCCCCTGTCCAGATATCCCATCCAATACTGAGACTGGTATATTGAAGTCTCCAACTATTATTGTAGAGATATCTATTTCTCCCTTCTGTTTTGCTAATGTGTGCCTTATGTATATCGGGGCACTCAGGTTAGGTGCATAAATATTTAGTACAGTTATTTATTCTTCGTGAATTGACTTTTTATTAATATGTAATGACCTTCCTCATCCCTTATAACAGTTTTGCATTTGAAATCTATTTTGTCCTATATTAGTATTGTTATTCCAGCTCTCTTCTGGTTACTATTTTCATGGAATACCTTTTTAAAGCTTTCACTTTTAACCTGGTTGTATCCTTATATCTGAGGTGGGTCTCTTGTAGGCAACATATAGATGGCTCATATTTTAAAAATCTATCAGTCTATGTCTTTTGATTTGGGAGTTCAATCCATTAATGTTCAGTGTTATTATGGTAAAGGCATTACTGACTTCATCCATTTTGTTCTTTGGCTCTCTGATGTCATATAGTTCTATTGTCTGTCTTCTTACCTTTGGTTTACCTTTCCTAATAATCTTCATTTCTGAACTCTTCTCCACATCTCTCCTCCTCAATTTTTCCTTTCAGGTTGCAGCACTTCCTTAGTACCTCTTGTAATTCTGGTCTTTTGGTAACATATTCTGTCAGTTTTTATTTGTCTGTGAAGACTTTGAACTCACCCACCTTTTGGAAGGACAGTTTTGTTGGATACAGAATGCTTGGCTGTCAGTTTTTTTTCTCTTTCAGTACCTTAAATACTTCATACCATTTTCTTCCTGCCTCCATCGTTTCTGATGTGAGGTTGGAACTTAATCTTACCAGTTTTCACTTGTATGTGATGCTTTGCTTTTCTCTTGCTGCTTCAGAAACCTCTTTCTATTTCTGATATTTGTCATTCTGAATAGTAGGTGTCTCATGGCAGGTCTAATCGGATTTATTCTGTTTGGGGTACATTGTCCTTCTTGGATATTGGTATTTATGTCTTTCATCAGGGCTGGGAAGTTTTTGGTCATTATTTCCTCAAATATTCTTTCTGCCCCTTTTCCACTCTCTTCTCTTTCTGGGACACTGATAACATGAATGTTTGTGCATTTCACATTATCATTCAATTCCCTAAGACTCTGTTTCATTTTTTTCATTCTCTTCTCTTTCTGTTCTCCCATCTTTTCCAGTTCAGATGTTCTGTCTTCAAAATCACTAATTCTGTCTTGGTATTCAAATCTGTTCTTATATGCCTCTAATATATTTTATTTTATTTTTTTATATTTTTAAAATTTATTGAAGAATATCACTCATACATAAACATACATAAATAATAGTGTATAGTAATAGTTCTGAACTTACAAAATAAACACATATAACATCATACAGGACTCTCATAACTCACCCTATCACCAATACATTGCATTGTTGTTAAACATTTTTAACTAATGATTAAAGAGCATTGTCAAACTATTACTACTAACCAAAGTATTTTCCCCCAACCCACCCTATTATTATTATCTTTTTATCATTTATTTACTAACATACATAAACAACAAGTGTATAGTAAAAGTTGTGAACTAACAAGGCAAACATGCATAACATCATACAGGGGTCCCATACATCAACCCTCCACCAACACCTTGCATTATCATGAGAAGTTTGTTATGAATTATGAAAGAATATTATCAAAATTTTACTACTAATTATAGTCCTTATCTTACATTTGGTGTATTTTTCCTCCAACCCACCCTATTTCATTTTTTAAATGCATTTTTATGGCAGAAGTTGTAAACTTATAAAACAATCATGCACATGTGCAGAATTTCCAAACAACACCCCTCCATCAATACACCACACTGTGGTGGAACATTTGTTACAGATAAGATAATATCATCTGATTGTTACCACATTCCTAGTGTACATTTGGCACATTTTCCATACCACCCCATTATCAACACAGTACATCTTTGGCATAGATGCAAGAATATTATATTATTACTGCTAACCACAGTCCATAGGTCACTCCAGTTGTAATTTTTCCATGTTTCTCCACGTTTATACCACCCTGCAATAGTAATGTACATCTGCTCTAGCTAACAAAGGATACTCTCATGTCTGTACCATCAATGACCATTCTCATCAACCTCTTGGTTTACTGTGCTATTCAGTTCCTAGATTATTCTCTAGCATTCTGTCAATTGGTGTTTACATCCCTAGACTACCATTTTCAACCATATACCAATTTATAAACTAGCCGTTGCTCACTATGTGTTACCATCCACTCTATACATTTCCATATTTTCACACTAAAGCTAATTAAAGCTTCTACATACATTGAACATCAGTAGTCCATCTCAGTTCTCCTCTTATCTCCTTTAAGATTCCACCATCTACCACCAGGGCTGGAAGATATTTTCCTAAATTTCTTCTAGAAGTTTTATAGCTCTTGCTTTTATTTTTAGGTTTTTGATTCATTTTGAGTTAATTTTTGAATAAGGTGTGAGATAACGGTCGTCTTTCCTTCTTTTAGGTATGGATATATCTAGTTCTTTCAGCATCATTTGCTGAATGGACTGTTCTGCCCTGAGCTGTGTGGGTTTGACAGACTAGTCAAAAATCACTTGACCATACATGTGAGGGTCTGTTTCTGAACCATCTGAACCATCTGTTTGGTTCCATTGGTCTATGGGTCTGTCTTTACACCAGTACCATGCTGTTTTTACCACTATAGCTAGGTAATAAGATTTAAAGTCTGGAGATGAGGGTTCACTTTTCCTTTTTAACATGTTTCTGTCTATTCAGAACCCCATACCCTTCCAAATAAATTTGTTAATCATGTTTTCAATTTTTTATAAAATGCTGGTAGAAATTCTATTGGGATTGCACTGAATCTGAATATCAATTTGAGTAGAATTGACATCTTAATGATATTTAGTCTTCCAATCCATGAGCAAGGAATGTTCTTCCATTTATTTAGGTATTTTTTGATTTCTTCTAACGCTGAGTTGCAGTTTTCTGAATACAAGTGCTTTACATCATTGGTTAAGTTTATTCCTTATCATTTGAGTTGTATCTGTCATATTTCATTTTCACCACTCTTTTGACACTTTTGGTTACTTTTATTGATATAATCTTCACTTCTAGACTCTCTTCCAGTGCTTCTTGGATATGGATGTCTATGTCCTTCAATAAGGGTAGGGAATATTTCTATCACCAATCCTTTCTTTTGTCTTTTCTTTTCAGACTTTAGCACAACCTTTAGCATTTCCTGACAATCTGGTCTCTTGGTTAGAAATTCTCTCAGTTTCTGTTTATCTGTGAATATTCTAAACTTGCCCTAATTTTTGAAAGACAGTCTTGCCAGATATAAGATCCTTGGTCAGATATTTTTCTCTTGTAGTATCTTAAATATATCATACCACTGTCTTCTTGCCTCCATCATTTCTGGTAAGAAATCAGCACTTAATCTTATTGAGTATCCCTTATATATTATGCATTGCTTTCTCTTGCTGTTTTCAGAATTCTCTCTGTCTTTGGCATTTGGCATTCTGATTAGTATGTGTCTTGGAGTTGGTCCATTTGGATTTTTTGGATGGGAGTACATTGTGCTTCTTGGATATGGATGTCTATGTCCTTCAATAGGGTTGGGAATATTTCTATCATTATTTCTTCAAATATTCCTTCTGCCTCTTTTCCCTTGCCTTCTCCTTCTGGGACACCCATGACACGTATGTTTGCAAGTGTTTTGGTGTCATTTAGTTCCCTCAGACCTTGTTCAATTTTTTCCATTCTTTTCTTCATCTATTCTTTTTTATGTTCACTTTCAGAGGCCATTTCTTCAAACTCACCAATCCTTTCTTCTGCCTCCTCAAATCTGCTATTATATGATTCCAATGTTTTTAATTTTCATTTATTGCACCTTTCATTTCCATAAGATCTGCTATTTTTCTAAGCATGCTTTCCAATTCTTTGTGCTCATCTAATGTCTTCTTAATATCCTTAATCTCTTTAGCCATCTTATTGAATTTATTAAGGAGATTTGTTTGAACATTTATGATTAGTTGTTTCAACACCTTTTTGTCATCTGGTGGATTATAGTATTCCTTTTAACTGGGCCAGATCTACCTGTTTCTTGGTGTAGATTGTACTTTTCTTTTGGTGTCTTGGCATCTGGCTTACTAGAGTATTTATTCTGGGTGTAGTTTTTCTTTTTAGTATACAGCTTCCTGCCCTTTCTCCCTTGCTGTTTGTGCAGTAGGAGCCAAGGGTGTAGTTGGTGCTATAAGCTGAGGATAATCAAGCTACCCTCATTGTCCCATGGACCAATGAAGCTTCTCCCAACTTTCTCCATTGCCAGGGGTAAGGACAGAGTCACACCTCTGTGGAATAATCCAAGTCATGTAGGCCTAGACTGTTGTTGCCCAGAGAGACTGATGAAGCTTCATGCCCCTTTCTTCCCTGCCTGGGGTAGGGATGGAGCTGCAGGTATGGGCAGCAGTCTGTGCAGTGTGGGTCCAAGATAACCACAGTTGCTCCAGTAGACTTCCAATTATTCAGTCTGAGCCAGCAAAATGTACCTGCAGTTACCTAGAAAGGCTGGAGCAGGACCCACCAGCCTCCTCCCCTCCAGAGGTGGGGCTGACGCTTTGGCTAGGGCTGCAGGCTGATCTGGGTGAAAGAAACCATTTCCTACCACATTGTGATTTTTGGTCAGCGCAGCTTCCCCTCTTGCTGGGGGTGGAGTCAAGATGGCAGCCACCAGCTCTCTCTGACCAGGATAGTTTCAAACTTCAGCTGTTCCTAGGGCTATACTTGAGCCAGCTGAAGTCACCAATCAGTAACTGAAATCTGTGGCAAATCATCTATTTCTCCTCTCTTTTTGGGAAATGGAGCTTCAAATTCCAGCCACAGAATAGCTCCTGAGGTGGCCTGTGCTGCCAAAGTAGTATAATCACTGGCCTTCATGACTTGGCCAGTAATTTCCCAGAGACACTGGCAAGCAGGTTCCCCCAGCTTCCTCTTTCCCAGAGGTGGGGCTGATGCCTAGAGTTGAGATGCAATCTGATCTGGATGGAAAGGAGCTGGACCCCAACAGCACTGTGATTTTCTATCAGCCCAGCTTCCTCTCAGGCTAGGGGCAGCATCAAAATGGTGGGTACTGGCCTCTGTCTGACTTGGACAGGTTCAAACTTTAGCTGTTCTTAGAATTACTCTGAATTTACTCATCAGTAGCTGAAGGGCCAACCGTCTCTTTGTCCTTTGTTTTTGGGATGTGAAGCCTTCAATCACAGCCACAGAACAGCTCCCAAGGTGGCTAATGCCTCCAGTGGAGGATGGGCACTGGCCTCTGTGGCATGAAGCTCTCTACTTTTGAATCCTCTCTGCAAATGGGCAGTCTCCTCCTATTCCTTTAAGAATGGGGCAGCATGCTCTTCTGGTCTCCTAGAGCCCCCAGACATGTGCTTCAGCTAGTTTCAGAAAGCACTGGGTGTTTACTAACTGCCCTGTAGCAGGACCTGACTCTAGGAGCACCTTACTTTGCTGCCATCTTGCTGATTGTCTCCCTCTAATGCATTTTTAATCTCATCCATCATGTCTTTCATTTCCATAAGATCTATTACTTTTCTTTGCAGGCTTTCAAATTGTTCTTTATGCTCGCCCAGTGTCTTCCTAATATCCTCTATTTCTTTAGTCATATTTTCTTTAAATTCTTTGAAGTGATTTAGGTGCACTGTATGATTATCCCTAATTGTCTTAAATCCCGTATCTCTTCAGGATATTTGTTTAGTTCTTTTGGCTGGGCCATCTCTACCTGTTTCCTAGTATGGCTTGTAATTTTTGCTGATGTCTAGGTATCTGAATTGGTGAGTTTGCTGTGATGTCTAATTTCTGTCTCTTACCTATTTTTTTTTTCACAGCTACGCACTGTTCCGTGGAAATGTTTCAGTCTGGGCTTTCCTGTGTTCCTGTGTTGAATCTCCAGAGCAGAGATTCAAAGGAGGCTCTACTAGCTGAATTCACTGAAGAAAAGTCCACCAACTCCCCTTCCCTTTTCCCTTGAAACAGCTGACAGTGATAAAGATATCTGTTCCCCTCTCAGTTGGCTGCAGTGAGTAGGGGTTTTACCCCAGATTAATATCTTGGGGATAGGGGAGGGGAGCCCTTCCTGGCTGCCATGGAGGCTTGGTAACTCATGTTTGTCCTTATGGCTTCTTTGTCTCTCTGTCCCTTACCCTCCTGGGAGTTGTATAGCACTGTCCTGATCTGCTGACCCCTAAAGCAGGTCCCCTGGACAGTTTTTGGCTCTTTCTCCATTGTTTTTGTGAGAGCATTGAGCTCTGCCTTTTAGTCCATCACCATCTTCTCACAATCCCCCCCCACCCCACTGATGTCCTTTTACTATCTCAGGATCCAAACCAGCTTTTAGCCAAAAGTTGCTTACTTTTTATTACTTAGCATTCTCTAGTGAAAATCTCTTCAAAAATGTAGTTTTAAATGACTGCCTAATAGTTTGTGTATTTATTTATTTATTTGTAGTTCATCCTGGGGATTGAAATAAATATTATTTATTTATTTATTTATTTTTGGAGGTGCCAGGGACTTTGTACATGAGAAGCCAGTGCTCAGCCACTTAGCTACACCCATTCCGCCCTAATACTTATTGATATCAATTTACAATGTTGTTTGAATAGGTTATTTCCAGTTTTGCTCCTATAAATAATGTTGTAGTGAAATTTTTACCTAAATCTCTTCTCATTTTGTGTTGTTTCCTTAATTAAGAGAGTAAGTCAAGGATTGTTTAATATATGCAGAAGATTCTCATTATTCATCGATTCCATATTTGCTAATTCACCTACTTGCTAAAATTTATTTGTAACCCCAAATCAATACTTGAGGCACTCCCATGGTCCGTCATGGACATGCACAGAACAGTGAAGAATCTGAGTCACCTGATGTGCACATTCTCAGCCAAAGTTGAATAAGGTCATGCTCTGTCTTCTTGTTTCAGCTCTCATTCTGTAAACAAGGGTCCTTTTCATGGTATTTGGTGCCATGTTTTTTGTGCCTTTTTTTTTTTTCTTTTGGTGATTTTACTGTTTAAAATGACTCTCAAGCATAGTGCTGCAGTGCTGTCTAGTGTTCCTAAGTGAAGAAGGTTGTGGTATGCCTTGTGGAGAAAATCTGATAGATAAGCTTTGCTTAGGAGTTAGTGATAGTACTGGTGGCTATGAGTTCAATGTTAATAAATCAACCTTATATATTGAACAAGGTGTACTTAAATAGAAAGACACATAAAACAAAGTTATACATTGATCTGTTGATGAAAATGTGACCAGAGGCTCACAAGAGCCTAACTTTGTATTTCTCATAGGAACAGTGGTTTAGTATTCACTAATTCAGTGTTCACAACAACTGTAGAGAACATAACTACCATGAATAAAGAGAATCAACTGTACTGGCGTCTCTGAAAGTGGTACCACATTATCTCTTCTGATCCTTTCAAGAATGCCATAAGACTTGAAAACCAATAAATAATACATGTTTCAGGCAAGACTCACCAATGGAAACAAAAATTAATTGATAAAAGTTTGGTGAGAAATAGGATATTTACATGGTCTCAAAATACCTCCCCACGTATTATTCATTAATTACAAAGGGAAGAATAGCAACTTTATAATGGAGTATGTTGTCAGGTGCCACCTTCTTGGAGTGGTCAGAGTTAACTATAGCAGGGAAGCGGACTTGGCCCAGTGGTTAGGGCATCCGCCTACCACATGGGAGGTCCGTGGTTCAAACCCCAGGCCTCCTTGACCTGTGTGGAGCTGGCCCACGCGCAGTGCTGATGCATGCAAGGAGTGCCCTGCCACACAGGGGTGGCCCCCGCGTAGGGGAGCCCCACGCGCAAGGAGTGCGCCCCGTAAGGAGAACCGCCCAGTGCAAAAGAAAGCGCAGTCTGCCTAAGAATGGCGCTACCCACACGGAGAGCTGACACAAGATGACGCAACAACAACAAAAAAGAAACACAGATTTCCATGCTGCTGACAACAACAGAAGCAGACAAAGAAGAAGACACAGCAAATGGACACAGAGAACAGACAACTAGGGCAGGGGGGCAGAGGGGTTGGGGGGAAGGGGAGAGAAATAAATAAATATATCTTAAAAAAAAAAAGAGTTAACTATACCAAATGAGACAAACTAACAGCATGTGCCTTCTGATGTGACCTGTTAGGAAAACCATGAGATGAGTTTGTGATATTTCTGCCAAAAATATATAATCTGAATCTAGTAAGCAGCAAACATCAGACAAAACCAAATTGAGGGAGATTCTGCAAAATAATTGAGTATAGTCTTAAAAAATGCCAAGGTCATTGTGACAGTTTGAAGCTGGATGGACCACAGAACATTATGTTCTTAGAATGAATCCATTCCTGTAGGAATAGGTGGGCCTTTTGATTAGGTTCCTACAGTAAAGTGTGACTCAAGGTGGGTGTAACCCTCTTACTAGAGTCCTTTTCAAGAGAATGGAATTCAGGTGAAGACAGAGAAAATACCACAGAAAATGAGAGAAAGCCAAAGGAAACCAGAAGTTGAAGCAGAAAAACACAGACAAGAAGGGAGAGACCAGCAGGCAGTGCCATGTGCCTTGCGCCTTGCAGCTAAGGTTGTCATCTGGCCTTCTTTTGGCCAAGGAAATATAGGAGGAAGTCCAGGGGGTAAATATCTTTTGAATAACATTTTCCCTTTTAATAAAAGGAGAGACCCCTTTCTAAGTGTCGTAGTCTTCCTGCTTTGGAAAGAAGTTGTTACTGAGTGAGGGCCTGACGCTTAGAATTATTTCAGAGGTCTCAAGATTATGGGAGAAAGTAAAAAAAAAAAAAAAAGAAATGAGAGAGAGAATGAACCATTCAAGAACTGTCTATCACCATATTTCTTAGGTGAGACAATAAAATGCTTTATTAAAATATAAAATCCACTCTTGGTCAGAGTTTTCTGTTATTTGAATCCTGAAACATCATAATATGTCTTTCAGCATTTAAAAATAAAAGTCTAATATTGGGCCCATCTGAAATATGTTATAGATGAAACTTAATGGTCCCAAGGTGATGGTGAGATGCATTCATCAAGTTTCATAAGTTTCAAACTTACAGAAACATTACAATATTACAACATAGAACTCTCTTTTAGAGACTATATTCAAGTTTTGTTATTTGCCCCAATGATGCTCTTTAGAGTTTTCATGACTCTCTAGTTCCCTTTCATCTGGAACAGTTCCTCAGTTTTCACTTGACATTTTTGAAGATTGAAGGGCAGACGTTTTATAGAATGACCCTCAATTTGGGTTTGTCCAATGGCTCCTCATGGATAGATTCAGATTACGTATTTTTGGCAGGAATACCACAGAAGTGATTTTGTATTCTTCTTAGTGCATGTGTCAGGAGGCACATGATTTATTTTCATTATTTGTGATGTTACCTTTGATCACTTGATTAAGATGGCTAGATTTTATCTCTGTAAGTTTGTTTTTTTCTTTTGTAATTAGTAAGTATCCCTGGGTAGATATTTGAGGCTCTGCAAATCTCCTGTTCTTCCCACCACTTTTACCCATTAGTTTTAGCATCCACTGATATTTATTGCCTAGTTTATTACCATGTGGATGCCAAACACTTATTTTCTGATTCCGTCTTTTTCTGTACATTTATTAGTTGGCATTCTACTCTAAGGCAAAAGATTCTATCATCCCTAATTATTTATATCGTTGTGTACTTGTGTGGTTTTCTTTAGCAGATTACAGTCCATTATTTTTATTATTTACTTTGATGCTCAAATTGTTTCATATTTGAATCTCTTCAAGATGGCTTCTTGTACTTCTGACATATCCCATCGTTCTCATTACTTACTTACTTTTGGGCACTGTAAGAAATTTTAGACTTACCTTGTTTTGTTTTGTTTTGCTTTGCTTTGTTTGCCTCAACCCTAGAATCAGTGATCTCTCTAAGAAGCCCTGGTTTTTTTGAGTGGAGTGTGGTAATTTGAAACCACAATGTAGATGCTGGACTTGCTCATTATTACTGGGCTGTTACTCAGCTGGCAGAGCTACATAGTATATATACATGTGTGCATGTAAATACATGCACATACCTTTACATCTATATTTACTTTCCCGTCTACCATCTATCTATAGTATCTGTCTGCCTGTCTTGTAAACCATCGTGAACTATATCCTGTTCACACTAAGAGCTTAACTTTCAATCCAATACTACAGAACACATTCTAGCTTTCCCCTTTCCATATTTGTACCTTCGTTCTCTGTCTGTGAGAAATCTGCTCCCCTCCCTCTCCCGATGTCCTCAGTATATTTCTTTGTTTGCTCAATTCCCTGTGTGCAGGGATCTCCTGACCTTGTGGGACTGCCCTTCCCAGCTAACTCAACATGGACCTCCTGTAGGCTGCCATCACTGCCTGACATGAGCCTGCCCACTGTCTTCCGACCTGAGTTAGAAAGGAAGGGAGGGAGGGAGGGAGGGAGGAAGGAAGGGAAGTTTAAGATTTTTAGAGCATTCATTTGTTTTCTGAACATCAAAGTTTCTGAGTAAAAATAATTTGGAAAGCAAATCACAGAGAAGAAACTAATCACAGAATCCCTTTACCCAGAGACAAGCATTGTTCACTCTTTGATGGAGTCCCCCTTTTATTGGTCTTTTATCATATGAGATTATAGTGAATATATAAAATTGATTGGATGTGCAGCATCCTTTGGTGAGCTTGCTTAAAATATAGATTTTTGCCCTGGCCCTATCCCAAGTCTACTGAATCAGAGTCTCTGGAACCAGGGTCCTGGCATCTGTATTTTTTATAAGTTCCTAGGGGATACAGGTGCAGACCCAAGCTTAAGAACCACTCTTTGTATTTTTTCATGTGCTACGATGTCGTAAACATTTCTCTTCCCCATTACTAGCTCTTTTCAATCATTTTTATGAGCATACATTATCATTTATATTATACAAATGATTTTTCTAATTTAAAAATTGTTTTAAAAGCCATCCTCATAATTCTAGTTCATAACTTGAAGGATCTGCCGATGGTTGGGCACATAGCAGGGTGAAGGGACCACGTGTGTTTTCTAAATGAGACAAGTTAGCCCACACATCGGGAAATAGAGTTAAGTGAGACACTAAAATCCCCCCAGATTAAAATCCTCCCCAGAGGCTCTCACTCATTTTGGGGAAGGGTGAGTTGGGTGCAAGTGGGTGGCAATTGCCTTTTGAAATTAACAATACACATAGTCTTTATCACAGCAATTCCTCCACTAGGAATTGGTATCCTAAGGATACCCATGAAAGAAAGATAGATGATCAAAAAAGCTCATTGAGGCATTTGTAATAACTAATGGCTGGACACACTGTAAATAACCATCAACATAATATAGAATTCATGTCATCCAGTACTGGGCAGCCACTGAAAGAATTCTGCAGTTCTGCAGGTGGTGACATCAAGAGATGTCCAAAATGTCTTATTAACTGGGAAAAACAAAATCATGGTGCAGAAGAATGCTCCAAAATGTGTCTGTATGTGTTTTCAAATTTATATCTAACTAAACGCTCATGGGTTTGGGTATGCAGAAAACATCTCTGGAAGAATGCAGAAAAGATGGTTAAAATTGCCGTGGCTTGTGGGGAGCTGACCTCAGAGGTCTGGGTTGTAAAAGGGAGACTTACTTTTTATTATAGATCTTCTTGTGGTATTTGACATTTTTACCATATGGATGTTTTATCTTCTTAATAAAAAATAGCTATAAATAAATAAATGTTAATGAAACAGCTGGAGCAGAACGGCGGGGACATAGGGGTGTGTGTGGGTGGCAGTGCAGGCCCTGCCGTGGGATTTCTCGGAGTTCTTAATGGGTCTTGACATCGTCGCCTAATTAAAGTGGGTGAGCACAGAGAGGGGCGCTCAGCCACAGTGCGTCTGTCACTGGCCCCTGCTGCTGCAGCAGGTTTGCGTGCTGAGTGTAAAGCCCCTACCTCTGAAGTTGGAGTGCAGTCCATAGACTTCGGATCACAGCTTGTCTTCTTATAACAAATACAGGGCAGTCACGTTAACATCCTCCTGCCTCTGCTTCGTCTGATTCGCCCTTTAGGATTGTTTATGCAGTGACTGCTCTGCTTTGGAGCCACCATGAGCCCAGGCCAGTGTCATGGTTATGAGAATAAACTTTGAGGATAGACAGAACAAGTTCAAGTCCTGGTTCTCCCACTTGCTCTGTGACTTTGGGAAACTGCCCAACTTCTCTGAGCCTTTGTTTCCTCATCCATAAGATGGACTTGATATCTTTCTCATAATATCTTAAGGAGGTGTAAGAACTAAATGAACTAATCCATAGTAAGTACTCGTTAAGTATTAGCTAGTTTTGTCATTCAACAAACATTGCATCCTATGATGTGCCAAACCTTTTGCTAAGCTCTGGGGATTTCAAAAAAACAAGGTAAAATGGTCTTTGCCCCTAAGTAATTCAGTCTTTCAGGATTAAAAAACCCCAATATAGGGAAGCGGATGTGGCTCAGTGGTTAGGGCGTCCGTCTACCACATGGGAGGTCTGCGTTTCAAACCCTGGGCCTCCTTGACCCGTGTGGAGCTGGCCCATGCGCAGTGCTGATGCGCGCTCAAGGAGTGCCCTGCCACGCAGGGGTGTCCCCGCATAGGGGAGCCCCACGTGCAAGTAGTGCGTCCCATAAGGAGAGCCGCCCAGCATGAAAGAAAGTGCAGCCTGCCCAGGAATGGCGCCACACACACGGAGAGCTGATGCAACAAAAAGAAACACAGATTCCCGTGCCGCTGACAACAACAGAAGTGGACAAAGAAGAACACGCAGCGAATAGACACAGAGAACAGACAACTGGGGCGGGGCCGGGGGCGAGAAATAAAATGAAATAAATAAGTCTTAAAAAAAAAAAGAATATGTGAAAGAAAAAGTCTATTTTAAAAAATCCAATATATTATAATCAATTATTTTATTAAACATTTCTAGATGTAGTAGCTTGTTTTATTATAACCCTATGAGGTCACTATTGTTATTTATATTTTATAGATGAGGGGGAGCAGGTGTAGCTCAGTGGTTGAGTGCCTGCTTCCCATGCATGAGGTTCTGGGTTCAATCCCTAGAGCCTCCTAAAAAAATTTCATATAGAAATTTATTTTATAAATGAGGAAATTAAGATTCAGAGTGGATGTAAAGGAAGTTTATCAACTAATGGTGAGAGAAGAGACTTAGCTGGGGATCTCTAGCTACAGGTAATAGACACCCTTTCAAGACTACTTTAAGTCATTTTAAAAATGGAGGAAATTTGACATCGGGACCCATGTGCATCAAGTGGAATTAAAGGGCCCTCAGTGCTGGGTAGCCATTAAAAGAGTTCTACAGTTCTGCATGTAGTAATATTGTCCAAAACGTCTTATTAACTGCAAAAAAAAAAAATCACGATGCAGAAGGATGCTACAATTTGTATGTGTATATGTGTGTTTTTAAAAATTAGATATAACTGAGTGTTCATAGGTTTGGGTACCCTAAAACCTAGGGGGAAATAGGAAGTAGGAGAAAGCTACTACTTTCGGAACCTGAGCCCGCCCTGTCTCTCCATCTCTCACTCTTGCTTCTCTTTGTACATTTGGGTCATCCTTCTCCCTCCTGCATCTGCCTTCCTGTCCACTCAGAGCACAGGGCAGAAAACGGCCATCCATGCCCCCTGACATATGTCATCTCCCTTGAGGAGACCAGGCCAACTAGAAACAGGACTTAGGAAAGAGAATCTGGTTGGCTCTGTCTTGGATATGTGTTTACCTCTGGACCAATCATCTATGGCCATGACCATGGAGTCCTGCAGCAGAACTCTGGGCAGGGCAGACAATTGTCAAGGAGGAGGCACTGGGGGGCCATGTCCACAAGGGGACAGATACAAAAATGAGGAATTTCAGTAGAGGGTGCCAAAGTACATTGGGTATTGAAGTTTTCCAAGTCTCTTTGTCCTTTCTCCATTAAATTTGAAATTTCCAACACACTTGTATGATACAGAATGCCTTATTGAGACTGACAAATGTTATATTGAAAAAGAAGAAAAGGAAGAAGAAACATCACCCTGGCCCCTTTTCAGTGTTTTGTTTTTGTTTTTGTTGTTGTTGTCTTTTAGGATTAAAACACACAGCTGCAGCATGGCCCTGAAGGAAGGGGTGATACTATCTTAATATGCATCCACCCACTCAGATATGGGGATCAGCACCTGTGCGAGCAGACCCCTTGTGGGGACCGCTGGCTCAGGAGACCACTCCACTGGGGACAGCCCCCGTCCAGGGCCAGAACCCCATCACCCTCTTAGTTGTGTGATCTCACCCTGCCCTGCCCAGAGCTGATTGCTCAGAGGTGGGCACCTCACCCAAGCCACGCCCATCAGAGTTTTGTCCAGGGATTTTTCTAACCACAGTTAAGAGTTGTTGGTCATTCTTTCTCTTCTGTTGGGTGATAGAAAATTCAGGCACTGTCCGTAGCTGTGCTCTCTGATGTATGGGAATAAAACAGTCTGTGGTGTGAGAGAATGCAGGTGCAGACAAAGGGGAGCCAGGTGGGCGACAGTGGGGGGATTCGAGCCCTGGAGACTCCTCTCTATCCCCCTTCCCTTTCTTGGGTGTACAGCCCATTCTTAATTCCATAACCCAATACATTTCTTTACCCTTTTCCTCTCTCTCTCTGCCCTCCCCCCCCCCCCCCTTTTTTTTTCTCTTTCATTTTTGATCTAAACTACTTTGGGTGAACTTTCCATCACTTGTGGCTGAGGGAATTTAAATAATGTAATCCCTGAGGGAGACATAGCAGGGCGACCTTTAGACACGGCATATTATCCAAATATCACTGAGTGCTCAATTTGACTGGAACTAAGGATTTGTGTAAGGCAGAATTTCCATAAGTGTGGCCTGGAGCACAGCAGCTCTTCGTAATCTAGTAGGTGTCAAGTGCCATAGTAGTCAGCATGAGTCATACTAGCTGCTACAATAGAGAAGGCCCACAATGCCTAGGGCTGGCGTTACAGTGTGATGCAAGTGCTTGGCAGGCAGCCTTTCATCTGGCTCCCTCTGCCTCTACCCCCTCAGCATCCACTCCATTCAGCCAGCGGATGGGGAAGAGAATGAGGGTTACATGTGGGGTATGTTCATGAAGCAGGCCTGGGAGGACGGGTGCACCTTGCTTTTTTCCCTCTCCTTCTGTTTGCTATAACCCAGTCACAAGGTTAGATTCAACTCAAGGGAAGCTAGAAAATGAGTGTATCTGGGGACCCGGAAGATGGGGAATGGGTTGGTGAGCATCAGCCAGTCTTTGCCACCTACATATAAAAGCATTTGTGATGCAATAGGTTTGTAAAAAGATGTATTTGAAACAGTTATGCAGATTTCATTGTTGTGGGACTTCTGCAGGTCTTCAGTAAACAATGATGCATTGTGATTACTTTAAGGGGAGAGAGTAAACAGGGTTTCCCACACTTACCTAAAGACTGGACCCTGTTTTGTTCAAGGAGCTTCTTGTGGCAAAAAACAGCAGTGTAGAGGAATAGGCGGAGAACTGAATGGAGGGAGGAGGGCTTTGTGGCGGGGGGTGGGGGGTGGTCAGACGTGGCGATGTGGATTTCACTGGATGAGCCAATAGAGTTCAGGAGGGCAACAGTGAACGGGCAGGTCAGCCCTCAGCTGCCGCCCGCCCCCGTCCTGACTTTGGAAGTCAACATTCTGGTTTCCAGTGAGCTCATAAAAAGAGTGATCATGTTCACAGATGAGAGGTCAGATAATTGCATTGCAGTTGGAGGCATAAAAACAATTTCATAACAAATTCACTACATCATCTCTGGTGGGTCAGAAGTTAGGCTATCCTTTTTTTTTTCTCCATAAAACAAACTTTATTTTTAGAGAAGGTTTAGATTAGATAAAAGATACACTGAAAGTGTAGGGGATTCCCATAGACCTCACTCCCTTCACCTCCCACATTTTCCTCTATTAAAAACATCTTATATTAGTGTGGTGGATTTGTTACAATTGCCGAACAATTATTGAAGCACTGCTACTAACCAAGGTCTATAGTTTACATTATGGTTTACACTTTGCACTGCAGTTTTATAGGATTTGACAAAATGCATAATGGCCTGTATCTGTCATTGCGATATTAAGCAGAAGAATTCCAATGCCCTAAAAATGCCCCATGTTCCATCTATTCTTCCCTTCCTCTCCCCTCAGAACCTCTGGTAATCATTATCTTTATATCAATGCTACAAGTTCTTCCATTACAACAATAACAACAATAAGTCAACTTCGGTGCATGGCTGCATTCCCCATCCCCCTTATGTTTGTTCATTCCTCAATCTTGAGGATTTGGGGATGGCAGTGCCCATTCTGCTTCAGATTGAGAGAGGCTTAGATCATATGCAGCAGATGGAAGGAATGGTTTTTGCTTGCAGGTATAGATACTCTTTGTTTTGGGGGATGGGGATTGTCCATCATCATTTTGTCGGTTGTCCTGGATGAGTGATGAACTAGAAAGTAGGTGCTGGCTGCAACTCTGCTGAGATTCAGGGCTCAGTCAGCCTATGAACAGAACAAAGATTTTAGTCTCTGGTACATATATTTAAGAGGTACAATTCTAATTATAGGTTCAAATAAAAGGGATAGAAGAATCATGTGTAGGGAAATTATAAATGAGTCTGACTGTTACAGTGGGGAAATAGATGATCATATATGCCGAGATAAGGCCCACCAATGGGGTGCTGACTTCATGGGGCTGTGTGTCTTCCTATAGTGTCAGGAGTGTGTTTGGGCTTTGTTTACTGTGGCAGTTGGTGAGATCTGCCTGAGACGTACATAAGCGTAACCTCTGGAATGTCCTCCCAACTCACTTTTGTGTTTAATGTTTCCCCTCTTTTGGTTGAGGTCTTTTTTCCAAACACATTGTTGGGGGCACTTGATATTAAAGCCTTGGTGCCAGGGAGGCTTATACCCAGGAATCCTGTCCCATGGCAGGAAGAAGGTGATGAGTTTATTTGCTGAGTTTAGCTTAGAAAGAGGCCACACTTGAGCAATAAGGAGGTTTTCAGGAGGTAACTCTTAGGCAAAATATATATTACTAGGCTAAGTTTCAATTTTACAAGAATAAGGTTCATAAGCACAAGCATTAATATCAAAGACTTGGTATATTGGTCCATGTTCCTTTTATTAGGCACTGCCTACATACTTTAGAGATTCTTGCTACTCTATTTGAGAACACAGCAGGACTCCCCTGGATGGGAGTTTAATATTTTGCTGACTAGTGTGTGGGTCTCCACCCACTCTGATAGCACCCTATGACAACATGAACACATTCATCTTCCATAGAGCATGCCCAAGGTGCATCCTTCCCTTCACATCATCACACCATGAACACACTGTACCAGTGGCCCTCCCCTGTCATAGTTACTGAAAGAACACTCCCATAATTGTATTCTCAGCCACAGTCCTCCACCTCCCCAGTGGTCACCTGTTCCTTCCTCCAGCCTTCCCCCTAGTGCCATGGATCCCCCACAACCAGCTCACACACTCCAGCACCATGGACCCCACTCACATCGCTGCAGCACCCTCACCCCTGTCCACTGCTGAACTGCCACCTTGTCACAGCTTCTGTCCAGATTGAGCGTCGACTCACCACTCTCCTCCCTTTCTCTCTCCTGGGAACCTCTCTTCCAGACTCTGTCTCCGTGAATCTGCTCGGTAGCCTCATCCACATCAGTGAGATTATGTAAATCTGCCCTTTAGTGACCGACGTAGGATGTTAGCCTCCTCTTGGCATCATTGTCAGCCTGGTGACTGGGGGGCATGAGTTCTTGGGGCTCCACTGAGTGTCTCTGCTGAGATGCTGGCACCCACCTGTCTGTTCTGATTTGCTGGTAGGTTGTAAGCATCCCTCTTTTCTGGCCATTCGGGTCCTTTAGAGATTGTCTGAGGTACAGTGGAGTCTACCTTATGCCACAGGCAGGTAGCCTGGCTTCCTGCCCCCAGCATGGACTCTGAACCACCCAGAACTCTGCTCAAAGCCTGCATCTGTCCTTGTTTCCTCATCTGTGAAGTAGTGATAAATCTCACTCAAAATGCAAATATGGACATAAGCAATAATGACTACAATATTATTAACGACAGCAGCGGCAGCGCTGATTTAAAGAGCGCTTACGAGGTACAAGGCACCTTTAGCTGCTCTACATTCAGCACCTCCAGTCCTTGCAGGATGGATTTGCAACCAGGGGCAGTTTTGCCCCTTGGGGACACTTGGCAAAGTCACAATTTGGCCGTCACAGTTGGTGGAGGGCTGCTCCTGGCCTCTAGTGGGTAGAGGCCAGGGACACTGCACAGCACCCTACAGGACCCGGGATGGCCCCACCGCAGAGAACTACCAGCCCAGCACACGCCAAGGCTGGAAAGGCGGGCTTGGGCGGTCTCCCCAGGAGGGGGAATTCTCCCCACGCTTCCCCCATTGCAGAGACAAGGGAACTGAGGATCAGAGAGTGACAAGCCTGGGCCTGAGCACCCCCCTGGTAACCACCGCTCTCTAGGATGCCTCTAGAAGCCGCAGGCACACACACATGCACACACACGTACACACACACAGCACACACACACGTTAGGCTCCAGGGGAAGCAGAGGAAGGGAGGCGTCTTAGAAATCACACCCGGAGCCCAGATCAGTTTCAGCAGAGCCTTTAATGAGAGTGAGCTGAGCAGGCCGGCTGAGGCTGAACAGACGGCAGCCTGGGGAGGGGAGGAGAGTTTTTGTAACCCACTTTGGGGTTAGACTACAAAGGTTTAGGGCCTGGTTGTGATAATTTAGACTAGCTTTGTACTTTTAGGATTAGGACACCATAACGCATGTTTGTTTGTTGTTGTTTTAATATTTTTTATTGTCTTTTTTTTTTTTTAAGATACATAGACCAGGGAAGTGGACTTGGCCCAGTGGTTAGAGCGTCCGTCTACCACATGGGAGGTCCGCGGTTCAAACTCCAGGCCTCCTTGACCCGTGTGGAGCTGGCCCATGCGCAGTGCTGATGCGCGCAAGGAGTGCCCTGCCACACAGGGGTGTCCCCACGTAGGGGAGCCCCATGTGCAGGAGTGTGCCCCGTAGAGAGCTGCCCAATGCGAAAGAAAGTGCAGCCTGCACAGGAATGGTGCCGCACACACAGAGAGCTGACACAACAAGATGACACAACAAAAAGAAACACAGATTCCTAGTGCCGCTGACAACAACAGAAGTGGACAAAGAAAACACAGCAAAATAACACAGAGAACAGACAACCAGGGTGGGGGTGGGGAGAAGGGGAGAGGAAAAAAAAAAGATACATAGACCACACACAATGTTACATTAAAAAATATAAGAGGCTCCCATATACCCCACTCCCACTGGCCGACTCCTCCCACATCAACAACCTCTTTCATCATCGTGGCACATTCATTGCATTTGGTGAATCCGTTCTGGAGCCCTGCTGCACCGCATGTTGACTTGGTAGTTCCACCTGCATCCCAGGTATTGTCACCTCTGCCATGGGTTGCATTTTCCCAACAACAGGAATGTCCAGCTGCAGGAAAATGGAGGGAGAGGGAGGCAGGGAGGAGCGGGGAGGCAGGGTGGGAGCTCTGGGCTCATTGACACACACATGCACACAAGTGCACACACACATTTGTCATTCCCTTTCTTCTCACAACAGCTGCTCAGGCACCTTGGGCAAAGGTCCTTTCACTCCTGCCCTTGTGGCTGGGAGTCCCCCAGCTCAGGCACACCTGACCGTGGGCACTGCTGGCACTGCCTTGGGTCTGTAAGAGGAGCCCCGGGCATCAACAGCCACAGCCACCGCAGTGGGGAGCCTGCTTTTTGTCAGCCCTAGGTCAGGTGCTGGGGTGACGAGAACAAGTTAGCCAGAGTCCCCACCCCCAGGAACCCCAATCTCATTTGCTGTGGGGAGGTACATGGCAAGAGACAAACAGAGGCAGGTGAAGACCAGATTACAGAGAATCTGTGTCCAGAACAAGGAGTTTGAACTTGATCCTAAATGCAAATAATCCCAGTAAGAGCAGCGAAGGTCTGCCGGGCTCCAGGCACTCTGCATTAGAGCCCCTACTTCTCACAGCTACCCTAGGAATGGTGCTTTACTATCACCCACACTTTACTGGTAAAGGAATAAGGTTCAGAGTAGGCAAGTAACTTGTCTAAAGTCACACAGCTGGGTAGTGACTACAGCAGGACTTGAACCCAGGTGTATTCTGGCACCAAAGTCCATCCAGGCCCCAGAAGTATAGGAAGCCACAAGTAGGTTTAAGCAGGAGGATGATGATGATGATTGCATTTCTACCTGCAAGGTCCTTGAACCTATCCAGAAGCCTCCCTCCAAATCTGTCTCCATCGACTTCCTCCTTTTCTAATTAAGTTCACTTTTCCCCAGCCATAGCATTTGAGATACATTATTAAAAATCACATTCAATTTCATATTCATTTCCTTATCCCCACTGCCAACATCACAGTGTAATGGCCACAGCACTTGCAAATGAGCATTATTTCAACTCTGCTGTGGGCAAAACAGACCCCAAAGGACCACCCTGGGGCATGGACTGCTACAGAAGCCGTTTATTCACAAATCTCCTTCCAGGCGATGAACCCCGGGTGATGGACAGCAGCAGGGACGCAGCCCGGGTGCAGGAAGCTGCAGAGGCCAGATGTGCGTGGCCCGGGACCAGCGCAGAGCCCCCTCGCTCCCGGAGCAGTTCCAGGCGCTCGGCCTTTCTGAGCCACAGGGTGGCAGAGGACACTGGCTTGGATGTCTGCCAGGTCCACACCTGGCAGCACCAGGGCCCGGCTGTGTGGCTTTGAGCAACTGTCTCCCCCTTGCTGAGCCTCCAGTTTCTCTTCTAAAAAACGGTGCAAGGATTTGGGCCTGCGAGTAACAGGCTGGCTGGTTGAAAGTGATTCAAGAGGGAGTGGATGTGGCTCAAGCATTTAAACATCCACCTCCTGCATGGGAGGTCCTGGCTTCGGTTCCCTGTGCCTCCTAAAGAAAAAACAGACAGGCTATGAAGAAGCAGACAATAAGCAAAAAAAAACAAACCCAAAACCCCAAACAGCAAGCAGACAACGAGTGCAAACAATAAGCAAAAACAACGAGCAAAAAAAACCCCAACAACGAGCAAACAGACGAGGGAGCCATCTGGGGGTGGGGGCAGTGGGGAGTGGTTCCACCACATTCACCGAGTGAGCAGCCTGGAGGTAGCGGGCTCCCAGCTGGGTAGCTCAACCCTCACGGTGCCAGCGTGCACTCTGGGGCAGCTTCTCTGCATTTTTCCTTTTCTTTTTTTGTAACTTTCTTTTTATATTATATTTGCACAAACATGACAACCTCATGATACCCAAAAGCCAGGAAGGAAGGAGGGGTTCCCAGTGGGCGCGTCTCACTTTTGACCGGGGAGGAAAGTCTTGCCCCAAAACCCAAGCAGACTTCCCTTTACGTGTCACATGCCCTCACCCAGACCCGTCGCTGGTGGGACCTGGGTGTCCCCGCAGGGTCGGAGGGCTGCCCTGGCACGGTCCCCCCGATGCCATGGTCCCCTCACTGGGCCATCTCAGCTCCCTCAGCGTCGCGGTTCCTCGCTGCCACGGGACCTTCGCACATGCTTCTCCTTTGTCTCCTCTCTAATGCCTGCGCACCTTTCATAGCTCAGGGTTTTCTGGAATTGGCTGAACCCCTCCCTCTCTGCCTGATTTCCTCCTCGTTAAAATACACATCCATAGTATTTGCTGAAAAGGCTCGATTTTCAGTGCTCTTTTAGTTATTGTCTTTGTTTGCCAGGGCTGCTAGTACAAATACCTGCTTTAAAAAAAAAACCCAGGGAAGCAGAGTTGGCTCAACGGATAGAGCATCCACCTACCACGTGGGAGGTCCAGGGTTCAAACTCCTCCTCATGGGCCTTGGGCACACAAAGGAAGTCTCCATGTCCTCTTAAGGCTCAATTTAAATTTCATTTCATTTTAATTTTACCATGTAGGACAGCTCAGACCTAGGTGATGACCATAATTGATAAAGGATGCCTAAAACAGTGTCTTAAGGAGGATTCAGAGGGCAGTAGGGCTGTGAGAGATTATTAATGTTTGCATGGGTGTGTGAGGGGAGGTGGTGGCAAGAGTGTCATTTATTGGCTATTGCTAGACTAGATTTTCTTGGAGGGTCCTTCTTGTGCTAACGTTCCAGAATTATATATTCTTCCCTTATATAGTACCCAGTAAATGATCTGTCTAACCCAGGACGCAGGGGAAATTATTTATTTCTGGACTCTCTGTTCCTTTTTAAACCTCTCACCATCTACTCCTTTCCTGATCAACACAGAGATTATTGTTTAGAGGGATTTATTTTAAAGTATTTACACATATCTGCATAAACTCATCCCGAAACTAATGATTTCAGACTTGTGAGATGTGAGTCACCTTCTCCTTTTTCTCAAGAAAGACATTGAAAAACCACCTCTCTTGAGGCAGGGGGTCATTACCAACGGAAAAGGGAAGGGCCCCTTCGGATTAACATGTGGCTAAAATTGGGATGCTGCGAATAACCTTTTCTCATGTGACTGCAGAGTGGGACGGGCTGTCAACAGGCTTCAGCCATCCGGGAGAAGAGTTCTCAGGTGGGGACGGAGGCAAATCACGGCGTGGAGTCCCTCCCTCCCCATTGGAGCCGCGTGCCAGGAAGGCTGGCAGTTCTCCCGCAACCCTCCCCCAGCATCCCCGCCGAGCCTGGAGGGACAGGTCGCAGGGCCGACCCTGGCTGGCATTTCAGACAGCTTTATAATTGCACTATCTATTTTCCAACTCACTGGTAACCTTTTGGTCTTTTCCTTTGTAAGCGCCCTGTGTTTGAGCTGTGTCTTTTATCTTAACCCAAGCCCCTCATCACCACTGTCTTTCCTTCTCAGGTTTTATTGTTTTGACCACAACCCTGAGTTGCCAGGGCCAGCCTGGCTTCTCTTTCCTTCTGCTTTTTCCTCTTATCACATAACCTTGAATAAACCCCATTACCCGAGAGTTTCCCATTTGTGAAACAAAATCTTTTGATTAGATCATAATGATGGGTAACATGTGCTCTTGGCTCTGCGGACCATGTTACTGTCACCTGCCACTGTGACTGCCCTAGCCCACCATCCTCTATCATAGTCTCGACCATACCAAGAGGGGGCTCCATGGGCACTAGGGCTGCCCTCCAATCTGGTCTCCAGGCTACAGCTAGAGTTGTTGAGAAATAAAAAGCATAATCTTGCAGGAAAAATATCTAATGAGCCACTCCTGCCCCCGCTTCTGTAACTCAGCCCATGAGAAAATGGCCTTGCAGGAGAATATCAAACGAACGACTCCTGCCCCCCACATCTGTAATCTAACAAACCACTCCTGCCCTCTGCTTCTGAAAATCAGCCTCTGAAAGCATGACCTCACACCTGCCTTCTGCTTCTGTAATTCCGCTTAAAAATTTCACCTAGCAACGCCTTAGCCAATGAGCAAAGGTCATGCTGATCCCACATAAAATCTTATATAAACCTTTGAAAACTGAAAAACAGGGCTCAGAATTTGGAGACTGACTCTCCTCTGGGCCTGCACATAATAAATCTGTTCCTCTGCCTCTCCGAGTGCTGTTTGGGTTTTTCAGCCGTTCGAAACTCCTGGCTTTGCTGCAACGTTTGATTCTGTGGCCGGGAAAGCCAACTGAGCAGGCCCTTTGAGCCTCCGGTTTGGGATCAGTCAGCACGATCGGCAGAGCTCTCTGCACAAATGAGGTGGCGTCACCTGTCCCTTTGATGGGGCCTCCTTCAGGGGAAAGATCCCTGTGGCCCACGCCCTCTGACCCCGCCTGACGCGGTGGAGAGGTGGATTGAACAACATCAGACGCCCCAGGGTTCTGAGTCCCAGTCAGGCCAATCTCCAGATGGAAGGGGAGACTGATCACCTCCCCAAATCTCAAGATTCGAGATTCCAGGATAGGGCAGTCCCTTGGGTGGGACTGTGGAACCTCTGAGTGATTGAGTGAATGAATGGGGACGGCAGAGGCCTCTGCCGATCCAGTCTGTGGCTCCACGGCCTGCGCTACGGAGTCGGAGTGGGCCCCAACCTGCACTCCGTGGCTACGTCACACGGCATAACGGCTAATCCAGACTCTACATGGACGCCTTGGCTAAGACGAGCCTACGTTCTCGTGAGAGACGCGGACAGCCGCGCATCTGAGTGGCCTCGTGAGAGGCTCTCCTCCTTCGTTCTGCGACACCGGTTCAGGGATGGGATCATCACAATGCAAACTCAGTCTTAAAGTGTACATTAAAAACTTCAAGAAGGGCTTTTCCAGGGATTATGGTGTCCATATGGCCCCCAGAATTCTCCGGACTCTGTGTGAATTGGAGTGGCCTAAATGTGGTGTTGACTGGCCCTCGGAGGGAACCCTGGAGGTGGCCAAGGTTCGTGTGGTTTGGCGGGCAGTCACTGGGACCCGGGCTACCCTGATCAGTTTCCCTACATCAATTCCTAGTTAAAAATTGCCCAAACTCTGCCCCCTTGGGTTCAATTCTGTGTTGGAAGGAGGGGTCAGAGCAGGGTCCTAGTAACTCAAATGGCCGGACCTTTGTATTCTACAAAAATCTCCGAAAGAAAACCCACTACCCCCCCCCGCCCGCCATGTTCTACCCATTTGAGGACATCTTCCTGCCCTGGAGCCTCCACAAGCAGATCTGCCAGAGACTCCTCCACCTTCAGTCTCCCTGGGCCCATCAGCGCCCCCCAAGGGGATCCTGAAACCCGTTTGGTGAGCAGACTTCGGTCAGCGCAGGCTGCGCTTCAGATGCCCCTCCGTGAAACACAGGGAACAGCCCAGACCAGTGCGGGTGGAACAGCCCAACCGGGGAGGCCAGGCCTGTTTTACCAGCCTTTCATAACTGCAGATCTTTTAAACTGGAAGCACCACACCCCTTCATATTCAGAAAAGCCTCAGGCTCTTATGGACCTCATGGACTCCATTTTCCAAACCCACCGCCCAACTTGGAATAATTGCCGCCGACTCCCCCTAACTCTGTTCACTACAGAAGAGAAAAGCCACAAACACCTCCATGACGGCCTCCGTCACTCAAAGGCCTGAAGAGCCTCTGGGAGATGTTTATGAGCAACTCTGCAAAGTCTTCAGGATCTACACCCCCTT
Source organism: Dasypus novemcinctus (assembly GCF_030445035.2). Lineage (NCBI taxonomy): Eukaryota > Metazoa > Chordata > Mammalia > Cingulata > Dasypodidae > Dasypus > Dasypus novemcinctus. The sequence continues at coordinate 59,365,268 of NC_080695.1, forward strand.
GAACCCAAAAGCTCCAGAAAGCCAGAAAATGTGCAACGCCGCTTTTGTCGCCCAGGCGGAACCAGACATCAATCAGAAACTTCAGCAGCTGAACGGGTTTGCCGAGAGAAACATCTCCCAGCTCCTTAAAGTCACAAACGAAGGATTTGTCAATCGGGACAAAACTGCTGAGAGCAGCAAAAAAAGCAAATGAAACAGCAGGTATCCCTGTTAACAGCAGCCTTAAAGAATCCAGACCCAACCAATCAAGGGGGAATCACCCCAAAAAGGGGGAAATACTTTGCACTGAAACACGCTGCTGCTGCCAGTGAAAAGCCTAACAGGACCCCGGGTTCTAACCCATACCTTTAATGGGGCAGTTACCGCCTCGGGCCACCTGGTTTATGTGTCTGGATTTGAAGGACGCTTTTTTCTGCCTGTGGGTAGCTCCCAAGAGCCAGTCTCTATTTGCTTTTGAATGGGAGAATCTCAGGACTCCAGGAAAAACTCAATTAACTTGGACTCGATTCCCACAGGACTTCAAAACCCCTCCACCCTTTTGCGAGAAGCCCTGGCGGGGATCTGGCTTCCTGCCCATGGGAAAATTTAAATTGTACTCTCCTTCAGTATGTAGATAACCTCTTGCTGGCTAGCAAAACAGAAAAAGTATATGCCAGCCCCCCTGACCTCCAGGACAAGCCACTTCTTTGCCCAGATCAAACCCTATTCACAAATGGCAGCAGTTTTATCAGAAATGGAAAGAGGCTTACTAAATATGCAGTCACCATGGCTGAACAAGGAGTGAAAGCAGCTCTCCTAGCTAAAGGCGAGTCTGCACAGTGAGCAAAACGCTGGGCACTAATTTGAGCTCTACAACTGGCCTCTGGGCAAACGGTAAAGATTTACACTGATTCTAAGTATGCATCCACTACTGTGTGTATCCATAGAGCAATTTATAAGGAAAGGAGAATCCTAACTGCAGGGGAAAAAAAAAAATAAAGAAAAAATCCTTCCACTACTGGAGGCAGTCTGGAAGCCAAGCAGGATCGCCATCACACACTGTCAGGGACATCAGACGAAAACAGATGTAGTTACTAAAAAAATACCCTTTCTGACAAAGCAGCTCAATAGGCAGTCAAAAAACCCTCAAACTGCAGGTCCCACCACCAGCGACTCACCTGTCCCTTCTAAGGCAGTGCAGTAAAAAAAACTAAACTATACCTGGGAAAAACAGAAGTGGGCAAAGAGGAAAAAAGGCATCAAACCCCAGAGAAAAACTGGCTGCTCCTGAATAGCCAAGCCTTCATCCCAAAGGGGGTCACCTACACCCTTGTTCCACAATACCACCAGCTCACCTACCTGGGGGAAAAACTGCTTTAAAAGCCCTGCTCAGGAAGTATTACTACATTGCTCTGCACCACCCTTCACAGCCAATGCCAGACCTGTGCTGAAAACAACCCCTTCCACGGTCCCCAGGCTCCAGCCAACATCCAACACACAGGAACCGCCCCTTTTAAAAACTTAACAAACTTTACAAAACTAAAACCAAATTGAGGATATGGGTACTTATTAGTAGTAAGGTGCATCTTCTTGGGCTGGGTCAAGGCCTTTCCCACCTGCACTGAAAAAAAACAAGAAGAATAACTAAAGCTTTGCTCTGAGAAACAGTTCCCTGGCACAGAATATCTTATCATAGGCAGCAATCATAGCCTGGCTTTCGTAGCAGCCGTCATCCAAGAACTAGCAAGAATGTTAGGAATTAAGTGAAAGCTCCACACAGCATATAGGCCCCCAGTGCAGGAAAAGTAAAATGCATAAATCAAACTCTCAAAACCACCCTAGCCAAGTTCTGTAAAAAAAAAGAAGAACTGGCCTCCCAGTGAATAAATCTATCCCATTAGCCCTCCTTAAAGTCAGATGCACCCCCAGACCCTCAGGCTCTTCACCTTTTGAAATTCTGTTTAGACAATCACCCCAATTATTCAAACCTTCAAAGGAAATCTCAAACTCCTAGGAAAAACTGGCCAGGTTCCACCCTCCAGCAGTTAGGAAAATCCTAGCCCAAATAAACAAAACTGTCCTGTCTTGAAATCCCATCCCATTAAGCCACCCAGTACACCCACACTTGCCTGGAGACCTAGTTTGGGTAAAACACTGGAACAAAAAGCCTCTTCAGCCCACCTGGATGGGCCCACATACTTTTATCCTTGTAACCCCCACTGTTCTCAAAGTTTCAGGTATTTCCCCTTAAATTCATCATACTAGAGTTAAAAAGGCACACTCCAATGAAAAGCAAGATGACTGGATAACTCATCCTGTACCTGACTGTCCCTTGAAAATCCGAATTGCCGGGTACTACCAAAAATCGCCGTCACCTGACTAAATGGACTCCTGTTCCCTGTGGTTCCTGCTCCTCTTCAAACTGCTCGGATTCCTGTTGGGGACTGAACTAACAGCTACAGCTCCCAGAGACTGGGGTGTAGTTTAAAAAAAAAACGAATCTTAATAACATCCTTGTGTTTTGTAAAATGCTTTACTACCTTAAGTTGTTTTCCCACTTAGCTCGAGTATTGCCCTATAAAAATTATAAGGGTGTTAAAGGGGGGACCTGTTGAGAAACAAAAAGCATAACTTTGCAGAAAAAATATCTCACAAGTCACTCCTGCCCCCACGTTTGTAAATCAGCCTCTAAGAATATGGCCTTGCAGGAGAATAGCAAACAGACGACTCCTGCCCCCCACTTCTGTAGTCTAACAAGCCGCTCCTGCCCTCTGCTTCCGTAAATCAGTCCGAGAAAGCATGACCTCGCACCTGCCTTCTGCTTCTGTAACCCCACTTATTAAATTTCGCCTAGCAATGTGTTAGCCAATGAACAAAAGTCATGCTGATCCCACATAAAATCCTATATAAACGTATGAAAACTGAAAAATGGGGCTCAGGATTTGGAGACTGACAAACCTCTGGGCCTGCACATAATAAACCTGTTCCTCTGCCTCTCCAACTGCCGTTTGGGTTTTTCAGCCGTTCAAAACTCCTGGCTTTACTGCAACAGAGTGAGTGTTCCAAAATGCACATTGACTCACATTACTCACCCCCACCCTCCCAGCACCCTTCAAGGCCTAACAAGCTCTCTGAGACCCCCATGGTCCAGCCCCAGCCCACCTCTCATCCCATTTCATATCATTTTCTTCTCCCTCTCTGTTCTTCACGGATCCTAGCCTTTCATTTCCTCAGACATGCCATACTCCACTGGGCACAGGGTATTTACATGGGCTATTCCCTTAGCCTAGAAGAGTGGCTCTCAAACTTGAATCACCATGGGGGCTTTCTTCCTTTCCTTCCTTCCTTCCTTCCTTCCTTCCTTCCTTCCTCCCTCCCTCCCTCCCTTCCTTCCTTCCTTCCTTCCTTTCTTTTCTCCCCCCCCGCCACTTGTCTGTTCTCTGTGTCTATCTGCTGCATGTTCTTCTTTGTCCACTTCTGTTGTTGTCAGTGGCATGGGAATCTGTGTTTCTTTTTGTTGCATCATCTTGTGTTATTAGCTCTCCATGTGTGTGGCACCATTCCTGGGCAGGCTGAACTTCTTTCACACTGGGCAGCTCTCCTTATGGGGCCACTCTTTGCGCATAGGGCTCCCCTACGCGGGGACAACCCTGCGTGGCACGTCACTCCTTGCGTGCATCAGCACTGTGCATGGGCCAGCTGCACATGGGTCAAGGAGGCCCGGGGTTTGAACCATGGACCCACCATGGGAGCTTTTTAAAATCCTGATGCCCAGGCTGTACCCCACACCATGAAATCAGAATCCCTGGAGGAGCAGGCAGTGCATTGGTATTTTTCAAATCTTTCCAGGTAATGCCAGTGAGCAGCTAAGGCTGAGAATCACTGGCTCAGTGTTCTCTCTCTCTACCCATTTCTCTTACTAACTCATCCCTCATGCCAGGCAAAGTGCTGTCCCTGACCCCCACTTGTGCCTAACTTAGACCTCTCATCTCCATTCACAGAGCCAACATCTGAACTTTTGGAGCACACATCTCAGTTTGTAATTATATGTTCATTAGAGTAATTACTTTGTCACTGTCTTTCTCCCCCACAGTGGTGACCAGACTTCAAGGTGATGTTCAGGGACCCACACCTCCTGGTACCAACACCCTGCATGGTCCACTCTCACAATGCATGGGGGTTGATTTCTGTGACCAACAGCACATGGCAGAAGTGATGGGATGTCACCTCTGAGATTAGGCTTTAAAAGACTACACTTCTGTTTGGTGGGTTCTGTCATTTGTGGGTCACTTATTCTGGGAGAAGACAGCTGTCATGATTTGAGGATACTCAAGCAGTCTGTGGAAGGGCCCATCAGGCTAGGAACAAAGGCCTCTGGCCAACAGCCAGCAAGGAGTTGAAGTCTGCCCAGAGCCACATGAGTGAGCTTGGAAGTGGACCTTCCACCCCAGTCAAGCCTTCATCTGTCTGCCCCAGGCAACACCTTGACTTCAACTTTGTGGGCAACCATGAGCCAGAACCACCGAACTGAGTCAGATTCCCTACTTTCAGGGAATGGGTGAAATGATGAATGTTTATTGTTTTAAACTGTTAAGTTTGGGGGCAATTTGTTATGCATTAATAACTAGTACATCCTTCAAGTGGTAGTTCATGGGGTCAGAAACCATGGGGGCTCACCACTGTAGCTCCAGTAGCTGTTGTACAGGGAACATTCAACAAACAGGTTTCTGAATTTGTCAATCAACAAATTAAAGGGTCTAGGCAGAGGAGATGCAGTAGTGAATGGGAGGACAGAGTCCTGATTTCAAGGAATGTACATTCTGGTGGGAACTTGATGAATAAAAAATGGGAAGGGTCTAAAGAGAGGAAGCAGATTAAGCAAAGGCAGAGAAATTTGGAAACGCAGGGTTGTGTGGTGGGGTGGTGGCAATGCAAGCACAAGCAAAGGGGTTTCTGGAGACCATGAACTCACTGGAGCTGTGTGGAAATTGTGGGCATATGTGCATTTTAAGGAGGAAGGGATTCTAAAGCTCATCATGTTCGCAAAAGGAAAGAGTCTTTGGCCTGGGTGAACATGATACGTGAGTCAGGTTGTTGTTTTCCAATGTGACCTGATCCTGTCCTTGTCATGGACAGAAGAAAAGAATGGGGAAGGGCGGGAATTTGGGGTTTAAATATTTGCTCTGGCAGATACCATCTGAAAACTCTGGGCAAGTTATCATCTAAAGGCTTGGCACTTGTCAGTTGATATCAATACTACTCCACCAGTGGTTAAAGCATATGGTGTTTGTAACTATCAGTACTATTGTATGGGTCTGACCATGGTTGAAAAGGAAAGTCTAAGGTCATGGCTATTACTAGAAGGAAAGCTAAAAACTGTAACATGGGACTGTATAAGATAGTAAAACCTCATGTAAAACAGGAATATGGGGGCTATTGCATGTATAAGACTGTTTTCACAAAATGTAAATACAAATATACTAGAGAGAAGGAAAAGGAATAGCAGCTATGTACAGGAAGAGAAGCATGAGAGGTGATGAGTTTTGCTTGGTTTTATTATTACATTATTATATATAGTATAGTCTTTTGTGTAAGGTCTATTCACTCACGTAAAGTTTCTGAGATTTATCTTGATAAATTTTTATCACAGCACTAAAATTTTTTCCTATCCATATCCAGACATCTCTTGAAACTCAGTTGCCAGGTTAACCCAGCAGGCTTTCCTTAGATGAAGGATGTCATTAGAGGAACAAATAGCTTATCATGAACCAGGGCGTCAATTCACAAGTTGTAAATGGCCTAGATTTTGACATATATGAGAGTGTCTATTCTGTTTGGCAGAATAAAAGCCACCCAAGTGACAGCCTGATGACATGATAAAAATGTACAGGGATTGTCAACTTCTTTTTGATGTTCAGGTAGAAAAGGCAGGCTGTTTGGAAATGGTTGTATAACTGCATTAAGGCTTAAAGCAGTCATAAAAGCCAGTGGACTGGACTTTAACATTGAGAGCAGGGAGTGCATGTCGCTTGCTCACTGCTCTACCCCTGATGTGGAGAAGACCGCCGTGAAGGGTTAGTGCACCCACCCCTCAATGGGTTGGTCCTGAACTTCTGGTATCTCTCCACGGAGTCTGTGCTGACTCGATTAGTCAAGGTGCATTACTCCCCTACCAATAATCTCCAGCTCTAGTTTATGGGAGTAAGTTGCAGAGACGGAATGGAGAAGATAAGTGAAGTTAAGATCAGCATGTTGGATGGTGGGTCAGTCAGGACTCTTGTTTGCAAACAACAGAACACTGGCTTAAGAAGGACATTTGTTGGTTTATTTAACTGAGCAGTCAAGGGTTGTATGGATTCCAGGAATGGCTGGATCCAGTCTCTTTCTTCTTCTTTCTTGTTCTCTCTTCCCCTGTTTCTCTGCTCTGGTGTTATTTCCAGGTAGGCTCCAAACACACACTTTCCTGGTAGCAAACCCCAGAAGTGAGAGCTTCTCCTCCCAATATTTCCAACAAGATTCTTAGGAACCATGGCCATCTCTGGCCCCCTGGCACATCTGGGATGTGGCCTGAACTGTGGTTCCCTGTGTCACATGGACTCCCACATCCTCTATGGCAAGGCCTGGGAAAGGGACCCCTATCCAAAGACCAAGTACTAAAGAGCAGGGAGGAGGTCCCCCAAGAAAGTGGAATGGGGCTGCCAGCGCATAAGCAGCATGTCAGTCATAGCGGGTTGCTCTCGTGCACACGGAGTCATCCCAGATGAGGCTTAGATTTGGTGCGACAGGAAGACTGCTGATGACTACCAGTATCTTCCACGATGGAGCGGTGAGGCTGGGAGCTTGGTAGATGATGCTGAAGAGGAGGGAAGGGGACGGAGTATTCAATGGCATGAAGCATGAGATTCATCCCCAACAGAGTTGGCTAAAGGAATGAAGGAGTGACTGAAAGGCAGTGGAGGAGGAGTGGTTTGGAAGATGCCCAGTGAGTATTTTTTTTTTAAGGTTTTGTTTATCCATTCCTGTTCTTCTGCATCCGCTTGCATTATCTGGCGGCACTGGGAAACTGCCTCTCTTTTTGTTGCATCATCTTGCTGCATCAGCTCTCCATGTGTGCAGCACCACTCCTGGCCGGGCTTTGCTTTTCTCACGTGGGGCGGCTCTCCTTGTAGGGCACACTCCTTGCACGTGCGTCACCCCTACCAGGGGTGCCTCTGTGTGGCACGGCACTCCTTGAGCGCAGCAGCACTGCGCGTGGGCCAGCTCACCACACGGGTCAGGAGGCCCTGGGGATGGAACCCTGGACCCTCCATATGGTAGACAGACGCTCTATCAGTCTAGCCACGTCCACTTCCCAACCCTGCGGGTATTGGGAGAGCACGCGGCTCACTTGTGGGAACTGTGCGTGCAAGTGGGGGAAGGAACATCTTCTACTCAGAGGGAGCTGTAGGCAAAGCAAGGACAGCGGGGGAGGAAGGAGGAGTCAGCTCAGAGAAGAGACTGAGAATGTAGGGGGATTTGTTTAACAGAAAGGAGAGATCCAAGGGCTTGGGTGGCAGGTTTCGGGAGAGAGGGCTATAGAGCAGTGCAGAGAGGAGAAAGCAAGTGTTTCGTATTGTGGGCCAGGAGCACGGGAGAGCTGTGTGAGTGGAGGCAGGCGAAGTTTGCCCGCGAGGAGGGCTGACAAGGTGGGGAGCCGGGGGACGAGCTGCGCTCAGGGTCCCCTCTGGAGTTCTGGAGGAAATCAGAGTCCGGCGCTGGGGTGAAAGAGCAGGGATCACTGGGGCTGAGGGGTGTGCATGTGTGTGTATTGTGGTATGTGTATGAATGACAACAAGTGTGTGAGTGTGTGTGCGAGCATGGGTGAGCGCGCATGTGTGTGTACACGTGAGAGAGAGACTGGGCACAGAGTGACCGCAGGGCTGGGCCTGGAGGGGAAGGGAGTGAAGACAAAGGTCGAGAAGACAACACCGTGAGGGCGACAGAAAAAGCTCAGGCGTGCCTGCCTCTGCCCCCGCACGGCCCACGGCCCACGGCTTCTGTCTTCCCGATTTCCTGAACTGAATGACGTAACCTGAGAAGAAAGTGTTGTTACCCAACTGACATTCTAGACTAGAATTAACTTGGTGAAAAACCTTTACCTCTCAGAAGCCGCGTGGAATCCTGCCACTGAGGGATTCAAAATTATTCCCCTACTCCCTTTCTTTTTAATCAAAGCAAGTTGTGAAATTTATCAGTATCAATTAATGTTTGTATCCACTTTAACCTTTCAGGTATTGAACCATTTTCCTTTACTCTGGGTTTGATCTCACAACAATGCATGGTACCCGTGGAGCGTGGCAATTGCATTGGTGGTTTAATCTGAATTTCTGATGCTTGGCAAAATTCATCCCAGTGCAAACAATTCACTTGAGAGCTCTGGAAAGACCGGATTAGAGGCCAGACTGACAAGGTATCCAGGACAGAGAGCCCCAGAGATGAGTCTGTAACTTCTGGTTCCCCAGGATCTGATGTTATCACCTTTGGAAACGCCCCTCAGGGCACCCATGGAGTGTTGTAATTATCAGCCCTGTTGGGGAGATGTTGCTGAACTGTCTACACAACATCCAGAAGCTTGTTTCCTTAAATGATCATTAGCGCATCACTACGGGAGAGCTAGTTCGTAAAGACGCTCCCTACCACACAGCAGACGCGGGTCTGAGACCGAGGGCAGAGGGTGTCGCTAATTAGACATGACATCAGCATTTACACTCCACTGGCCAATTATGGCTGGAAAAGTAAACAAAGCTAATGAAACGTTCATCTGTGCTGGAGTCTCCGTAGGTGAGTCAGGTTGGCTCAGAAACCCCACTGCTGGAGAGCTCTTGGGGAATGTGGGACTTTATTGCCAGACGTCCTAGGACAGGAAAACAATACTCAACGGAATCGAATAATGAAATAAATAAAGTTGGTTCTTGGTTCAGACGAGAAATAATGTTTGGAGGAATATTTGCCTTCCAGGCTATGACTCCAAGGTGAAAGGTGAGCAGAGGGACTTCGGGCTGGAGGGAGGGACGCCGAGGTCCTCTTGACTGACATGGCCGTGGTAAGTTGAGTTACGCGCCTGGAAGAACGTGTTCTTAATCTTAGCCCATGCCTGTCGGGGTGAACCCCTTGCAAGTGGGACCTTTTGGGGTTGTTACATTTAGTGAAGGATAGAGCAGGGTTTCTTAACCTTTTTGTTCCACAGCCCCCTTTGCCAGTCAGGTGAAAACCACGGGGCCCTTGCTAAGTCCCCACCATACTGCGTATTATGTAATGAATAGATCACGCTCGCGCCAACGCGTCCCAAGCAGAATGTTTTTGTGAATTCAAGTCATGCTCACGGACCTGTCGTTAGGAACCCCTGCCTTAGGGAGAAGGCCACGGGGAGGAGGCCACGGGGAGGAGGACATGGGAAGAAGGCCACAGGGGGGAGGCCACGGGGGAGGAGGCCACGGGGGAGGAGGCCACAGGAAGGCCACGGGGAGGAGGGCACGGGGAGAAAGCCACGGGTAGAGGCCATGGGAAGAAGGCCACAGGGAGGTGGCCACGGGGAGGAGGCCACAAGGAGGAGGCCACAGGGAGGAGGCCACAGGGGGAGGGCCATGGGGATGAAGGCCAAAGCTGGAACTCCATGGAACACAGAAGAGAAAGGCGAGAATGCCGCCAGGGGAGAGCCAAGGCATCCAAGGATCACGGGTCGGCCAGCACGCTCCCATCCTGCCTCTGCAGCCATGAGCCAACAAGTTCCTGTGTGTTAAGCATGTGGTCATGTCACGGCAGCCTGGAGACGAAGATGATGGTTGGCCCTGGTGAGCTGAGGGGTCCCTGGGTTGTTGCAACCCCTCCACTGAAGGAGGCTGGAGGCTTGACCCCAGCGGACCCCTCTGAGCCTTGATGCAGCGGAGGGCTCATGGGTTCTGGAACCGCGCTGCTGGGGTTGGGATTCCAGCCCTGCCACATTCCATCTGTGTGATCTTGGCCAAGTTGCTCAACCTCTCTGTGCCTCAGTGTCCTCATCTGTAAAAAGGGGGTCATGCTTGTCTCGTAGGGCTGCTCTCAGCAGCCAGCGAGTTCATACACGTGAAGTGAGGCGAAGGGGGACTTGCACTTGGCCGGCCTCCCCCTCGTCCCAGCTGCCTCCCCCTTTAGGGAAACAAGCACACCTCCATTTCCTCTTTTGGGGCTGAATTATAAAATATTACTGTAACTCTGCTATTCGGTATACCTCTCTTCTCCCACGCCACCGGCCCCTCTCCCCACCTTTCATAATTATCTCCAGTGAGGTTATCCTAGGAATTCAGGGATACACGTCTGTGAAGGATCAACACGAGAGGAGCCGGGTGTCCGTGGGCCCCACGAGCAGGGGGGTGGAGGCGGGCAACCAAACATGCCAGGTACCATGACGTCCCTGACGCTGCTGTCTGCTGGGCTCAGGGCTAGTGAATCAGCTCATTTAAAGCTTTGGGGGGAGGTAGTATGTTATCCCCACTTTATGGACAAGAAACCGAGTCCCCCAGAGCTGCCCAAGGCCCCAGGGCTCCTGAGGGAGTGTGCAGCAGAGACTCACATCCGCGGGGCTGACTCCCTGCTGACAACGAATCCCCTCCCTCCCCTCCCCCATCTGAAGAGGCTGATTGTGAGACACACCTTGGTTGAGGAAACATAACGGGTGAAAAAACAATGCATCTTAGAAGTGAGTGTTCGACTCCACCCTTGAGTCGACGTTCTGTGCAATCTGCGCTTGCGATGTTCTTAGAGTAGAATCAAATGTGGCTTCGCTGCTGGGTCCACGTGATGGTTCTGGGGAAGGGGTCCAGGTCCTGCTGGGGAAGTCAGGGAGGGCTTTCTGGAGGCAGCGAGTCTGCAGCTGCACCTGAAAAAAGATGCTGATTGGATGGATCGGGGGCAGGAGGGCTTCCAGCTCAGGCGGCTTCCCGGAAAAGGCCTAAAGAAGTCCTGCCGCCACCTTAGCTCGGTGGACGGGGCCGCCAGGTGCCCTTTGCCAGCCTCGTCTCACCCCGTTGCAGGGTGGGCAGAGAGCTGGACACCGTCAGACCCTCCCGCTCCAAGCCTCCTGTGGGGCAGCCTCACTCCCGGCTGCCTTCTGCTCGGCCTTGCTGGCGCACGTCCAGGAACCCTCTCCTTTGGGAGGCTTCCCGAGGGCCTCCTCTCTACCCTGCTAATTCATCGGCTCTGCAGGTGTCTTCTCCCAGCCAGGCGCTGTGCCTGGCATGGCACCGGGGGAGGGCCGTCCCTCGGGGTGGGCCCTGGCTCACCAGGCAATGGGCGAGGAGGGCGATACAGATGATGGGGTGATACGAGGCGAGGGCCAGGGCCTGCCCCACGAGGGCTCTGCTGAAGCAGGGCCTTGGGCGCGAACGGGCTCCACGCTCATGCGTGAAGGTCTGAAGGTGAGAGCGAGAGCCAGCATGGTGTGTCGTGGAGCTCGAGGAGGGGAGAGGCAGAGACCAAAGGCCGAGCAGGGACCTGGGCAGGTGTTTCAGCAGCTCAGGTCATTTTTTTTTTTTTGTCTTCATTTATTTTTTTAATATTAAATTCAAAAAATATGAGGTCCCCATATACCCCCATCCCCCTCCCCCCACTCCTCCCCCCATAACAACAATCTCCTCCATTGTCATGAGACATTCATTGCATTTGGTGAATACATCTCAGAGCACCGCTGCACCTCATGGTCAATGGTCCACATCACAGTCCATATTCTACCACGTTCCACCCAGTGGGCCATGGGAGGACATACAATGCCTGGTAACTGTCCCTACATCATCACCCAGGACAACTCCAAGTCCCGAAAACGCCTCCACATCTCATCTCTTTCTCCTATTCCCTACCCCCACCAGCCACCATGGCCCTTTCTCCACACCAATGCCACATTTTTTTCAATTACTAATCACAATAGTTCATGAATAGATTATCAGTAAGTCCACTCTAATCCATACTCTATTCTCCCATCCTGTGGACCTTGGAATGGTTGTGTCCACTCCACATCTATATCAAGAGGGGGCTTAGATTCCACATGGATGCTGGATGCAATCCTCCTGCTTTCAGTTGTAGGCACTCTAGGCTCCATGGTGTAGTGGTTGACATTCTTCACCTCCATGTTAGCTGAGTGGGGTAAGTCCAATAAACCAGAGTGTAGGAGCTGAAGTCTGTTGAGGCTCAGGGCCTGGCTATCATATGGTCAGTCCAGAGATTCAGGTCCCCTGGGTATACATTAAACCCCAGCACCAACTACAGTTCTGGTAAACGTAACAGGAGAGGCTTGTGGACAAAGATCACATCTGAGTCCAGCTCCATCACACAGAAACACCAACTCCAAAGTAGGGCCGACTGACATGGCACTGAACTTCATCTGCCATGACCATAGAACCTGTGGGTCTCTGTAGCCCTCAGAAGAACCAATACCCGGGGTTGTATTTTATCTACTTTATCTGTCCCTGCGACTCTGCTGAGGTGTGCATAAGGGCAACCCCTCTGATGACCTCCTGGCCCTTTTTTAGAGACTCATAGCAGCTTAGATCTTAACTGAAAGGCAACGGGCAGCCGCTGGGGACTTGGCTTTGCTTGGCTGGTGGTGGTATAAGTTTGCTAGGGCTGATGTAACAAATGGCCACCAGCCGGGTAGCTTAAAGAACAGCCGCTCGTCCTCACAGCCTGGAGGTCGGAAGTCTGCTACGGGGGTGTCAGCAGGGCCGGCTCCACCTGAAACCTTCGGGGAGAAGCCTCCCTCGCCTTGTGCCGGGGCCTGGCGGCTACTGGCCACCCTTCACATGCCGTGGCTGCCACACGCATCGCTGCCGTCTGCCCCCGTGTCTCCTCTGTGTCTCTGTCCACATCTCCCTCTTCTTAGGAGGTCACCAGGCGACCTCCAAACTGGATCACAACTGCCGGGAGGTCGCCTGCACGGCTACCAGAGATGACGACTCTGACAGCGTCGCGGGGGACACAGTTGGACCCACAACAGTGGCGGTGTGGGGCTGGGGCTGGGAGGTCTGCAGGAGTCTCGGCTTCAGCCTGGAAGGGCAGGGAGGCCAGTGGGGAGTGGTCCATGTGGGGGCAAGTGTGCCCTGGCCTGGAGCCAGGCCCTGGGGAGGGGGAGAGCCCCCTGAGGTTTCCTGTGCATCCCCGTCACTCGCTCTGTCCTGGTGGATCCTCCTCCGGGTACTACTATGAGACTAAAAATCTCCGCCCAGCGCAGGCAGCCGGTAAGTGGCCAGAGAGGATTTGAGTCCAGAGTCTGACTTTGGAGCTCCTTCTTTTTAGCTGCTGTGCAAAGGATTTGGGGGGCATTTAGGTATTAGGAGTTGTGGGAGATCAGTTTGGGTCTGGGAGGGCAGGAGAAGCTGGGTTCCTCATTTAGGGCAAATGGGCAGGTGACGTTGCCTCTTGTCCAGGTGGGAACAAAAGAAGAGAAGCCGGTTTTGGAAGGGCGTGGCACTGCAGTTTGGAAATGGGGCATCGGAATCATTTTGGGGACCCCGTGATGCTGACAGTTGCAATACACGAGGCTAAGAAGTTGATCTGGTCTTTTCACAAAAACAGTAATTACTATCCGCGTCGATGACGTTTCCCAGCGGCAGCAGGAAGCGGAGAAGGCTGCCCAGGCCGTGGGAAACATCAAACCTACCCGCTCTCTTCCGTACGAGCTGGGGAGTGCGATGAAGTTGAAGGCGGCCTTCTCTTCACTGGTGCTTGGCCCGGGGCTGGCACGACATCCTGACTGGGCAAATGTCTTTGGGATGGCTGAAAAACTGGAGGGAAGGCTCACCAGGAAGGGCTACCGGGCGGAATAACAGGTGCTTCTATGGAGCGCCCGGCCCTGGGCCCGCAGGTGAGAACTCAGCGCCCAGGAGATGGGATTCCTGCCCGGAGGGGCTCATGATCATGCTGGACAAACACCCCAGGACAGCGAGGGGAGACCTCCAGGGTGACAGTGTCATTTCATTTAAAGGGCTCTTCCTGAAATCTGTGACAGCTAACACCTGTGGTTTAAGGACACGATGTCCCAGGTTGGTAGTTAAAAGTAAAAGAAGCAAATTCAGAGTGTTTCAAAGATACCGTAAGAGGTGAAAGTGTCTCATTTCTCCATGAAAGCTGGAGAGGAGAGCTTCCCAGAACAACAGTGGCTTTCTCGTGTCATGGGAGCAAGCCCCGCCCTGCGTTTGCTCTCCTTCCATCCTAAAACATTTCCATGTGGCCTACTGGGAGGCAGATTCGGTGACAGTCAGAAGGCCCCCAGTTCTGTGCAGATGTTGGGGACACCAGTGCTTGTGGCTGACCAGGTGAAGGAGAACTGTGCATAAATCGAGAGTCTCACCTGCATCATAGCAAAGCGCAGACGCAGAGTGCCTGTGGGAAAGGGACACGTGCCTAGCAATCAGTCACCCCGTGTCTTCACCCGCCCTCTTAGTGCAATCACCCTTTCCATCCTCTTCGTTCTTGTCTCGAAAAGGAAATGGCTTTGCGCCAAGGCTGTGCTCCAACCCTCTTCTTTCTCCTTCCAATGACCTTGTTCTATCAATTATTTCCTGTTTCCATGCCCATTTTTACCCTCATTCTCCAGTGCTTCCTCTCTGCTGTTACCACCCTCCACCGCACTTGTCTCCACTTATTACCCCTCTGGCTATTTCTCTTCAAAGTTCCCTGGAAGAACTGACTTTTGCACATTCGCTTCTCTTTCTCACTAAATTCTCCAGCTACTTGTCGTGTGGTTTTCCTTGTACTTAATGAGATGTTCTTTCAAAAATCACTGCTGGTCTTAACCGCTCATCCTGCCTGGTCTTTTTTGCTACCAGTGACAACTGTTGGGTTGACTCATGGACATTTCTGATTCTGGCCAATGGGACCTGCAGGAAAAATCTTTGTGTGTGTTTGTGTGTGTGTGTGTGTGTGTGATGGTGCTTCTGGGCAAGAGTTTCCTTTCAAATAGAAAAAGCAGCTCCAGAGGTAAAGGGCCATCCCTTTCTTACCATCTTTCAACCTGGACCTATGAAGAGGTGATGCTTGGAGACTAGGCAGCCACGTTGTAAACAAGAGTCATGGAGACTTTGGTACAGAGGCCTGACATTTTCAGCTTTTGGAACATCCCAGAACCACCAACTTAAGGACTCAGAACTGATGTTGTGTGAGAAAATAATCCCCCTATTTGTAAAAGCCACTTCTCATCTGACTTTGTTATACTCAGTTAAAAGCATTCTAATTGATGAGGAAACTGAGATACGAGAGATTAGGAAATCTCACTACTAAAGAACACACAGTTTCTGTGCAGCACAAGCACTTAGATTCAAATGCCAGCGGCCCAGGAAGCAGGAAACCTAGGAACTCACATGACAAAACCTCCTGGCTGTGCCGGCCGCCCCTTTCTAAAACACTATCTGCTTCTGAGCTGGATAATTTTTATTTCCTTTTTATCATCACCCAACAACTTTATTGAGGAACAAATTATGTAAAATAAATTGCTAACCTG
This sequence comes from Dasypus novemcinctus, assembly GCF_030445035.2. Lineage (NCBI taxonomy): Eukaryota > Metazoa > Chordata > Mammalia > Cingulata > Dasypodidae > Dasypus > Dasypus novemcinctus. The sequence goes on from NC_080695.1 coordinate 59,380,752, forward strand.
CACACATGAAAAATGTACAGTTTGATGAGTTTGGGACATGCACAAGCTACAGAACGCTTCCATTGCCTCCCGAGTTCCTGGGCAACCACTGAGCTGCATTTTGTCACTGTGGATTAGTTTGCATTTTCTAGACTATCACGTAAATGGAACTGACTTAAGTACATGGAACAAAGCACAGTTATGGGATCCATCCATGTTATTGGAAGTATCAGTAAGTCCTTCCTTCTTACTGCTGAGTAGTATCCTCTTGTATGAATAGATCATATTTTGCTTATTCATTCAGTTATTGATGGACATGTGGGTGGTTTCTAGTTTGGGGCTATTATGAACCAAGCTATAAACATCTATTTACAAGTTTTTGGGTGGACAAATATATTTTCATTTTTCTTGGGTAAATACCTATGAGTGGAATTTCTGTGTTATAAGGTCGAGTTTAATTTTCTTTAAGAAACTGCCAAACTGTTTTCCAAAATGGTTAGAAGTTTACATGCTCACCAGCACTGTATGAGTTAGAGGTGCACCAAATCCTCACCCACTCTTGGTATTTTCAGTCTTTAATTTGAGCCATTCTCATGGGTGTGAGGTGCTACCCCATTGTCATTTTGCGTTTCACTCTCATGCCGACTACGATGCTGAGCAGTTTTTTCATGTGCTTATTGCCCGTCATCTATTTTCCTTTTGCAAGTGTTTGATCAAATATTTCACCCATTTTTATTAAGCTGTTTGATTTTTTATTGAATTCTAAGAATTCCTTATGTATTCTGGATAGAAGCCCTTTATCTGATAAATACGTTGCAAATATTTCCTTCCAGCCTATGGCTTGTCTTCCATTTTCTTTATGATGGGTTTTGAAGAGCAAAATCTTTAGGAATTCCAATTCAGCAATGTTTTATTTTATAATTCATGTTTTCCATGTTAAATCTAAGGGATTTTTTTTGTCCTACCTCAAGTTTCAAAGATATTCTCCCACGTTTTCTTCTAAATGGTTTATAATTTTAGCTTTTATGCTTGGTAATATGATCCATTAAGAGTTAGTGTTTGTGTATCGTGTACTGTGAGGGTCAGTGTTCATTTTTGCCATGCACATATCCAGTTGTTGCAGCACCATTCATTGAAAAGACTTTCCTTTCCCACCAGATGGCCTTTGCATTTGTTTATAAAATCACTTGACAATAGGCAATGTGTGGGTTTCTTTCTAAACTCATATTCTCTTCCATGGGTCTCTAAGTCTATCTGTAAATACCAAAACCATCTTGATTGCTGTAGGCAAGAAATTGTCTTGGTATTCTAGGTCCCATGAATTTCCGCAAAACTTTTAGAATCAATCCATCAATTTCTGTGAAAAAGCTTTTTGGGATTTTGCATGGGATTGGGTTGAATTTGGGGAGAAATGACATCTTAACAATATTGAGTCTCTGAATTCATTAACATGGTATCTATTTTGGTCTCCTTTAAGTTTTCAGTAATATTTTGTAGTTTACCATATAAAGGCCTTATACTTTTTTTTTACTATATTCCTAAGTATATTATATTTTAGTGTTATTATAAGTTGCATTTTAAATTTTTCATTTTCCAATCGTCTCTGCTAGTACATGAATATACAATTGACTTTGGTACATTAACCTTCTATTCTCAACCTCGCTAAGTCCACTTGTTACTTCTGGTAGTCATTTTGTAGATTCCTTGGGATTTTCTATGTAAAATTCACATCAACTGAAAATAGAGAATGTTTTCCTTTTTTTCTTTTTATCTCTAGGCCTTTGTTTCTTTCTCTTGTACGATGCTAAGTACGATGCTATGGTTTATCAGATGGGGGGAGGGGGGTTGTTCTCTACTGACATTACTTTCCACAAGGCTGCTGTAACAGAAATTCATTGTCTCATAGTTCTGGAGGCTAGAGGTCTGAAATCCAAGTGCTGGCCGGACAAGCTTCCTCTGAAACGAGCAGGAGAGAATTCTTCCTCGTCTCTTCCTAGCTCTGGAGGTTTGCCAGCAATGCTTGGCATTCCTTAGCTCACACTTGCAGTGCTCCAGTCTCTGCCTCTGCTGTCAAGTGGCCATTTCAAAATAACAGTTGTCATTTTCCCTCTTCTTACACATACACTAGTTGTATTGGGTTCGGGCCCACCCTATTCCAGTCTGACCTCATTTTAACTAATTCCATTGGCAGCAACCCTATTTCCAAATTAGGTCATGTTCTGAAGAACTGGGGGTCGGCGGGGGGTGGGGCGGTCAAGACTTCAATATATCTTTTGGGGGAACACTGTTCAACTCATAATACATACTATTCCTAGTTTGCTGAGTTTTCATTATATAGGGATATGGAATTTGTCAAATGATTTTTCTGCATCGATTGACAGGGTCATATGGGTTTCCCCCTTTATTCTGTTAATATGGTGGTTTATATTGATTGGTTTTTGAATGTTAAATCAAGAGGTTCTCTTTTTTTTTTGGTTTCCAGTATGTTGACCATGATATACCCAAATATGATTTATCCTGTTTGGAGTTTGCTGAGTATCTGGAATCTGCAAATTTTTGTTTTTCACTAAATATAGGAAGTTGGTGGCTTTCCTCAAATATTTATTTTTCTGCTCCATTATTTCTTTCCTTTATTTCTGGGACTCCTGATATCTGTAGGTTAGATTTTTTGATATTGTCCCAAAGGTCTCTGAGGCTTGCTTATTTTTTCAATCTTTTTTTCCTCATCCTTTAGAAAGGATAGTTTTTATTTATTTTCATGCTGACTCCTCTCTCATTTCCATTTTGCTATTAAGACTATTTAGTGAATTTTTAAATTATTTTCTGTTCTGAAATTTCCATTTGTTTCTTTTTCTATGTTCTATTTCTCAGATGACATACCCTTAATTTTCATTCATTAGAAGCATATTTTCCTTTACTTGACTAGCACTGTTATCAATAGCTGCTTTAGATGGCTCTGAGTTCAGTGCCTTCCCAGTGGGTCCTACTTTGGAACAGTGCTCCTGAGTGTGATGGAGTTGGACTCAGATGTGACCTCTCTATGCATTCCTCTTCTGTCACTTTTACTGAACCTGTGCTGGGGTTGGTGTATGCTCAGGAGACTTGAATCTCTGGACTGTCCATGTGCCAACTGGGCCCTGAGCCTCAGCAGAGTTATAACACCCACTCTCCGGTTTGTTGGACTTACCCAGGTCAGCTAACAGAGAGGTGAGGATGGTCAACCACCACACCAGGGGACCAAGAGAGTCTACAACTACAAGCAGGAGAACCCCATTCATCAACCAGGTGGATCTAAGCCCCCTCCCAATTTAAAGGTGGAGTGGATTCTATAGTATTCTACTATAGAACTATTGTGAATCTAGCAATGGAAGAAATTGTATCATTGATGTGAAGACAGTGGCCATGGGAGTTGCTGAGGGCAGGGAGAGGGAAGAAGAGGTGTGATATGGGGGTATTTTCGGGACTTGGAGTTGTCCTGAATGATATTGCGGGGACAGACATAGGACATTATATATCCTGCCATAACCCAATGAATGGGCTGGGGGAGAGTGTAAACTACAATGTAAACTATAATCCATGCAGTGCAGCAGTGCTCCAAAATATATTCAACAAATGCAGTGAATGTGCCACACTGAGGAAAGAGGTTGATGTGGGAGAAGTGGGGGTGGGGTGGGGAGTGGGGTATATGGGAACCTCATATTTTTTTTTTTAAGATTTATTTTTTATTTATTTCTCTCCCCCCCGCCCCAGATGGCTGTTCTCTGTGTCTATTCGCTGTGTGTTCTTCTGTGACCGCTTCTATCCTTATCAGTGGCACTAGGAATCTGTGTTTCTTTTTGTTGTGTCATCTTGTTTGTGTCAGCTCTCCGTGTGTGCAGCGCCGTTCTTGGGCAGGCTGCACTTTCTTTCATGCTGGGCGGCTCTCCTTATGGGGTGCACTCCTTGCGTGTGGGGCTCCCTTATGTGGGGGACACCCTTGCGTGGCAGGGCACTCCTTGCGCGCATCAGCACTGTGCATGGGCCAGCTCCACACGGGTCAAGGAGGCCCAGGGTTTGAACCGCGGACCTCCCATGTGGTAGGTGGACGCCCTATCCAACGGGCCAAGTCCACTTCCCCTCATATTTTTTTAATGCAACATTTTGTGTGATCTATGTATCTTAAAAAAAAAGACAATAAAAATAAATTTTAAAAAATAGCTGCTTTACAGACCTTGTGTGTAACAGGACTAGTGTTTAGTCCTAGATAATCCCAACATCAGGAGGCAGTTTGGGGTTTATTTTTTTTTCTTTTAGAGCGGCTCATCTAGTTTTTATTGTTTGTTTTTGTATGTTAATTAATGTTTTATTGTATCCCAGGCAAAGCGTATGGTATGTTGTGGAGAACCTGGATTTGGTTATATCTCTCTGAAGAATATTGGGGCTTTTGCTGTACCAGGTAATCAACTTGTTTAGACTTAAAATCTGTAAAGCAAAACTATAAGTCTTGCTTGCTGTGGGCAGCACTTCAAAGCACAGTTCAAGTACTTAAACTTTTGCTGCCCTGTCTGTTCTCTCATATACAAAATTAAGGATTTCCATCCCCAGATCTCTTTCCTCTAGGATTCCTCACTCTCTAGTATTCTGGGCTCCTTTTCCCGGTTTCTCTATAGATAGCAGGCTTTAAGTAAATACTTTAGTCACCCCAGCTGTGCTGCTCTACAATTCCCAGGGCAAAGCTGGGAATAAATATGAGGGAGAAATCACCCCGTGCTAATACTTCTCAAAGTTTTGACTCGCTTTGCCATCTGCATGCTTTTGCTCACTCTCCAAATAATCAGGTAGATTTATAGGGGACTTAATTCATCAATTGATGTGGCGCCAATTCCTTTTCCTTTCTCTTCGTTTGCTTAAACAAAATGTTCCTTAAAGTTCTGTTTTAAGGTTCTGTCCTTAGGCCTTTCCTCATGCTATTAGTTTCTCAGGAACCTCAACTATTCATTCTTGTAACCTCTGTGGGTAGGATGCTCAGACTGAACTTCTCACTCTCTTTCAAGTTCCAAAGCTTACTATTCCAGTCACCTCTTCACATCTCCATACATACCCTTAGGCTGGGATCAGCCCCTTCTCTGGACTCAACTGCTTTCATTAGATGGGTGTGGTTTCATTCATAAACCAGGCTTGGCTTTCTAAGAGTCAGGGAGATTAAGGCTGTTACCGCCAATTTCTGTACTGTAAGCAGGAAACCAAAGACAATGATGATACTATTAGTTACTTACCAGCACATCGACAATACCTAACTGTGGGGACTAATCCCAAAAGAACCATTACCACGCTTAGAACATGGCCTCCTTTCTCGGCTTCCTTGGCTCTGTATTGAATGTTAATATTGGTGATTTGCACAGTGAAGGAATGGCCACCCTCAGCGCGTGCCATTGCTGTGTACCTTTACTTAATTCCTCATTCATCTGCCGTGTTCTAGCAGCTCCTCTGGGCCCCAGGCCCTGTTCTAGGCATTGGGAGTAGAGTGACAAACAAGATGGGTGTGGTCTCTGCTGTTCTGGAGCCTGCATTCTGGCAGGAGAGACACACAGTCAACATTCATTAAATGAGCAAATTTCTTAGTGATATGCTAGAAGGAAATAAGCAAGGGAAAGGGGCTGTAAGTGCCAGGTACAAGGAGTGTCACGGTAGACGGGGTGGTTGAGGGCAGCCGCTCTCAGGGGGCACATCTGAGCTGAGATCAAAAGGATGACCAGAAACCAATTCCCACCCGAGGAAACAGCGAGTGCGACGGCCAGTACACGCGGGTGCCAGGAGGGCGTGGCGCTGAGACCAGGACTGGGAAGCCGGGCCTTGGGCCGACCATGTAGGGCAGGGAAGTCAGAGTGAGGCGTGTGGACATTATTTTAGGTGTGGTGCGAAGCTCTTCTAATTAAGAAAACTATTTTTAAGGCAAAAATACCAGAACTGAATAACGAAGGAACATTTTTGATTATTCACCATCAATTAACTTGATTTACATAGTTAAGACGAAAGGAAAAAATCCCATCTGTATTTACTTATGTTGTATGTGTATATATTTATGTGTATGTACATACATACACACACAGAGACAGTCACTGATATGAAACTATAATGGCAGTAAAAATCTACTGGGTGGGGGAGAATTTTGCCAGGAAAATCTTTTCTAGAAAAATGCTTGAAGTCATTATTCCAAGAAAAGAGTTCTCCATTTTTACAACACATACATTTTAAAAAATACCTACGAGCTCTCCAGGGTCATAAGACAGTATTTTATGAAGTTATAAAAAATCAATTTTATCTGTCAAGTACTATCTCTTGTATGTGCAGCCAAAACTGCTAAGGTTATCTGAATGTAAGAAATCCCTGCTGTCTATCACGGAAACCTTTTAATAGAACTTGCCTTGACAATCTCTTCCCCCCCAGCTCAATACAGTATCGCTATTTAATTTGGTGGCTGCACAAAGCTGTCTTAGGCACTACTTGGGGAGCAGGTTTTAAGAGTTCAAGTAATGATGTTTTTGCTATTTTCTTCTTAAAAGCTTTTGTATTAGAACCCAGCCTATAATATTAAACTGTACCAGGTGTATTTTGTTTCTACAATTATACGCTACTCTGTCTCTTGTACAGGAATATAGTGTCATTGTTCCTGGTCCTTAAAGAGTGTTTGCCTCATAGCCCTCTATCAATGACCGACGATCTCCTAATGCTGGAAATCACAAGGCATGATGGAATGTTCTGTTGGTTTGCTATCCTCATAAAGTCTGCTAGATCTTGTCCCCTCTTAGGTGAAGCATGAGCAAAGACTTGGGATGTACTTATTTACTGCCCAAAGTCAATGGCAGTGAAATGATCATTTCCTTATCCCATCCATGAACTCACTCATTTTGAGCCTTGAAAATCCACTTCTAGGTCATTTTAAATAAAATTCTCCCTTTAGCGGCCCTATATATATTTTTTCCATTAAAATGATGAACTGGAAGGGGCAACATTAGATGACAAGCATTTGGTCCTTGCTTTGAGAGAGCTGAGGGCTTCATAAACTGGGGTCAGGGTTGTGGTCCATGACCCCTCAGGTCTAAATTCAGTTTTTCAATCTCCTCTAGTGAAAATTCTCTGCCTGGAACGATCTGCTCCTTGTTAGGTTTAGCTCCTCTGAACCCAGTACAATCAGGAGTGGGCTCTGGGGCCTCAGCCAGGCTCTGAGAGGTGCCAAGTATGGTAGCTTTGCCATGGGCTGAGATGGTACAAACCCAACACCTGTGAAAAACATGTGTTTACCCTTACTTTCCAGGAAAGAAAGGGCAGGGGTTAAGGAGCATGGGTTCGAGAGTGGGATTGTCTGTTCCCAATCCTTCCTCTGCCACTGACGAGCTGTGTGACTCTGGCCATGCGACTCTACCTCTCTGAGCCAAAGCATCTAAAACAGAATTTAGCACATAATAAAATGCAAAACATAGCTGTAATGATCACTGATTATTATTATTTAATGGTATCAGGCACTTATTTTTTAATGTCATTCTTTTTAAAAGAAAAATAAATCATAAGTGAATGCATTGGTATTTGGCTATTGTCAGAATGATACAACAGAAAAACTTTCCCTAACTCCTTTCTGAAATCCTCTCCATAGGTGAATACTGATGTTTGGCTAGTTGAAAAAATGGGTAAAATTTCATGATTCCTTTTTCTTAGAATTCCTGCTGTGTTTCAAAACAATTCTTCTCTGTATTAGTTTTTGGGGGAAGGAGATTTGGGAAGATTGATTTCCATTACTTTTAATTAACTCCATATCCTGTGTGCCCTCACCCAACCCAAATGCCAAAATGCAGAGGATTTTGCACGTTATAAAGCAAAGAGGGTTTCTGCAGTCCATTGCCATCGAGCTCTTCCCATTTCCTGTGGGTCCCCCCATTGGAGGAGGCACAGCCATTTACACTTATGACCCTAGTCTTTTGGCTTAGTCTTCTAACTTATCTAAGTGTTATCACATCCCAAGCCTCAAACATATGACTTATTAGTTACATCCCTTACCGAATTCCTCTTCTAGACCTCTTCTATCCACACCTGTTCAAAGAACAATGACAACACAACAAGAACATAGAAAAACACTACAAGGAGAGCGCTGTAATTTTGAAAAATTTTAATGTTCTAGTGGCAAATAACAATGAGCTATGGTGTGTCACCAATCTGTAGTATAATTAACTTATCTTTTATTCCTTATGAATTTACATATCCAATTATCTTTCCATTTAATTTCCCATGGTTTTGCTTTGTTGACGCAAACTTTTTAACAAGAAAGTTTTTTAATTTAATGGACTTTGCAGTTCAGTTCATTTGAAACCAGTTTTAAAAAGTCTTCTTAGGATTACGGAATGTTGTTGCATAACACCAGACATTTTCTGGCAGGATTTAGAGTACCAAGGTACATGTCCACTAGGACAGCTGTTGAAAATGACTACATGGATGAAATTACACAGCAGGCAGGAACTGTCGATAAGATGCAGCAAAGAGAATCTCGTAAACACAGAGCTGATTTTAAATAATACACAGATTTTTGTAAAGGGGTATTGAACTGGTACAATTAATCAAAGTAGGGGTCAATTTCGACAATGCAGCTGGAAGCACTGTTTTTGCCCCACTAGGAGTTCAGCTTTGTTTCTTTTGGGATTTCTGCATCAACTCCTGCTTTGCCTGTCAAAGCAGACACACTTAAGGGTCTCACAGACAGAAGGGCTTTCTGGTCCCACTAGAACAGCAGCCTGTGGAAATCCTGCAGCACCAGAATGGGAATGTGGACAAACTCAAAATGTGCTGCCGTGGGGCTGCCGAGGAGCCATCCTAGGGCTTTGGCTCTACCTTTGGGTGAGATTTTTATACGTGGCCAATTTACATGCAAAAGTTACCAGGAAGGCAGACTCAAGATCTGACTTATTTCAACTGCATTCTGCTCCTATCGTCAGCAATAAGAGAAGCCTCTGAATTTAACAGCGAATGTTGGCTACTCAACTTCTTATTACAGTTAAGTCCACATGGTTCTGATAATGGGAGAAACAGTTACCTGTTTGTTAGGAAGGAAAGGAGATGACCTTTCCTTTGCCTGGCATTCTGGGAATCAGAACCACAGTTTAATACAACCAGGTGCAGTCTGTTCAAGGAATTATCAACGATCGTGCTTAGAAATCAAGATAGGATTGAGATCTGGAGGAATTGAGATTCTATCAGGAAAGAATCTAATTCCTAAACAGAGTTGAGAAGCACTCCATTAGGAGAGTTTATTAAAATGCTCAAGAGGTGGTATTCTAATACCTTTTATTTTTCACTTTCAGGATACCCCTTTCTCTCTTTTTAAAAGATGGACAGTTCTTTTTTGAATATAATTTAGGATAGGACCCAACTCCCCAATTTATGCAAAAGGCCAAAATTCACAAACCTGTCTGGTCTAGTTTTATATTTAAATAAAGGGGTTGTGTTCAGCTGCTGTTTCTGGCAAAATAAAAAATAGTGGAAGTGAGAAGTGAATGGATCCCAAAGGACAATCATTTTTTCTTCATCAAATCCATCAGGTCATCTTCTAGACCCTTCTCACTCAGCTCATCTAAACTGTAGTATCGGTGAATGATTTTCTCAGCAGTGACCACGACGACTCGGAGCCCATGGGTGTCTTTGCCCAGCTGGCATCCGATGGCAGAGGACACCACCATGTCGAGGTTCCGGAAGGTGCCACCAGCATTCCTGTGGTAGTGGCCTGAGAACACAGCTTTGACACCTGCAGGGAAGGGAAAAGAAAAGACATTATGGCAGCCAAGGCTTTCCATTTAAATGACTTCAGGGCTCCAAGGTTTTATTCTGTGAACACCCACATATTACTATAATAAATGCATAATATTATCCTGTGTAATAAAAACAAGGTAGCATATGCGACATCTAGGATATTTTCAAGGATAGTTCATATACACAAAATGATAGTTACATGTTTGACATCGTGAATACAGGAAAGTGCTAGGGGACAAGAGAAAAGGAAGATAAAGGGAATGACTTTGGGAGAGATAAAGGAGGCTGGAGAAAAACACTTGGAGGCCTATATAAATATCTGTATGATGGAAGCTATATGCCCATTACAAATAATGTTTATGGTGTTCCAATCAAGATAGCAAAGTATGTTCACCTGAATTACCTCCTCTGCTCCAAACTTTGAGCCATGATAGATAAATGTGAAAAAGAACACCAAAGGACATGTGAGGCTCAAAAACAAAGTAATTGGACCATGAATGTAACAGAAAGGCAAAATAATGAGTGGGATTAAAATATTGCTTGGGAGCTAAGGTCTTATAAAACGAGATGAGGAAATAAAGTCTGGCTCCCCCTTTAAATTGGATCCTAGGTGCCTGTTTATGCAAGGAGGCTGAAGAAAACTGCTGCCTGGGCTGAGCACAGTATATACTGGCAAATATTTAAAAAGTTCACCAGAAAAAGGGTGTGGGGTGGGGGACTGACTTGTAGTGTTTACTGATTTTCACTGTGTAAACACTCCTACTGTAGCCAATTGCAAGCTACCAGTGTGATAGTATTGAACATGGAAGTGGAGAGAAATGCCCAGCGGCATACCATAATCTAGTGTTTCCACCAAACAGATATAATCTTATGGGCACAGATAATAGTAACAGGTAGTAAGATAACTAGAAAGTGATGACTTTTGAGTATTTGTCACCTTACTTTCTAGTATAATGTATTTAATGGTAAGTTTGTATAATTTAACTTTAATAATGGCTGTTTAACAACCATCTCAAAAATTACATATCACAGTGAAACTGTAGAACATTAAAAAGAAGGAGAAAAATCTTTAAAAGATACCATGGTGAAAATATTACTTACAAAGTAATGGCAATTAGACAAACAGTGGGCAACTAAGCAATAAAAGATTCAAGCAGTATTACCTTCAAAATGCTGCAGGAAAATAGCTATGGCCCTCGAATTTTATACCTAGCTAAATCATTACTCAAATTGAAGGCAAAAGAGATACTGGACATATAAACACTAAGAGTTTATCACTCCCAAACTTTCACTAAAATAATTAAGAGATATGTTTTAGGAAAAGAAAGAATGAAATACTAAAAAAAAAAAAAAAACCAGTGATGAACAAAACATTGATAATTATAATTAAATATTGACTGTTTTAGTAAAAACCCTATTTAAAATACTGCAAGTGAAACTAAAACTCTGAAATTAAAAGGTTAAGATGGGAGGGTCACTGGATAACTAAAGCATATAAAGGCCACTGCTATGTTGAAAAGAAGACGAAATACTGAATAACCTTACTTAGAAAGAATGTATAATTATTACGTTTTCAAAAAATCTTTGGGCACAAGAAACCAAACTAAAAATAGATAAACTGGACTTTGTCAACAGTGAAAAAAAATTGTACATCAAAGAACATTATCAAGAAAGTGAAAAGGAAACCTACAGAATTAAAAAAAATCTGCCGTTCATACATCTGATAAGAATCTAATATCTAGCATATATAAATAACTCTTGCAACATAACCACAAGAGGACAACCAATCCAACTGGAAAATGGGCAAAGAACTTGAAGAGCTTTTTCTCCAAATGGCCAATAAGCACAGTCACTAGGCAAACTAAAATCAAAATCAAATGAGACACAGCTTCCCACCAACTAGGCTGGCTATAATCAAAATGATGGACAATAACAACTGTTGAGAGGATGTGGAGAAATTGGAACCCTCACAGATTGCTGGTGGGGATGTAAACAAATGTCTGTAAAGAGCTGGACAGTCAATATTTTAGGCTTTGCAGTCCAAACAATCTCTATTGCAATTTCTCTGCTCTATTGTGGCTTCCCACGCAATATGTAAATAATGTGTGTGGCTGTAGTCCACTAAAATTTTATTTATTAATACAAGAAGAAGCAGAGGCTGGATTTGCCCTGAGAGTTGTAGCTTGGAATCTTTTCATCTAATACAATGGAGGAAGAGATAAGTAGGAGTAAAACAAAAAGATGTTAACCAGAAATCAAAGACCAAAAAGGCAGAAATAAGTTAAAAAGTATCAGTAACCACAAAAAGATAAAAAGGTTAATCTCACCTATTTAAAAGTCAGACATTATCAGAGATCAATCCACAGGAGACAAAACTGAAGTCTAACCACACAGAAAGACAGAAAGAAAAGGAAGGATCTATGCCTAGAAGCCTCATCAGTAAGAAACGTTAAAATTACAGCAAATTAATGGGCTTGATATGAAAATGCTGGGAGAAGGACTTTCTCGCTTGGCCATCTAGACCTTTTAAGACTGCTGAGGTCCAAAGAAAGGATGTGTAAAGAACAACTACCCAAACCTGAGATAGAGCCCTTTTGAGTGATGTAATTTTCAATTCCTTCCTGGAATAAATTAGAATTCCTGAAAAACTACATATGCAATTTTCTGACAAACTTTAATGGGATTAAGACTCATTCCAGGCAACCAGTCACCCAGGCACTCAGGTGACTCTTTGGTTCAACACTGTACCTTTGAGACCTATTAACAGACTTTCTTTTCACTGTTGCATAGGATTCCACATTGTAATAGAGCTCTGGTGACCTTTACCCAAACAGTCTTTCCTTTTTGTATTTTGTCTAGCAATCATTATATAATCCATTCTCTCTTTCTGTAAAATATCCCTATCAAGACCAAATCTCAGAATTGTTCTATTTGATACCTTTTCCCTTGCAGTAAGATTAAAAGAAACCTTTCACATGAGCTGAAAGGAAAAGTTAAGAAAAAAAGAGGAAAAGGGATTATAAACAGATTTTCTAGGAATATGCTAACATAAAGAGAGCTGATACAACAATATTAAAATCATAAAATAGAACCTAAGGGCAAATGCATTAGGATAAAGAGGGATACTACATTATAATTCATTAAGGGCACCAGAATATAAAACAATCATGAACCTGTATGTATTTACCAACTTAGCCACCAAACATATAAAGCAGAAATGGGCAGAATTACAAGGATAGGTTGTTCAAATTGTGAATATATATTAGGCCACAAGTAAGTCTCTACAAATACTGAAGTCCTACATGTGATAAACCTTTAAAACTATTGGAAGAAAATATAGAGAAATATAGTTTTGACTTTGGATAGAGAAGGATTTCTTAAAGAAGATCACAAAAGTGAAAGACAGAAAGAAAAAGAAAGGAAAACCTTTTACTCTCTTAGAGCTAAAAACTTCTCTATGACAAAAGATAACATACAAAAGATTAAAAGTTAGGCAAAGACTGGAAGGGGATACACATGTCAGAGAGCTCTAGAATATATAGAACTATCAGAATTAAGTCCAGGACAGTGGACTTGGCCCTGTGGTTAGGGCGTCTGTCTACCACATGGGAGGTCTGAGGTTCAAACCCTGGGCCTCCTTGACCCGTGTGGAGCTGGCCCATGAGCAGTGCTGATGCGCGCAAGGAGTGCCATGCCACACAGGGGTCTCCCCATGTAGGGGAGCCCCACGCACAAGGAGTGTGCCCCATAAGGAGAGCCGCCCAGCGCAAAAGAAAGTGCAGCCTGCCCAGGAATGGTGCCGCACACATGGAGAGCTAACACAACAAGAATACACAACAAAAAGAAACACAGATTCCCGTGCCACTGACAACAACAGAAGCGGACAAAGAAGATGACACAACAAATAGACACAGAGAACAGACAATGGGGGCGGGGGGGGGGGGGGAAGGGGAGAGAAAAAAAAAAGAATTAAGTCCAGAAAAAAAACAAAAAAACAAAAATAGCCAAATGGGAAAAAATGGGCAAAGGCCATGTACTGGAAATTTATTTAAGAGAAAAATTCAAATGGGCCCTGAATATTAGTCATATCTTGAGACATGATCACATAAATGCAAATATTTAAAGATTCCATTTCAGCCCATTAGATTAGCAAAAATATGTCTGATAACACTCAGTGTTGGTGAAGTGTCAACTTAAACCCTGTCTGTGGCAGAGTAAGTTGATAAGCCACTTTTGAGAGTGATTTAGCAAAACCCAGTAAATTTGAAAATGTCCAGTAATTCACTTTTGAGGCACTCGCTCATGTTTACCAGTGACACTTGAGTGTTTATTGCACAATATTTATAACATTGAAAAAATGTGAAATAACCCAAAAAAAGGGAATAAGTAGGAAAACAAAGAGCTACACTACTATCCTAAAATACTACAGGGAAGTTAAAAAGAAGTATATTACTAGATCTCAAAAGTGTAATGTTGAGTAAACAAGATTTTGGACAATACAGATATTATATTTTATTATTTATATAAATTTAAAAGCTAACATCTATACAAAACAATTCAGGTTATATATATCAATGTGTACTTTAAAATATAAAGAAGTGATCTGCAGAAACTTCCCCAGTTCTATTCTGGAAGGTAAGGAAGGAACGAGGGCTTGGGGATGGCAGTAGAGAAAGCCAAAGGAGGCAAGAAAAGAAGGAAAAAGGTGAGGTGGGGGGCGGGGGTGGGGACAAAGGCACGAAGGAAATTAGGTCTGAAATGTTTACAGCAGTTGCTTCTGGTTGGTAGGATTCTGGGGCCTTTGGCAGTGCTCTCAAGTCCTAGTCAGCCACGGGGCAGGCAGGGACTGGAGGGCCAGTTCTGGGCAGACGGGGAGATCTGCCAGCTGAGGCACAAAGCCGGGTGCCAAGGGGACCCAGTTTTTTGGGCTTCGAACAGGCAAAGGTGGGGAGAAACTCATTTCCATTTACTGCTATGAGAATGCACCTTAGTTCAGAGGGCAATTTGTCCATACTGGCTCACATTTTACTTTGCATTCCCCTTGACTCAGCAAAACCTTTTTTCTTTGGTAGAAATTTTTCTTTGGAAACACCCAGAGAAGAGCACAAAAATGTATGTGTGGCATCTGTGGGTATAAATATATACAGTAAGATGTTCACTGTTTATAAAGGTCACTTACAGGAGATTGAATAAATTACAGGATATGCATTAAAAAACAGGTAGATTTCCATGTATTGGCATTGAAAGATGCCAAATAACACTATTAAGTACAAAGAGCAGGCTGCAAAAAACCACAACAGCCGTGGTGCGTGATCCTGTTTTTGTCAAGGGCAGATGATGCATATGCAAGTGTGTGTGACGCATGGCTTCCCCACCACCCGAGGGGGGGCAAGGGGAATACACACTCACACTGGCGATTTCACAGGTGAAGGGGCTAGGGTGGAATCTTCTACTCTTTTTTATTATTAACACCACAGTATAATGTTTACCATGATCATGAATTGATGTGGGATCAGGGAAAAGCCACGGAGGCCACCGGGACAGGGCAGGGAGGGTGTGACAGAGACGGGGTGGGCACCTGGAGCGGTGGAGGCGCGGGCGGCCTGGCTCCTGGGAGGGCCCCAGGTGGGAGCCCCGCGCAGGCCTAAGCGCTCGCTGGGTCAGTGCCAGGAGAAGAGGCTGGCAGTCCCTGAGCCCGCAGGTGCGGGGCTGGCATCGCTGTTTCCTCTGGACCCTGGGGTTCTGGACCCTTAGGGCCTGTGCCTTCTGATGCACAAACCGGAGCAGGAGACCCACATACAGAACCGTGCGATCAGTCCCGCCTCCAGCTCGTGAGGGCCGGACAGAAAGCACTCTGCATTATTCTACCTTTCTTGTGTGCTAAATTACGTTCATGAAATTTGGTTCTTTCTGCCCTACTCACAGTTGCAAACTGAACTTCTTTGTAAGGAGTGCTTGACAATTTTGAAAGTAGCTTGCATTAGCCATAATTAGGTATAAAACCACATTTATGTTTGTTTCACGCCGTATTTACGGACATTCACGGAGAGACAAGCGCGAACGGCGGCTGCCAGGGCCCGCAGAACTGTCACAGCAGCGCTCGCGGGCCGGCGCTGGGCTTTTCTGCGGTGAGCGGGTCCCACCACCCGGTGCGCCCAGGCCCACGGGGCTCCCAGCAAAGGCGATCAAATGAGGATTCATAGAGTAGCAGAGGTGCCTCAAGAGAACCAGAAATAAAGCAGAAAGAGCAAGGCAGTTGCGTTCCAAACCTTCCACCCCATGGGGGAAGCGACAGTGTCCCTGTGAAAATGAGGAACTTGGCACTCTGGGGTCCATTTTGGGGTCTGGGATCCATTTTGGGGTCCCGGGTCCATTTTGGGGTCCCGAATGAGTTACAGCCACATAATACGCTTAGGAATGAGCGTAATGTGTGACTCAAAGCAGGAGGATGTGAAAAAGTCTCCGTGGGCTTCTGGGCGGGGCGCCAGGCCAATGTTCTAGGACATTCCTTGGTGGCGGGTGAAAATCACAGCGTAAAGGAGGAGACTGGAGCGGAGAGTGAGGAAGCCACTTCTTGGGCTGGAACCAGAACCAGAAGAAGCCTGGTGAGTGGGAGCGGTGGGAGTTTCTGGGTCTGTGTGCAGTCTCCTGGGGAGCCCAGACTTGAACCTTGATAATATTCTAACCATGCCTCAAAGGAGGGCAAAGGTCGAGGCAGAGAGGAAAGAGGGTGGCCTCAGAGGGAGGACTCTGGAGAGCAGCAGCGGCATCATGCACCTGGCATGGCAGCTCACTGGGTTCTCCCTGGAGACCGGTGTCCTACCGACACTCATTCCCATTTTACAGATGAGAAAACTGAGGCCCAGAGAAGTTAAGCAACGACTGCCAAGCTGCACATCTAGAAAAGAAGGCATTGGGATGTCAGAGCTCACGCTCTCAACCAGCCTTTCAGACCGGGGCTTTCTCCTGCGCCGGGACCTAGAGCAAGTTGGTGAATCTTGATGAGCCTCGATTTCCCCATCTGTGAGTGCAGAATGAGAGCACGGGTCTCTGTGGGAGCAGGAAGGTGGAAAGGAGAGCATGGGTGCCTGTCACGAGCACCTGGGAACACAGTAGGTGCTCATCCCCCCAGGAAGCTTCTCCAGGAGCAGGGCCAGCTTTTCACCACTGGAGTGGGATGGACACACGGCATGTTCGCCCGGCAGTGCATGGGATCTGGGCCAAGTTATCCTTCTGGACCTAGAGCAAGCTGTAATCCTGTTCCTTTCAGGCTGAATGGACTTGAAAGACATTTTTACCCTTCTTGGCTTTCCACGAGCTTCTGATAGGGTAGCATTGATTCGCAACTCAATGGAGGTAAGGAATGTATTAATAAATCATGGGTCCCCTGACAAGGGATTGATTTTAGCAGTGTTTTCGAGAGTTGTGCACAGTTTCCATCCGGGCTGCTCATCAGTCATCTGTTGCAGACATGCCTCTATGGCTCCTTAATTGAGTATTAGGTATAGATTGCTTCTGAATTATGAACTGCTGTAAGGGGAGGACAAGCATCTTCTTAAATTACCACCAGAAGAATCCTGGCAAAGACGGCCAGGCCTCAACAGAAGACGATTTCAGAGGCATTAGCTTCCTATTTATTTCTCCACGGTATCAAGTCACAAAGGCACTAAACAAGCTCTTTTTAAGCCGTCACCATTCAAATTCATTTTAGATCAATCAAAGCCTTGGAATGAAACCTTTGTATAATTTAATTTTCTAATATTGGAGACTTGCTTCCAATCAATCAGGAAATCAGGCTGCAACCCCATACAATGCTGACATTAAAAACGGACTTGGTGTACTCAGGCGCGGGAAGTGTAAAACAAATTCTAATGGGACAATGTTTATTATTATCCTGCGTGACTATATGTTGATGAAAATGCTATGCATCTTTACATTGCCAGCTATAACAGTGAAAATTGTGTTGCAAATCATTAGTCATCTCAATTTATTCTGCCTTAGCAGTATGGAAAAAATGTGAGTAAAAAAAAAAAAAAAGGAACAGAACAGAACAGAAAGGCTGGGCATGAACACAGAGAGCAGGTGCAAAAAATCCTCTGCAGGTAACTATGGATCCCCCCAGGGGCCAGAGGCGGGCCTTGACACTGCGATCCCGGCCAGCTGCTGGTGGCCAGGGGTCCAGGGGCAAACGAGGAGGGACAGAGGTTCCCTGAGCAGGTTTGGGAGGTGCAGGCTGGTAATAGGAAATCTTGGGGAAACCCCGCCCGTCTCATTCAGTAAGAGGTCCTTCCCTACTGTTAGCACTCTTGAGTTGCCGATTTGGAAATTGGAGATCCCAGGACGGGCGCCGGCCTTACAATTGCACTGATACGTAGCTTTCTGCATGCGGAAATGCCCAGGACAGCTACGGAATGTGGAGGAAGGAAAAGGTCTGCTCCTTGTTGTCTTGGTAAGGCAGGAGGGATGCGGCTTCTTCAGTCATTTCAGGCAACAGACGCTGAGCTCCCTCTAGATGCAAGGTATTGCCCGAGTATAGTGGGGGACCACGAGATCAGCCGTGTCCTGGTAGTCAGAGCTTCAGGTCGACAGCTGCGGGTGCTGTAAACAGCTATTTGTAATACGATGCAGAGTGTGCCGACAGTGCTGTTCAGTAGATTTTGTTTACTGAACACCCACTAGGAACCGAGGACCTATGCATCTTCTCAATTAAGCCTCACAAGGACCCCAGAGGAAGATATTATTACCCCCATTTTATAGGTAAGGGGAGGCAGCACAGAGAGGTTAAATAACTTGCCTGAGGTCACACAGCCAAGATTTGTACCGAGGTCAGGCTGACTCAGAAGCAGATGCTTTGTCCACCGCACCACACCAAGGGATCGCCGTGGCAGAGGCCCTGTAAGAAGGCTTCCTGGAGGAGGAGGCTTCTTCCAGGTCTTTGCTCATATCTGACCTGGGACTTGAGGAAGGATCATGGTTAAGGTGGTTTTGATCACAATGAAAATATTTACTGAGTGCTTAACTATCTGCCAGGCATTGCTCTAAGCAGTTTACATGTTAACTTGCTTAATCCCCAGAGTTTCCCAAGGAAGGAGGCAGGGTTATATCCTGATTTCAGAGATGAGACACTGAGGTTTAGGGACATTGTTATCTGCCTGAGATTACTGAGCTTGTCAGTGGCCGAGCAGGGCTCTGAAGCCAGGGCGTCTGGCCCCAGGGTCCGTGCTCTTAACCATGGCACCTGGCCCACCTGGCAGTGGAGGTAAAACATACGGGGTGGGTGTGGGGCTACCAAGAGCCAAAACCCAGGAGTCCAGGTGTGCTTGGGGATCAGTGGGAGCCCAGCAGGAACTACGGTCCCTGCTGACTGGCCACCCACTGGGCATCCTGGATTTTCCATCAAGCCTTCTCAGTCCTTGCAGCAGCCAACCCAGGAGAAATTCCTACAGACATTTCCCAGAGGCGGCGACTGCAGGTCCGGAGGGAGGGCTCCTCTGCAGCTCCGTGTGGATCCAGGGCCCCGGAGGCTGCTCCCCTCTCCTCGACCCCACCTGGTTCTGGCCGGGCTGGTGGGCAGTGGCAGCTGGCAGCGCAGGGGGCAGGGCAGGCCGGAGGGCTACCGCGGGGCTGGACTCAGCGGCCGCTGAAATGGAACTGGACTCCATGCCGGAGAAAGCGCCGAGGCCAGCCTGGTGTCTTCTGGGTGGCAGCCATCCCGCCATGTCGCTGCAGCTTTCACAGCCTCGACCCTCCCGGCCCCAAGTTCCCATTATCTGAAGCGGGACCTGAAGTCCAAATTAGTCTGGATTTCATACAAATGGATATATACAGTCCCCCCAGCCCCGCCCGGCTTCTTTCACTCAGAATTTTGAAAGTCCGGAGGATTTCCTGAAAGAATCGTGAAATCATGACCTTGAAAAATTCACCCGTGTTGTTGCGTGTATCAATTTCTTTTTTTTTGCTGAGTAACGTTCCATCATACAGATATTCCAGAATTGGTTTCTCTAGTCAACTGTTGATGGATCTTGGGGTTGTTTCCAGAATCAGCTCAGCACCTCTGATGAAAATTGCTTGTCATACCTGTTTAGGTCTATTTCTAAACTCTCTTTTCTGTTCCCCTGATCTCTGCAAAGGCCAAACGGTCTTGACGAGGGGCACTGCTGCCTGCCCCACCCCGCTGCCTCCCTCCCCTTCTCCTGAGAGCCTCCCTCCCTGTACTGGAATCCCCGCCCTGCTCTGCTTCTGGAAAACCCCACCCAGGACAATTACTGTGGCTGGACGCCATGGCAGCTCTGTCTGCCGTTTGTGAGCTGTGGAAAGCCCTGGAGAAGTTTAGTGGCTTCGCCCACAGCACCATCCCACCGTAAAAACAAAGCCTTGGGGAACGGGTGTAGCTCAGTGGTTTGAGCACCTGCTTCCCATTTATGAGGTCCCAGGTTCAATCCCAGGCACCTCCTTAAAACAAACAAACAACAACAAACAAAAGCTTTCTACTAGAGCTTTAGCTTGCCAAAGCAGTTTTAAAATTTTCTTCCATTGTTTACCTTTATTGTTTTTATTTCCTTAAAATGTAATGCATAGTTGAGTCAACTATTAGACCATATCAGTATACTGTAAAAAGGAGGAGGAAGAGCTCTATGAACCGCTATTGAGGGGTTTCCAAGAAAAACTGCCCAGCAAATAAAGCAAAGTGCAAAAGAGCATATACTATAGGTTACCTTATGTGTAAGAAAGGGAAAAATAAGACAACATATACGCCCATGTTTTATGCAACCCCATCCTCAAGTGGATCTGGAAAAATGGTATGCAATTTGCAAGATCACTTGTAAATAATCAAAACATAAAGGTTAAAATACTAACAAAAGATAAACCTGGGCCAAGGGTATACAGGCATTTTTACTATTCTTACTCTTGCAACTTTTCTGTAAACTTGAAACCATTTCCAAATAAAATGTAAAAGGTAAAAAAAGCAGTAACGCATGCTGGCTGAAAATAAAATCAAACATTGTAAATATACAAGGCATAAACAAAAGGTAATCTCCTGCAAACCCTCTTCTCATCTTAAGAATTCAGTGTCTATTCTCCAGATAATTTAAATTTCTACACTAAGAGAGCAACAAATCTTTAGAAATGCACATATATCCACAAACGCATCATTTCACAAGCATGGTCTATGCTGTATACAGACTTGCAACTTGCTCTTAACTCATTTAACAATGTATCTTTGCTCTGTGTCTTTTAGGACATCCAGCTCTATCTCAGAGCTGAGCCCTAAAATCCTGGCAACTGTATTTCCGGCCTATAAAATCCATGCTGTTGGATCATTCTGTATTTAAATAATCGGGAGGACTGGTGCTTTCAGAGCTTTTTGACCCTCCAGAAACTGACCGCTGAGCTATGTGGACACCTGAAGTCTGTGTAGCTGTCCAGGGGGCCTCGGGGACCCCGGGACAGTGGCCCCTCCTGGAGGCAGGGGCCTGGTCTGTGCCGCCGCTATGGCCGGGTCTCAGCGCAGGAACCCCGTCTGTTCCTGTTTGCTGCAGTATCGTTGGCACAGGTTACTCAGTGCCCAGACCAAGCAGCTCTGCCTGGGCACGGCCTGGGGCAGTGGGCAATGTCATCTCCTTCCCGAGCTGAAAGGTGTGAACGGTCACAGAAGGCTGGTGGGGACCTCACCACAATAGGACCTGTGCCCCTGGGCTGGTAGGCCCCTGCTGCAGAAGTGGGTTCAGGCCTCCCCTTTCCTTGTGGGTGCTCCGTGACACCCAGGCACCTGGTCACCTCAGGCATCTGCTCGGAGGCTGGTCCATCTGACGCGAAACATCTGCTCTAAGATTCACAGACTCCCCTTTCGGGTTTTCTCTCCCTTCCTCCCTCCACCTCACCTGCCTTTCCTTCCTTCCCCCCCTTTTTTCCCTCTCTCCCTCCTACTCTATCTTTCTTTCTTTCTTTCTCTCTTTTTTAATGTTTTACTTGGGTAGGAAGCAATGGCCCAGTTTTTGAAATGCGTTTCACCCAAGGCCAGCTCGTTAACAACTTGGAGAGATTTCTTTGTTTTAAGGGGTTTCCAGTTTCCTCTGCTAAATAAAGAACACCCATGTAAATTCTTGCCTCACTTCAATAATAATCAGCACAAAACTAGATTCTTCCATTTTCAAGGCGCCTCTTAATTTGCAACCCAACAAGGTGGGGGCCGGGGAGAAATTCTCAGCAGAGTGGACTGGGCAGGGAATGGCCGGGGATGGTCCACCTTTAGCTTACATAGGGAGTGGCTCTGAGGAAAGAGAAGATTCACAGGTCAGACGCTGGCCTCCAGTCCCCACCCCTGGGGCTGCCGGGAGGCGCCCATGGGGCTCCCGGGAGGCGCCCATGGGGCTCCCCACTCCTGGGGCTCCCGGGAGGCGCCCACGCGACTCCCCACTGCGCCCCCTGCATCCCACTTCCAGAGCGGAAGCGTCCTCCGGGGCCTCTGGAGCGCTCGCCCTGCTGCTCCAGGGAACTAATTACTCTCCAGGGCCTGGGGGTGCCTGGCTGCAAGGCCTCAGGAGGACGATCACAGCATAAAATCGCTTCCCTGCCCTGGCCTTGCGCATTAATTATGCCCCCACAACTGTCAGGCTGACTTGCCCTATTTCTTTTCTATGTGGAAGGCTATGTGCCATCTTTTCATTTCGCCCCCTTCCTGAGACTTAGAAATTCAACACCTGTGTCAAATACGCCAGAGGAGGGGCATATTTAACTAACACTGACAAGTGGTGGCCCAAAAAGCAGGGCGCATAGGGTGGAGACAAGGATGCCAGGTCGGGGTCCCGTCAGAGGACGTGGGTGTGAGCCTCAGCTCTGCCCCTTGAGCTGGGTGAGCCTGGCCCATCCCCGCCCTCTCTGAGCCTCAGTTTCCTCATTTGGAAGACAGGACTACTACCAGCCCCCCTGCCCCTGGGGCTGTTGTGAAGAGCAGGTGAGAACCAGAGGCCTGTCCCAGGTCGCACTGCAGGAAGCTGCGCGGCAAGGCCTCAGTCAATAATTACACTTTCCTCTCGTCCTTCTCTGAGGATCTGATCAGGAGAGTTTTTTCATTGCCACCAATTACATCTTCTTCACTATTCATAATTTCCTCTTTATTTTTAAAAGCAGATAGCTGGCTTGCGCATGCGGTGGAGTGCAGGGCACACATTAAGGTTTCCATCCAGAATGGACAATTTTCCAGATTTCCATTACCCCGTTTCCATGCCCTATCCTAAACACAGCTGTCAGGACAAGAGGCTCATTAAAAAGATTGTTTTGACTGATGGAATGTTCGTGGATCAAATTGGAAATCCGTCCAAAAATACTCGAGGGAGGTAGACAGAGGTGGCTGCGAGCCGCGGGAGGGGAAAGCTTTGCGGAATGGTGAAGATGACATTTGCTGGGGGAGGTGCCCCCACCACGCCCAAAGGAAGGGAAGCCGAGGGGACCCGGCCTTGGGCCACTGTTCCTGCTTTGGCTGCTGGGGACAGGCAGCGTCCACCCGGCCCTAGAGGCGGCACTGGCGCCTCTCACTCCTCCCCACGGGAGTCCCCCCAGGCCCTCTCTCCCGTCTTCCTTGCTGGGCCCTCTTCCTCCTCCCCGCCTGGCCCTCCCTGCGGCCGCCATGCCCTTCTGCCCTCAGCCCTTTCCGCCCACTGGGTGCCTCTGCTGTGACGTCACCGCCCATCGTCCCCAGCCCAGACCCAGGTCCTCAGCTGCTCACGCACGGGCCGGCTGCTCCGAGGGCCTCCGCCTGACCTCGCAGCCAGTACTCACGCACTGTCACCCAGGTGCCTGCCCCTCCCCTGGTGGCCGTAACAGGGTGAGCACGCACGGTCTCCCAACCTAGGGATGCAGGGGTCACCCTAGACCCTCGGCCTCCTCCTGGACCGGGCGACCCGTCTGGGGGCCGGCCTGAGCCCTCTCCCCTCTCCGCCCCGGTGCCATCCTCCGTGGCTGCCAGGCCTCCAGGGCCTCCTGCCATCCAGGCTTGTGCCCTCGTGGCTGCTCCCAGGCGTGGCAGGACCACCCACAGCTGTCAGTGGCTACAGTGGCTTAAACAAGTAAGGGATCTGTTTGTTTGTTTACCTCATAAAAAGGATGCAAGTGGGCCGTCCAGGGTTGCTGCAGCCACTCAAGGGCTTCGGAAGGCCTAGGCTCCTTCTCTCTTTCTGCTCTGCTGTCCATGGCTGCTGGGCCTCCAGGCCCTGGGTCCAAGTTCCAAGTGAGGTGAGGGAAGGACCAACGAAAAGTGTTCCTGGAACCCCACCTGGTAAATTCCAGAACAGGGTCATGTGTCCACACCGACTGTCAGGCGAGTATGGAGAGGGAGTGAGTTTCAGCTGCTCTCCCACTTCCTCTGCTTTAGAGAGGCATTTGGAGATGATGTGCCTAAAGCCCGGCGGGCCGTGCCTGCCAGGACATGGGGCATCCCGCCGGGCATGGAGACAAGGTGTGCCGTGGGGGCCTTCCTCCCTGGCCCGGAGGAGCTGCGGCTGCCTGCTGAGGCCCAGTGCCTTCCTCCTCCTCCTTGCCACAGGAGCCCCGGCTTAGTTCGGGGAAAGGTCCTACCTGGGAGGCACTGGGCTCCGGGGCAGCTCCTCCACCCCTGAGGCAGGATCCCAGTCCGCTGGGGCCCTTCTCTCCCTGTGGCCGCTGATGGATTAGGAAGGCGCCCGGCCCAGAGCAGCTACGGGGAGGAGGGGTGACATCTGCTAGGGGCAGTTCTGGGAAAGGTTTAGCTTTTTTGTTAAAAAGTCCCCTTTTCAGCTTCTCAAGTCTAACCATGGTGTCCAGAGCTGCGACGGCTCTCATGAGAAGGTCTAACCTGAGGACGAGCCCCTCCAGGGAAAGCAGAGCAGAATCACGGAAGAACCTGCCCACCGGGCTTGCCAGGGCCACAGCTGGGGCCCACCCCCGACGCCTGTTTAGGTGGAAGGATAAATTTTTTTATCCTCTGGGCCAGGTGAGGGGGGGATTCCTGTCACCTACAGACCAAAGTAACTGACATGATTCTCTACTTTTTAAAACAGTAATTCTCCTTTTGGGATGACTGACAGTTTTTAAACACTATGTGTCTTCCCTTGGAAATGCTTACAAAATAGTAGAGTCCACATGCCAACTAAAAGGTCCCAGGAAGTTTTCTTTTTGAGGCCGAGGTTCAATAGAACTCCCTGTGAGTGCTGTCTTGTCAACCATCTCCTTGGTGTCATTTTACTGTTTGTGAAATTGCTTTCCCAGACGTTGTGCATTCAAGGGCACCAAGGCGCAGCTCTGAAGGTGGGGCCGTGGCTGGATCTTGGTCAGGGAGGGGAGAACCGAGACCGGCAGGCAGCACAGTAACCTCAGGCCATGTCTACGTGCCAACTTGGGGGCAATCGGAAGTGAGAGACAGACGGCACACACTGGAGGCAGAGGGGACATTATTAAAATACCCAAAATGAGCTGCACTGAAACCAGAAAAAGAAAATCTAGTCGAACCATTTTCTTCTCTTTGATTTAGATGTTCATCCTTTTACTTGTGGCTAGAAGCAATTAAGTGTGGCAAAAGCTAAGCAGCATAATTTCCTGAAAATAACTGTCAGCTCGGTAACTATTATTCTTAAATGTAAGTGCCAATTGGTGATTGAGCTTAAGTACCTAGGAAGGGAGGGCAAACTATGGCTCACCGTCTGGTTTTATAGGGCCTGTGAGCTATGAATGCTTCCTACATTAAAATAGTACACAAGTACTTAGACGAGAGCCTCAACATCACCTCCTGGCCCACAAAGCCTGAAATATTTACTATCTGGCCCTTAAAAAAAATTTGGTCAACCCCTGACCTAGACTCCACTACAGAGATTCCTTTTTATTCTTTTTCTTTCATTTTTTTCAAGAAATCTAAAAGATAAAGATGAGTACAAAAGTAACATTCATAATCCCACCATCCAGAGATATATACTAACATCTTGTTATATCTGTTTTCACACTTGTGGCAAGTTATGCACCCAGAAAAACACATTCTTAATCTTAATTCATGCCTGTGGGTGTGAACCCATTGTAAACAGGACCTTTGGAAGGTGTTATTTTTAGTTAAACTGTGGCCCACTGAATCAGGATGGGTGAGGCCTTATAGAGAAGGGGACAGGGGTAAATCCTCCAGGGCGGAGCAGAGCAGGGCGGTGAAGTCAATGGAACCACGATGAGCTAGATGATACTGCCACATGCAAGGCCACGTGACAGAAAAGCCGAGGACCAAGGATCGCCACAGTCTTCTGGAAGAAAGCATTACCTTGAGGCCATCTCAATTTTGGATTTCTCCTAGCCTTGAAACTGTGAGCCAAAAAATTCCCTTTATTTAAGCCAATTCACTGTGTGGTATTTGTTTTAGTGCCAGGAAACAAAAACAACATTTAAAAAAATTATAATTGTAATCAAAGGTCCCTTTAACTGCTGCCCTGGTAGCCTAGAGGCACTCAGATCTACTTTTATGCACAGATATTTGATCAGGAGACAGAGAAACTGGGGGTACTGGATCAAAATACTTTGGTATGTTGATGGATCATTTACAACAAAACCTTTTTTCTCTTTGAAAAGAACCTTTGGCATAGACAGGTATGTGAGGTTGGCACAGAGTAGGTAAGCCCCAAATTTACTGAATAGGTTCCAAAGGCAAACACTTTAGGAAGTAATTTCATAAAGACACAGTCATAAAGTAAAGGTTGTTATGAATTAAAGGAAGAAAAAAAAGAAGGAAGGAGGGATGAAATGTCACCGATAGGAAACTCAACTAGGGTCACAGGTGCTGTACCATTCACACAGTCTCAGGAGAGACCACCCTCAGATCAAATGGGTAGCAGGTAAACAATTCACATCTCTTCAAATGTGATTTATGGAGAAAGAAAATCAAATATTTAAAGAATCTTGAAGTGTGTTATGAAGTTTCCACTCTAAAACTTTCACGTTAATTGTGATGATCTGGCTCCTACCCTGCGTTTCCCCTACACTCTAAGCTTCCTAAGGTAGGAACCAAATTTACTCTTCATTCTATCCTAGTTATGAAACACAGAGAACATATGCAATAAATATTCGAAAGTGAAAAAATGACTCTAACAATAAACAAAACACCCGGCCCCTGCCATCGACAGCTCGGCCACCACTGCAATCAGAATGCTGAGTCTCTTCAGCAAAACACAACACGCAGTCATATTTTGGCCTTTCCAAGACCAAGTTTAGTTCCATAAATTAGAAAATGTGCAAGCATTTTCATTTTAAGATTTGGGCATGTGGGTGCACAATATTTGTGACAGTAGTACTTATTATAGAGAAACAATGGAAACAAATTAAATGCCCAACAATGGGAGAATAGTTAAATGAATATGGTACATCAGTATAGTACAAATATCTGTGGTTTGGGGAATTTTTTTTTAAGATTTATTTTCTTTATTTCTCCCCACCCCCTTGTTTGCACTTGCTGTGACTGTTCATCTTGTTTCTTTAGGAGATACCACGAACCAAACCCAGGACCTCTGATGTGGGAGGGAGGTACCCAATTGCTTGTGCCACCTCTGTTCCCTGCTTTGCTGTGTCTCTCTTTGTGTGTTTCTTCTTGTGTCTCTTGTTGTGTCTGTCACCTTTTGTGTCCGCTTGCCGTGCCTATCTGTTGCATCAGCTGTCTTGCTCATCTCCTCTAGGAGGCACTGGGAACCTCTGCTTCCTGCTTTATAGTGTCTCATTATGTTTTTCTTCTTGTGTCTCTCGTGTCATATTGTTGTGTCAGCTTGCTGTGCCTGCCCATCATGCCAGCTCTTTGTCTTCTTTAATAGGCACTGGGAACCAAACCAGACATCTCCCATGTGGTGAGCGGGAGCTCAGTTGCTTGAACTACATCCACTTTCTGGGAAATTTTTTTTTTTTTAAGATTTATTTTATTTATTTCTCTCCCTTTCCATCCTATTGTCTGCTCTCTGTGTGTCTTCTTCTGTGTCTGCTTGTGTTATCTGGCAGCTCTGGGAAACTGAGTCTCTTTTTTTGTTGTTGTTGTGTCATCTTGCTGTGTTAGCTCTTCGTGTGTGCAGTGCCACTCCTGGGCGGGCTGCACCTTTTTCACATGGTGCGGCTCCCCTTACAGGGTGCACTCCCTGTGTGTTTGGCACCCCTATGTGGGGGCGCCCCTGCATGGCACGCACTTCTTGCGTGCTGCAGCACTGCACATGGGCCAGCTCACCACGTGGGTCAGGAGGCCCTGGAGATTGAACCCGACCCTCCATATGGTAGGCAAATGCTCTATCAGTTGAACCATGTCCGCTTCTGGAAAATTTTCAATGACATGCAAAAATGCTTAATATTATGTTCCTGAAATTCCCATATGATATCATATCAGTTATATGAAAAGAAGAAACATCTTAATATCAAGAAATGTTAATGAACAGACTACTTATAAACCAAGTTTCTACTCCTAACTCCCAATCTGTTCAACAAGGTAGATAGTATAGTGAGATCACAAATCAGCTAAAGATGTAGAATCTCATAAAGTTGAGGCAAATGACATTGGAGAACTGCTGAAATCACTTTGGCAGTGGACACATACATTAGTTCCTGAGAAGGGCAATAATCAGAATATTGACAGATTAAGAAAGACCATTAGGAAAACTGATGAAACCTGTAGTTATTTTTTTCTTTCACATAAATGACTGTCAACGATATAACTGCCAATGTCAAATGTAGGTGCTATCAAACAATTTATCAGACAATTTAGGCCAAAAAACCCCCACAAAAAACCCAAGTCAACACTCAATTAATTCTTTGTTCATTCTGAGACCTGATGCATATCTGGAGTAACAAACAACATTTTATCAAATACAAGTTGAAATAAGCTGATTTCTATAATTTTCCTCTTTTCTCAATTCAACCTTCATTTTTATTCTATCACCATTTTCTATGAGCTACGGCCCCCATTACAAGTGTGTTCTTCCTGGTGCCTACAATCCTCAGGTAATGACCCCACCTGACCTGGACCCTTGGGAGCTCACTAGGGATTCTGTAGGGGTGGCACATCCTTCCCTGTTTCAAGGAAAACACCTGAAACAGCATCCCTGTCTGCAGAGGCACGATTCACAGACTCAAGATGAAAGGACGAGCTGAGAGGCTTACCCCAGAAGAAAAATTGCAAAGGGGACTTCTGTGCCTTTGTCAACCGTGCTCCAAGTGGGTTCTCGGATACCCTCAGCAGACCCTGCAGACGCTCCACTGCTAAGGCTCCACGCCAGCTGGAGCAGCTCCTTTACTGGGGCAGCCCCTGAAGAAGGCTAAGGAGAGCGGACAGCATGGGACCCCTCCCAACACCAGGTGCCCTGACTCGTCTTGTCTTGCCACTAACTGTCACGGCCAGTGAGTGTTCTATGTGTGAACACATCCTTGGTAACCCAACAGCAGTCTTGTAAAGAGTCCCAGGCTGGAACCCGATCCCAGCATGGCCCCTTCCCAGCTGGGTCTTGCTGGGTAGGCAGATTCGTCTCTCTCTGCCTCGGTTTCCTGGCCTGGAACATCAGAGCGATAGCATACAAGCAGTAATATTCTCACTGGTGTATCACTACAGAGTATATTAAATGACAAAGGGAATAAACTGATACTTGTGGAAGCTGGTCACCTGTGACTTCTGGTCCGCACTGTGGAGCGATCACAGGGCACAGGACCCTAGCATGGTGAGTCGAGGGTGGAGAGGCCCATCGGTCAGAAAGCCATGGGCTCCAACTCCCACACCGCTCAGAAGTGGGCCAGAGGTACGAACTCATGGGACAAGGGAAAAGGTGTTCCCTGAGCATCCGTTTATTTCATGCCACATCACTGGAGACACTTTAATAATAATACAAAAGGATAACACGAGCACCACCATTAGACTGCTTCCCAGGAACCAGCTGCTATGTCACGGTGCTGTGTTATCCCTTCGAAGTCCCACAAAAACCTTAGATGTTCCCGTCCCCGCCTGATTGCTCTGTCATCTGAACGAGTGACTTGGCCTCCAGGATCCGAGCTTGCTTGTGGGTAAATGACAAGGAAGTCAACATCCTGCAGGGTTGCTGCGAAGCCTGCGGCGACAGAAAGCTGCCACTGACGATAACACAGGTAATGATAAAACCCAACGTTAACCCCAGTTCTCAAGAAGCTTGCTAATCTCTTGCATTTTTCAGGAGGGAAACTGCAATGTTGGGTGCCTGCGGTGGTAGCAGGGAGAAAGAGAGGTCAGAACACTGGCAGTCCCCCCAGGGGGCAGAAGTGCAGCCCACTGGGCCACCAGGCAGCGTGTCTGCAGGCAGCTCACTGGCTCAGGAGGCAGGTACAGCCACCCCTGAACTCGGCCCTTCTACCTGGGCAACGTTACTGCAGGGAGAGGAATGGACTTAAGTCCCCTGCACCTCATCTGGAATCCCAACTGTCTTGCAAAGTAAGAGAGCAAATTGATGTAAAGTGCCTAGGAGAGAAGCTAGAAGTTTAAGAAAAATGACTCTTCCTCCAGTTACATGTCTGTGAACTTAAAACGGACTCAAGAGTCAGAAACCCTCTGCTCCTCACCTGTCCTGCAGACCTGGCTGGAGGTTTTCAAGTCTGTGATAAGGGGATACCCATGCAGTGTCTGGCACACAAAAGACTTTAATTAAATAAAGTCTTCCTTACTTCTTTTACTTTCAATGATATACAAACATTTTAGATAAATAAAAGGCAGTGAAATTAAAGCAAGTTCTAATTTATTTTACATAGCAATATTCCAAATTTATACTTATACTGTCAGAAAGAGTGAGGGGAAATGCCTCTTAAATGAAAGCAAGTCCAGTAAATGAAAAATAAAATGAACTAGTACAGGACGTAAGAATGGTTAGCTAAGGTAGATAAATTTTGAATTTTACAAAGGAATCCTACTGCTAATTTCAAAATGATGCTGTTTCTAAAAATGACCTAAAAAGAGAAGATGCAATAGTTTGCCTTTATAAACAGATACTGTAGCTTCCCACTGCACTCGAGACTCCTTTTTGAAATGCTAAAATGGGATTATTCAACAAAAGTTTTAATTTTTAGTTTAAGTGTTATTTATAACATCAGAGAAGGAACCTTTACCTTTTTTTCCATTCCCGACTTTAGCACAGGGCCCTTGCTATTTGTTGAATGAATAAATGTTGACTTAACTTTAGGAATTAGCAGTACACATTTACACATGCCAGATTCTCAATTTATAAATATTTATCGTCAGGACTTGATTTTAACTTTAATTAGCCCAACTGTTAAGGATACCTCCGAAGTGAGAAATGTAATCCATCACTTCACACCAGATGTAGCTTCAGCAGTTGGTCTTTTATCTAGGTTTATAGTGAATTGAATGCAGACATAGGATGCCTAAAGCATGATGTTTTAGAGTGAAGTGATGGAAACATAAATAGACCCAACTTTGGAAAATAAATTCAAAACCCCAAATCATAGAAAATAAAGTAAAGAAGATAAAACTTCTCAAGCTGATGTATTCCCCGAAAGCTCTGGATTCTAAGGTTGCTTAAAAAAGGACTGTTTGTGTGTTCTCACTTGGAAGTTGATTGAAAAAGGAACCACTGAGAGGGGTTTTAAAAACGCATTTCAAGAGAGCATCAAAAGATGGTTGCTAATGTCTCATGGACACATTTGCTAGATTTGGAAAACTCCAACTGTGAAATTATTCACCCAAAGGTATATTTACTAATACATTAAGTGGTGATATATGTGCTTTTTAAAAACCAGAGTCAAACCATATCACAAAATTCCATAGGAGTGTTTCATCTACTTCAGTGCTTTTCAACCTTTTACACTATTACCCCTTTTGATAAAACTAAAAATAACACGCGTGCCTCATTCTTGCTGAAAAATCTTAGACCTAATCTATTTTCCCACTTATGCCAAGAAGACATGTGTTCAGCTTTACTTCCTGTAGTTTATATTATAAAAAGAATGGACAATTCTTTCTTTTTTCAAATATAAAGTTATGTTATCCAACTGCAGGCAGGTCCCGAAAGTAGACATGCCTCTCCTTGCCCAGAGAGTCTCATGTATACCCCCATAAGAAGATCCTTAGCCCCTTCTGCCAGCATCCCAGGTGGGTAAAGCCAGATCCTGATGAAAGCACACTTGCCTGCTTTGGGCTCCCAACGGGGTCCAGGTTAAGTAACCACCACCCTTTACCAGGTGCTTAGCATGTGCCAGGCACCATGCTAGGTGCTTTAATACACACCTTGCCTTATTTGATTCTCACACCACCTCTGTGAGGTGCGGACGAGTACCTCCATTTTACTAGTGTGATGGTTTGAAGCTGTATGAACCCCAGAAAAGTATGTACTTAATGTTAATCCATTCCTGTAGATGTGGACCCATTGTAAGAAGCATCTTTTGGTGAGAAAGGACCTTAAGATGTGATCCACCTCATACAGGGTGGGTCTTAATCCTCTTACTGGAGTACTTTATAAGAATGAAATTCAGACAAGAGAGAGAAAGCCACAGAAGCAAAAAGTAGAAGCAACGAAACCCAGAAGAGAAGAGAGAGACTGGCAGATGCCGCCATGTGCCTTGCCATGGGGCAGAGGAGTCCAGGAAGGCAGTGGCCAGTCTTTAGCAAGAAGGTATTGTCTCGACGATGTCTTGATTTGGACATTTTCATGGCATCACAACTGTCAGATTATAAGCTAATAAATACCCATGGAAAAAGTCACCCCATTTCTGGTATATTGCTTTTGGCAGCCTGGCAGACTAGAAGAACAGGTGAGAGAGAAAACTAAGGCAGCTCGCCTGAAGCTACTTGTCTCTTTAGCCCAAAGGGACTGGAATGCAGCCCTGTCCGAAGACAAAGCCTGTTTGTGTAACTGCCACGTTACATGGCCCCAGCCAGCCCACTGGCCTGAACGTCATCATCCTATGCCACCTTCACCTGTCTTCCTTATCTGCACACTCTCCACACTGTTATTAACTTAATACTTCTTTAAATTGATGAGGTAGTTAGACTTCTTCTAATACATGCTACATAAGCAGCCAAGTATTAAATATTTTAAATGCCCCATGCACCCTCCCACAGCCCCCACCCCACCCCAGATCACATCATGTGCTTCTGTTGGAATGTGTGCCCCCCAACCCGGAATGCCCTCCACTGAGGAGCCCAAGGGAGCATGTTCGGGGTAGAGTCTTCAGTGTGTCAGGCAGTTGCTGATTCCAGAAGCATCTGGAATAAGACATACATAGTGTGGACAAGGTTTCAGGGGCAAGCAGGAGTGTCAACTTGTAATGGGAACATTTTTCTAAGCGTAGGCCTGGAAAACTATGGCCCACAGGCCAACAACCTGTATATATAAGAAAGTTTTACTGGAACACAGCCACACCTGCTCGTCTCCCTGTTGTCTATGGCTGCTGCTGTCAAGTTGAGCACCCACACCAGAGACCACCTGGCTCATGAAATCTAAAGTATTTATTGTCTGTCCTTTTACAGGGAAATTTTCTGACCTCTTCTCTAAGCCATGCATTCCCTAGCCAAGAGTTAGCGGTGAACACCAATCCATAGGTGATATGGCTATTACACATATGATTCTGCTGATAAGCAGATCTGAATCAAGTTTAATTCGTTTCCAGCTAACCACCATTTACCTACTGAGGGGCTGGCTACCCAGTGTCCAGCTGGGCTAGAGGCTGGGCTTACAGAGGCAGATTTCCTGGAGTTCATAATCTAATGGAGCAATCAGAATGCAAACAAGTAATTTCAATACACTGTAGTGAAAGACTGGTGCAGAAGCTGATGTTTTATTCTTCCTGTAAAATGGACCCTGAAAAACTGACCTTTTGTTTTTTAAAACACTGAAATTCTAAAACCATCGCCACAGGCTAAGATTTTTTTTCTCTCTCTAGTTAAAAAGAAAGCATAAAAACTAGAAATGAAACTCTAATTCTGTGAAATGACTCATTAACTTTTGCAGGAAAGATCAACTTATTGGAACTTTCATAATTGCCAAATTTGCTCTGGGCTCTCTAATACACAGTTCTGATCTCTCTGTTGTAGATGAAAAAGAAAAGGTATGGAGATATCAAGGGAAAAATGGTCAGTTAAAGAAGCAACCTTTTTTTTTTTTTTTTTGATTGTTTTTAAATTGGAATCCACATTAACTGGGCCACGTATTAACCTTCTGCTGAAAAAGGCAGGAGGGTCAGCGCCAATGCCTGGGTTCAACCAAGATTTCATTATCTACTATCTGTCTTTGCGACTCCAATGAGGTATCAGGTGAATTAAAGGGAAAACCAATTTCTACATTCCGTAGATGTGCTGAAATTGATTATCCCCAGGCAAAGGGAAGGAAGAGAGAAAGTAACGGGTGCCACTTCACATCTGAGCATCTGTCCTGCCCTGATAACTGTTTATTTGTACTGGCTATAGACAACCATTTTGCATCATACAAAGGAGGGTTTTTTAGGAGCTTCAAAAGTAGAAACAGAAAGCATCCGTTTCTAGGGAAACCTGGGCAGTAGAGGCTCCTCACACACATGGTGGCCCACCGTGTAGTGACATTCCTCCGCGTGTATCTCATCCTGCCCGAAAAAATTAATGCAACAATGTGAGACGATTGTTGATGTTCGTTATTAAATCATTTATTCATCCCACACAGTGATTCAGAATTATTCATTAAGCTTGCTGGAAGGAAGCTGGGTTTTACCTCCAGGGAGGTTTGGGGAGGGATGTGCTCTTTAAAAGGATATTTTATAACAACACAATTATCATAATTAAAAGCTACCCTGATATTCTGATGCGCTTCTGACATATTTTGGAGTACTGGCATTTCAGCTCAAGGAGATAAATGTGACTGAAATAGTGTTAGGGAGAAACACTGCTGTGGGGGAAAGGCTGGAGGCAGTAATAAATGCCTTCTGCCATCACCACCCCCACTGTTATTTAAAATTCATTAAATTAATGAATTTTGCAAACTATCATTTGGACCTCTGGCTTTCCAAGATGAGTTCAAGTGACATTGCTGTGACCTGAGTGCTTTCCCGCATTGCTAAGTCACGGACACTTATAGCTCCCGAGAGCCACCTTCCTGAGCTCCCAAACCCGGCAGGCCACTCAGCCCGGGAAAGAGCTACATCCGCATCAGATTCAGATCTTCCCGGTGTGGCCCATGGTTGGTTTTGGGTTTGACAGGCCATTAAACAATGGCCTGGGTGGGTCAGCCACTGCAGGTGGCCGCAGGATGGGCACCCATGTCTGGTTTCCTCTGGTTAAGCAGATTCAGGCGAGGACCTGCAGGCCAGTGGCCAGGGAGAGGATGCCTGAAGGTAGTGGCTGGGGGAGGGGCCCGGGGCCACTCGGGAAGAGAGAAACACATGGCTTTCCATGCAGGCGGCCGGAAAGCCGGCCCGGGGTCAGAGCAGAGAGGGGCTCAGTGGCTCCACGAAGACCGAGGGACTCCAGGCCAAGTGCTGCGGGGTCCACTGTCTCCAGAAGGCCTGGGGAGACAGCACCTGTGCACGTCAGGAGAACGTGGCCTGGGGCTGCTGTGTGCCTGGTACACAGTGGGTGCTCACCAAGGAAATGCGCCGTGTCAGGGGCCACTGACGGAAGGAGCTGTGTCAGAGACTCCCACAAATTACTATGAGCTAAGCCCTAATCCCTGTTTCCCAAATGCAGGGGGACTCAGGCAAGTCAATATCGGCCAATTAGTCTGGTAAGTGCTGGAATCCAAGAGCAGAGGATGAAACCTGGGGTGGGGAATGAGGACCACCTCACACAGAAGGCGTCGATGTGATAGATGCTGACCAGGTGACAGGCAAGAGGCCGCAGGGGAAGGCAGGGACAATGGGGAAGGGCACCACACACCAAGGAGAGGGCTGGGCCTTACACCTGGGGACAATGGGGGCCTCGGGAGGGTTAGAGAATGGACAATGGGGCAAGAGAGGGCCAGGAGGGTCAGGGCAGAGTTGCTGTGACCCAGATGACAGTGACTAAAGAGATGGACTGGAGCCAAATTAAGGAGCTCAAATGAAAAGGATCTGAAATGTCAGCATCCCCCTGGGCAAGGAGAACCTCCTGGGGAGACATGTGTCAGCATTCCAGAGCCGGCTGCCATTAAGAGTGGAATAATAAAACCAACTCGCTGCTCGGCTGCACGCTTACCAAGCAACCTTCTGATTATAATTTGGCCCCCCATGTAGCTCTGCCTACAGGAAGAGACTGTGCCGTTGGTGTGGACGGCGAGTTTCTGTTTTGCTCTCAATTAATCAAGATAGCCGTCTCTGCGAGCTGTGACTGTTTGCCCGCAGTTGCAGAGCTGCAGGCCCGACGGAGAGCGGATGGCATGCCCCAGCCAGAACGCTCCCCCTCCCGGGGGGGTCGGCCGGCTTCCCCCCTGGATGCTGTGTCAGAGCTGCAGGTCTTCTCTTTCAATGTCTACAGATCCCCAGTCTCAATATCTGGGGGTACTTGTGGGTGGCATTTGCTCCATCCTACAAAGGGGAACCCAGAACTACAGGCCACTCGGAGGCTGGCTTACAAGAAGGGAGAGCACACAGCAGTCATGGGAAGGCATTTGCATCATTTAACATTTGCTATGAAAGGAATCAGTGGCATTAAATGTTCTCTCTGGCATTATTCTCTTTTACAAAACAGTCTCCATGGTGGTGCTGATGCCATCCTGACACTTCGTTTCCTTGTCATCAAAACGGTTTTCTGCACCAACTCAAGCATGGCATAACATTTTCAAAGGCCTTAATAGAAGTTTCCCAACTTCATCTCCATGGAACAGTTGGAAAATGTCTCCAATTATGTAAGCTTTTTGTAAAAAGTCTCAAAAACACACAGAAGGTCCTATTGTACTTTTCATAAGTAAATGCTAACATCTAATGCATAAAGATGGAGAGGATCAGGATTCGGGAGTTTTTTCCTCCAGTAAATGCTAGCTGCTGGGGTCAGGCCACCTCCTCCTCTCCACCTCACAACAAATAAACAAATATATTTAAATTTTAGAACAAAATAAAGTGTACTATGGAAAAACCCAAGATCCAAAAGAAGGAATTAGCATCAAAACCAGAGACACAACAGTTGTCAAAACTGGAATCCTGACCAGTCACTAGTAACTGCGGGGAATCAGCTGAGAAGACACCCTTTCTTGTGAGACAAATGCTGAATCAGGTGCGTGGGCCAGAGCCACACGGCGCAGTCGGTAGCTGAGAGCTTACCTTAAACACAGAGTGGCTGCCCTGTGTGTGTGCACATGTGCCAAACATCTGAGTAGGTAAATATCTCTAGCGAGGTAGATGGGACTGAGCACATCTCCCCCTCCCCTGACTCTAGAGGACACCTGTTGAGGCCCAGGAACTACACGCCCCTTAAAGCACTTCCCAGCATTTCCTGGTCACATTCATTGGCCCTTTAGGATTAAACGTCCTCAAGCAAGCTCCTCTGTACCCCATACCTGCCCTTCTGCACGTGCACGTGAAGCCCCGCTCAGACCGCCAACACTACGCACCCCCATCCTTCCCTGGGGAGCAGCGACTGCACACTGAGTGCCTGGTGGGTAGGGTCCGATCTGAATGCTTCACAGGCCTTCTCTCATTCCACCCGCACAGCCATCCTAGGAGAAAGAGATGGCTGCAACTCCCACCTTGCAGATGAGGAACCAGGGACTCAGAAGAGGGCAGCCTGTCCAAAGCCACACAGCCAGTGAGTGGGAGGGCTGGGAGCAGAACCCAGGTCTATCCAAAGGCCCGTTCTCTGTCCCCTTTGCCAGGCTGCAGGGGGCCAGGAGAAGAGTCTGGAAACCTCCATTCCAGACTGCCCTTCCACCCAGACAGCAAGGTCCCAGGGCTTCTACCTGCTTTGGTGAACTTGTCGGCCAGCTCCTGCCGAATGGACTTGCTGAAGTTGAAGTAGTCGTCATCTTCCTCGATGTGCTGGAGGAACAGTGGGATGTGCTGGAAGACGATGGCATGCTGGCACTTCTGCTCGCCCGCCAGGCTCAGCTGCTCGTCCAGCCACTGGTCTTGCGCCTGCTTCAAGGCAGGGCACCTGGAGGCATCGTAGAAGAACTGGGAATTGAGGACAAGGAACAGGACGCCCCCAACCCAGAAGCTGAAATAGTCGTCTCCCCAAGTCTGGCGGAACTCCTCAATGGACTCGGGCGTGGGGACGTTGCCGATGTCATGGTTGCCGCTCACGAAGACCAGTGGGATGTCCCCGTCAACGTCCCTGAGCACTCGCTGCAGGTCGTCCGTCTGCTCCTTCCGCCAGGGCGTTCCTGGAAGAGCGAGGGTATGTTCTGAAACAGGCTGAGGCAGCTTATGTATTGACTAACATAAAACTAACGACAGACGAATCTAGAAGGCCACTCAGCTGGGCACATGGGAACTGGAAAAAGTAATAATATGCTGAAAGCAAACCAACAAGTGTAGGGAAACCCCTGCTGGTCCCTCCAAGTTGAGGCACTCCCGTCCGGCCCTTGGATCACCTTGGAAACTCAGTGTCTATGTGGCCATCCTTCCTACCCACCCAGGGAGGGAGCCAATTCTAATAACTCATGTTAGTGAAGCTCAATGTCTTTCATTCAGATGAAAAATAAACCCAAATCCTTCTAACCTTTCCCCTGAACCATCATATGCAGCCTGAGGTGCTTGGACCCAGCTCTGACACTCGTCCCTGATGGATATTTAGGGTTTTTCTTACCAGTTTAAATTAAATATCCATATATACCCTATATACCTTGCAGATGGTGTGAACACCTTTATGGGCTAACTTTTTAGAAACTGAATGTTGAGATAAATGGCATTTGACTCCCCAAAGAAGAAGAGGCATTTTATATCCCCACCAACAGTGTATGAGTGTGCAAAGGCTAAACATCTTAGTGTTAAAAATATATTCCTCCTGACACAAGGGATTCAGAAAGGAGATGATTATTTGGACAAAGCTGGAAAACTAAGGGGAACTGGAACCTTCCTCCCCCAGATTCTTGGCTTCCATGCTTCCTGTAATAACACATAGAGCTTAAATAAATGGATTTGGAAATGACCAATTCAGTTCCATATCTGTTTTCTAAGCTCCTCTATGTTAATTTATTCAACAAATATTCATTGGGTGCCTACTATGTAAAAAGCAATGATTTAGTTCCTGGGATAAACTGTGAACTAAATAAACACAAATCCTTCCCTCTAAATAGGGGAGTCAGATAATTTATCAAATAAATTATGGCTGCAAACCTCTCTATATCAGATGTCAGTAAGTACTGCAAGAAAAGGAAGTGGGAAAGGATGTGTAATTCCACACCCTGTCAGGCCTGAGGAACAGGCTTGGCGTCATGCAAAGGCAGCATAAGAAAAATGGTCTAAACGTGCAGCGCAACTGTCCTGGGAATGATGAAAACACACCGAAAAAATGTTGCCACAATGAAAATTATAGCCAACATTTCATCATGACTTAAAAAGAAAGGAAAAAGTCTTTGTGAGGCAACCACAGCTATGAAAGAAGACCAGAAAGCAGACATCCAAAAATGCAGAATCTAGAAGGTCATAAAATAGGCAAACATGAAATGAGAACCCAGGAAAGAAATCGAAGCAAAAGACAAAACCAATTCAGAAACGACAGCTATGAGGAGATTACTATTAGTAGATTTCCTTTATGGTCATGAGGACATCACTTTTTCTAAATAACCCATGGGAGCTTGAAAACAATGTATACTCTCTCACTGTTGGCCACTAGTTCTCCATCTTTCCACTCAAACCTGTTAGCAGTGTGATTCAAATCTTCTCTGTCATTATCCATTCTCTTCTTTGGTCTGTTTAATCTAAGTCAGTTTCCTGAGAGACCTGGTTAAGTTTCTGTTGGAATTCTTCCTTGCAATTGTCAATTTTTGTGTCATTTACTTTTAGGGATATTGTTAGATGCAGAACAGCTCAGAATTTCAAGATCCTACTGAAATACTTTTATATTTAATCCTAATATATATTTAATATATACTAGGATTTAATATATTAAATTCTATTTAATAAATAAAAATAAGTAAAAAGAAAGAGGTAGATCTATCTGGATATCATGGAAAGATCATTAATATATACTAAGTTAAAAAGCTAAGGCATGGAGGAGTAGGAGCATGTATGAAGTTTTTCTTTTTCTTTTTAAAAAGGCTTACACATCTTCTTATATTTTAGGAAATTTTCCAAAAAGATGAAGACAACCTTTAACTGTGGTTAAATCTGGGAAATGGGAGTGGGGGGCGAGGGAGACCTTAATATTTGCTTTATAACTCGTTTCACTACTTTTTTTTTTTAATCGATTTTATAAAAATATTACATTAAAAAAAAATATATGAGGACCCATTCAACCCCACCACCCCCACCCTACCACTCCCCCCCCCCCAGCAACACTCATTCCCATCATCATGACACATCCATTGCATTTGGTAAGTACATCTCTGGGCACCTCTGCACCTCATGGTCAATGGTCCACATCATGGTCCATACTCTCCCCCATTCCATCCAGTGGGCCCTGTGAGGATTTACAATGTCCGGTGATTGCCCCTGAAGCACCATTCAGGGCAGCTCCAAGTCCCAAAGATGCCTCCACATCTCGTCTCTTCCTGCCATTCCCCATACCCATTAGCCACCATGTCCACTTTTCCCACTCCAATGCCACCTTTTCTCTGTGGACATTGGATTGGTTGTGTCCATTGCACCTCTATGTCAAGAGGAGGCTCAGATTCCACATGGATACTGGATGCAATCCTCCCGCTTTCAGTTGTAGGCACTCTGGGCTCGTTTCACTACTTTTTATTTCTACTCTTTCTCCCTCCCTTTCCCCCAGCTTATAGATAATTTTCATAGTTTAAACAAAGGAATTAAAGTTAAAAAGGAAAAAAAAAAAAGAGTTGCTCTTTAGCTCTGGAATGCTAAGGCCTAGAGAAGATTCAGGGAAGTCAATCAGGCAGGTGCATTTCCAGCAGATCTGCATCTCAGGGAAGAGTGAGGTTTGCTCCCACAGCAGAAGCTAGGGTTAGCCTATTCTCTCAGGCTAAGGAAGCAGATGATCTCAGCCTCCACTGGCCCTGGGGACTAGGAGGGCCTGGCATGGTGCTGCCTGGCCCAGGGCCTGGGGACCCCTCCTGCTGGTTTGGCCAGCCCTGGGGCTCCTGGCTGGAAGGTGCCCTTGATTGGTCTCACCTCTTTCGTGGAGGCTGAATTGTGGGTACGGTGCTGACTCACAGAATCCCTTCTGAGACTCCCTGGGTTGGTACTTGGCCCATGTGAATGGACTGGCAGCTTTATATACCATCTCAAAGGGACTCTCTAGGAACAAGGCCAGTTTGTCGCTCTTTCCTTATCTGGTTTTCTAACAGACCCTAAAGCCCCGTCTTGTTTCCCCTTCTTTCCACTCATATCAACTAGGGGACTTTTTAAAAATAACATTAGCCACTACTTGGCTAACACAATGGGCCAGGCACTGTGCTAAGAGCTGCCTGCGTGTCCACTCACTCGGGCTTCCAACCACTTGGGCTTGTATTTGAACTCGGTGGTCCAGCTCAGGGTCCTACCTTCCATTACAGGGTCCTGGTGCTAGGTCCCAAACTAAGGTCCCAGATCCTGGGGTGTA
Source organism: Dasypus novemcinctus (assembly GCF_030445035.2). NCBI lineage: Eukaryota > Metazoa > Chordata > Mammalia > Cingulata > Dasypodidae > Dasypus > Dasypus novemcinctus. The sequence goes on from NC_080695.1 coordinate 59,422,105, forward strand.
TTTTCTCAGCTGCCCTGAGCCCCAGAACGAGGACTTTATAACCCGTGGGGGTGCAGAATGTCCGCCATTCTTTATTTTCAAAGGGTACTCAGTACGGCACCTGTCATACTAACTGAGGTAGAGGCAGGGAATCTTCCAGTAGTTAATGACCACAAGCAGAAACGTTCAAAATGAGCACTTCAAAGAAAGGCTTACTCCAAACTTGAAAGAGGCCTCGTCTACAAAGCTACAATGAAGAGCGGTGAATTAGACACAGTAAAAGGATGTCTGTTTCCAAACTTTGGAAAGGTGCTGCTTCTGGTGAAATCACCTAGATCAGCCTGTTATGGGACACCAAGCACTTCTTCCTTGAATCTTCTCATTCAGAGACCTCCCCCCGCTCAGGCAGCTTTTCCAGCACTTTCTATACTTCCCGTAAGGAGGCAAAATGGCGGGGAGTCATGAGCACTGGATTTCGGGTCCCCGAGTCCTAGGCTTGGTCCCTGGCTCTTGCCTTTGCAACCTGAGCGGCCTTGGGCTAAGTCCACCGGTTTCTCTGAGCCTTGGTCTCACTGTGCATGAAATGGTCATGATAATTTCCACACATTAGAGCGGCTCTAAGGACTCACAGCAAGATAATGACTTCCAGAGTCTGGTGGGAAACAAGTACGCGAAAGTGTTAGTTGTCCTTCCTCTACCCCACACCCAAGTGTAATAACCCTGCCTTTTTATCAGTGTCCCACACTATGCAACTAAAAATAAACATGTCATTTCCAAAGGAATGGAAAGTTCCCCAGGGATAAACAGTGTTTAGGTAAGATGTTAGCAATGAAGAAGTGAATTCTAAATTACAGAAAGCCAAGTTTAATGAAAACTTTTGCACTATGTTCAGCAAGCTCTAAAGTAAGGGGGAAATGGAAAGGAGAAATGAGTTTATATGGCTACGAGTTTCTAAAAAAGAGTCTGGAGGCTGGCAGAAGGATTGCCCTCAGGCACAACTGAGCAGAGTCAGAGAGACAGATAAAGCAGAAACAACCCCCAGATATTGGTTCCTATGAAGGCTAAAGAGTCCCATGAGAGTTATGGTCATGGCCGATGGGGTTTACTACCAGGGCAGATGGCCCCTCTCTGGAAATGGTGTTTATGTGTGATGAATCTGGACTCAGATGGGATCTCCCTTCATAAGACTTTCATACTAATCTGCTGGAGGTGCAGTTAACGTTGGGGTTTAAGATATAGTTAGGGGATTTGAATCTCTGGACTGATAATGTGATAGCCAGGTCCTGAGCCTCAACAGACTCCAGCACCTACAATCTGATTTATTGGACTTACCACACTCAGCTAAGATGGAGTTGAAGAAGGACAATCACCACACCATGGAGCCTAGAGTGATTACAACTGAAAATGGGAGGATGGCAGCCAGCATCCATGTGGAATCTGAGACTCCTCTTGACATAGAGGTGCAATGGACACAACCAATCCAATGTCCACATAGAAGAGGTGGCATTGGATTGGGAAAAGTGGACATGGTGGACGATGGGTATGGGGAAGGGCAGGAAGAGATGAGAGGTGGGGGCGTATTTGGGACGTGGAGCTGCCCTGGATGGCGCCTCGGGGGTGATCACTGGACATCGTGGATCCTCACAGGGCCCACTGGATGGAATGGAGGAGAGTATGGGCCATGATGTGGACCATTGTCTATGAGGTGCAGAGGTGCCCAAAGATGTACTTACCAAATCCAATGGATGTGTCATGATGATGGGAACGAGTGTTGTTGGGGGGGGAGAGGGGGGGTGGGGGGGTGGGGTTGAATGGGACCTCACATATATATTTTTAATGTAATATTATTACAAAGTCAATAAAAAAAAATAAAAAAAAAATAAAAAAAAAAAAAGAATCTCTTTAGAGATTCTTCACCTTTGCATCATATACCTTCCTAAAAAAACAGGCAAAATATCGCAGCCAAAGCCAAGTAAGACTTCACTGGCATATGGAGGTAAGGACAGATAAAATCAAGATCCACCACCAAAGAAGTTCACAACATTTTAGGAAAGTTAGTTATATTCCAGAAGCTATTATGATCAGAAGCCAAGTGATAAGTTCCATTAGCCCTTTTTAGAGTATTATGGCCCTGAGATTCAGATGGAAAGATGACTTTCAGCTGGATGAAATCAAAGAAGGCTGTGTGCAGTTAGGAGCATTTAAATCAGAGTAGAGCAACACCGGAATCCACTTGTCTCTAGCCCTGCCACTCCCTTGGTTCAGAGCATAATCTCTTGTAAGATCTTTTGCAAGAGCTTCTTCGTAACTAGGCTCACTGCTTCTACTCTAGCCCCCTGCAAATGATCCTCCACACTAAAGCCATTATGTAATTTCTAAACGACAAATCCGATCTGCATGTGACACCTCTGATTAGAACCCACCCGCGGTGCTTCACAGCGATTAAAGGAAAACCCCAACTTTTCCATAAACCCTGTCCTTGCCATCCAATTTGGGAGGAGGTAGATGATGGGGGACACAAGGGGTCTCCCAGTCCACCTTTGAAAGGTAGCCATTCTCCCCTTCCAGAATAACAGAATTCCTTATCTTTAGTTGGGAAAATAGCTGCCCAGAGAAAAAAGTTTATAATTTTCAGAGTCCCTGACCATGACACTAGGCTCTGGGCAAAGGAATATGAGCAGAAGTTACATGTATAACTTCCAGGCTGTGCCTTCTATTCCCACTTCTCCTGCTTCCTGCTGGCTGGAATGCAGAAGTGATGGAGCTGTCTGGGGCACACATTCCAGGGCCGGTCCTGAGGCCAGGAGAGCAGCAAGACGGAAGGGACCTGACACAGAGAGGATCACATGGGGGGCCTTGTGCCAACCTGAACTGAAAGGAGTTCACGAGAAATACACTCCTATTTTATTTAGGTCACAGTTATTTGAGTTTCTGTCACACAGACACACTTACAGCCAAGCAGGCTGTTCTTCTGGGACTGGACCATGACCCAGAAGGGTTGACCCATGCCCAGAGATTGAAACTGATGTATACTTCCAAAAATAATGCCTCAATCACCACATGCACTACCTGTGCCACCCTTCAGGAACCAGAGTGCTAGGTAATGGCAGTGCCAGGCAGTAGGGGGTGCTGGGCAGTGAGAGGTACTGGGCAGTGGGGGTGCTAGGTGGTGGGGTGCTAGACAGTGAGAGATGCTAGGCAGTGAGGGGTGCTAGGAGGTGGGGGGTGCTGGGAAGTGAGGGGTGCTGGGCACTGGAGAGTGCTGGGCAGTAGGGGGTGCGAGGTGGTGGGGGTGCTAGGCAGTGAGAGATGCTAGGCAGTGGGGGGTGCTAGGCAGTGAGAGATGCTAGGCAGTGGGGGGTGCTGGGCACTGGAGGGTGCTGGGCAGTGAGAGGTGCTGGGCACTGGAGGGTACTGGGCAGTAGGGGGTGCTAGGCAGTGGGGGGCAGTAAACCCGGGATGCAGCGAGAGTGTGGGAGCCCTGATATGTTCTGAGAAGGGGAGTCAAGGTAGGAGGACAGTGTCTTCATGAAGAGTCATATGTCAGATGCACAAAGGATGGTTTAGAAGGAAGGGAGTAGAGGGAGAGGGGCTGACAAAGAGGAAATGTCAATGGTTTTCAGCCAACAGGTAATAAAGACGGGACCAGGGATGTGCCACTGAGCATGGAAAGACAACAGACCATATAAATGAGAGTTTTATCCTGTTTGAACCTGGAAACATGGAGGAGAAAAATATGTCAATGTTCTGTCACTGTCTGAACTTGTTACCATTGGCCACAGTTTTCCATAAATTCCCATCAAAATTAAAATAACTTGTACACTAAAGGACATACAATGAAATTAAAAAGACAAACTTTCAATAGGAGAAAATATTTGGAAACCCCATACATGATAATGGTTTAATATCCAGAATATATAAAGAAATCCTACAATTATCAATAAAAAGACAAACAATTCAATTAAAAAACCGGCAAAAGACTTGAATAAACATTTCTCCAAAGAAGAGATAAAAATGGCCAAAAAAGCACATGTAAAGATGCTTAATATCACTAGCTTTTAGGGAAATGGAAATCAAAAAAGACAATGATATACAATTTCACACTCATTAGAATGGCTACTATTAAAAAAAAAGAATATTACAAGCATTGGAGAGGATGTGGAGAAATAGGAACACTCATTCATTTTTAATGGGAACGTAATATGGTGCAGCCACAGTGGAAGACAGTTTGGCAGTTCCTCAAAAAGTTAAGTACAGAACTAACATATGACCTGGCAATCCCTGTACAATCCCAAAAGAAGTGAAAGCAAGGCGTCAAAGAGGTACCTGTAGACCAATGTTCAAAGTGGCATTATTCACTATTGCCAAAAGATGGAAGCGACCCAAGTGCCCGACGAGTGGATAAATAATATGTATACACATGCACAGTGGAATATTATTTAGCCATAAAGAAGGAAGTTCTGATACTTGTGACAATATGAATGAACCTTGAAGACATCATGTTGAGTATAATAAGCCAGACAAAAAAGGACAAATATTGCATGATCTCACTAATATGAAGTAATTAGAATAAGCAACTTCCAATACAGAAACTAGACTATAGGTTACCAGGGGCTGGGCTAGGGGCAGGGAATGGAGACTTAATATTTAATTGCACAAAATTTCTCTTTTGGTTGATGTAAAAGTTTTGGTAATGGATGGTGATGGCAGCACGATGTCATGAATATAATTAATGGCACTGAATTAAATATTCGAGTGCAGTTAAAAGGAGAAATTTTAGGTTGCACATGTTACTAGAATAAAATTTTTTAAAAACCCATAGGACTGTACAACACAAACAATGAACCCTTACGTAAACAATGGATTACAGTTAATAGAATTATAAAAAATGTTCTTTCATGAATTGTAACAAATGTACCACACTAATGTAAGGTGTTAATAATAGGGTGGCATATGGGAGCTCTGTATTTTATGCATAATTTTTCTGTAAGCCTACAACTTGTCTAACAATAATAATAATGAGGAGGAGGAGGAGGAGTTGATATGCAAATTCAGTTCTAGTCCTGGCAAGTCCCTGGAGAGATAGGAATGAGCACAATTCATTTCTTTTTTTTTATTTTTTTTATTTATTTATTTATTTTTTTTATTTATTTAATTCCCCTCCCCTCCCCCGGTTGTCTGTTTTCTGTGTCTTTTTGCTGCGTCTTGTTTCTTGTTTCTTTGTCCGCTTCTGTTGTCGTCAGCGGCACGGGAAGTGTGGGCGGCGCCATTCCTCGGCAGGCTGCTCCCTCCTTCGCGCTGGGCGGCTCTCCTTATGGGTGCACTCCTTGCGCGTGGGGTTGCGGGGGACACCCCTGTGTGGCACAGCACTCCTTGCGCGCATCAGCACTGCGCATGGCCAGCTCCACACGGGTCAAGGAGGCCCGGGGCTTGAACCACGGACCTCCCATGTGGTAGACGGACGCCCTAACCACTGGGCCAAAGTCCGTTTCCCACACAATTCATTTCTGTTGAGAACTTCTGGGGTGCCAGATGTGTAGAAAAAGTCTCATTTAGAATGATTGCCCCTTTTTATTTTAGGATTTCATTTTTTAAAAAAAAGATTTATTTATTTCTCCCCACCCCCTTGTTGTTTGCATTTGCTGTATCTGTTTGTTGTGTGCTTGTCTTCCTTTTAGGAGTCACCAGGAACTGAACCCGGGACCTCCCACGTGGGAGGGAAGTGCATAATCGCTTGAGCCACCACTGTTCCCTGCTTTGTTGGGTCTCTCATTATGTTTCCTCTCTGTGTCTCTTGTTGTGTCATCTTCTTGCATCAGCTCACTGTGCCAGCCTGTTGCAACAGCTTGCTGTCTTGCTCGTCTTCTTTAAGAGGCACCAGGAACCAAACCTAGGACCTCCCAGGTAGTGGGTGGGAGCTCAATCACTTAACCCACATCTGCTTCCCTAGGGTTCCATTTTGAAGCCTGTACTCTGACCCTAAATCTCCAGTCCCATTTGGAGTTTTATATACATGACCTAATGAAAAGTCAATAGGAGTTTCACAGTTAAAACTCCGAATACAGTCACTACCCTTCCAAAGCCAAAAGCAAAAATTTAAAGCGCCTCAGTCATTCTACAGCGAGAAGTACAGAAATTGTCATCCTCCAGGCATGTATTCAACACACCCATGCTGTCTCCATGTGCCTGGTCACGGACACGCCAACACAAGAGAGACGTTCTTTCTGCCCTCGAGGAACCAAAGGCGAGAGGGGCACAGACTTGAAACAGGCAATGACCAGGTGGCGTCACAGGAGTTACAACGTCACGTGCTGGGTGCACCGGGCGCTGCGGAGCCAGAGTGGCGGCGACTATCCCAGGTTGGAGGCATCAGGGCTTGCAGGGGAGGCCACTCTCCAACCAAAATCAAAAGGCATAGGAGGAATTACAGCTGCTGAAGAAAGGGGAAGAGAAGAGAAAAGAGGGCTTTCCTGGGTCACAGGAATAGCAAAGACTGGTAGAAAGGGAAGAAAGAGAAAGAACCTGGTGCCTTTGGGAAGTGGGGCAGTGATGTGTGTACAAGCTGTAGTAATATAAAAAGCTTGTACAATGTACAAGGCACTGAGTCATGCACTTTACACACAGAGTCTAGTGTAACTCTACAAGAACCCTATGAGCTGGTGTTGATAGCATTCCTTTCCCAAATGAGGAAACTGAGGCGCAGGTTAAGGAATGCATTGAAGGTCACAGAGTTCAAAGATGGTACAGCTGAATTCTACCCCAGGTAGGGTTGCCAGATAAAATATGGGATCCCCAGTTAAACCTGAAGTTCAGATAAGCAATGAGCAACTTTTAAGCATAATTCTGTCTCATGTAATATTTGCATTCCTGTATTTTTAGTTGCCAAATCTGGCAACCCTAAACTCAGGTCACACCTGACTCTGGAGCTCGTGTTCTCAGCATTGAATGGAAATGGGACCGCGTCTCCTGGTCCCTCATCCCAACAGCAGATGCAGGAAGGACACTACTAGGGAAGGGGGTGAGGTGGGGGGCTGCAGTTGAATCCAGGAGCCGCCACGCTTAGATACAAGACCATGGCTTCAGGTCCAGTCCCTTAAACAGTCGGCTGGGCCACGTCTCCACAATGCATCACCTACCAGTCATCTTAAACACGCTGGGCGTACGATTTGTTGGTGAGGGCACAGGAAACTGTTACACTCTCAGCTGAAGTATAAATGGTTTTCTTTAGCCCAACTTAAAAATACACATACACTTTGATCCAACATTTTCATTTCTGGGAATTTTTAAAAAAATATGTGCAAAAAAAAGGTACAAGCAAGATTTTGTAGCCAGCTTGTTTGTAAGAGCCCATCAGGGCTGGGACTAGGGTGAGGAGAGGGAGGGGCAACATTTAAGGTGGCGCTTACTCTCATATTCATGCAAATGCGGACTCTGCATCTGCATGACCCCCAGGAGTGAGTACCTCCTTAAACAATGCTCCCCAGGCACCTGGCTGGTCAATATAAACCACCCACCTGCAGGAGGGCTGCCAGGACACCGGCCATGCAGGGGAATGCTGGGCAGCCATCGCAACAAATGAGGCAGCTTGTCTGTATCAAGGCAGGAAGAGCAAGACCAAAACAGCATATGTAATTTGCTGCCAGTTATGTCAGAAAAAGAGAAATAACACGTGCATTACTATCTCTGGAAGGATGCCTAAAATACAGCTAGTATGTGCTGCCTCTGGGGAGGGAAATTGGATAGGTGGGGCATGGAGTTGGGAGGAAAAATACTTATATATCCTTTTGTAACTTTTGAATTTTGGTCCATATAAAGAGATCCCCTATTAAAAACATAAACAAAATTATGAAAACAGAAGATAAAGAGAAAATATGCAAATATTCTTAGAAATGTATCTGAGGAAGATACACAAGAAACTGGTAATGTTTTTGAGAGGGTAGTGGGTGTCCATTGTCTACTCTTGTGTACAAGTTGATTTTTTCCCATATGCACATATTACCTCAAAAGTGGAACACATAATCACAGGTATGCTAATTACACATACATTACACTGTGTGCACATGCACATGCACATGCTTTTATCTGACTGTTACTAGAAGTGAACAAAACTGTATGGCTTCATATAACCCAGGACAAGCCTAGACAGGAAAGCACTGGTGTTTTTGCACAACTCCTCATCTTGATGGGATGCACACTCAGTTTCGTGAGTATACAGTATCATTTTTTCTCCCCAAGGGACTGCACGCCAGAGAGAATGAGCAGAGCAGCGCAGAACCGCATCCTTCTGTTGGAGTCATGGGAATTCCTCTTCTGCTGTAAAAAATAAGAAGGTCGGATTGTCTTCTGTACCTGAAAGTCTGGCTTCAGTCACGAGCAAGCCTTTCTCAGTTCCAAGAGGGATGCTCAAAGCTCTCTCCCAGGGATCTGTTTTTCAGCTAAGGAATCTTCTAGTTTTCTGTACCTTTGGCATAAACATGGGTTTTGATTATATACAGGTTCTGTGCAAAGTTTAATTTACCTCTCATCACAATTAACAAAATGATATGCTGTTATTAGGATAAAAATCCCAAGCCCAGTTCCCTTATCCCACAATTAAAGTCTTTAGGGCAGGGTGGATTAGAAGTTCCCAACATTGAAATGTACCTAGGATGGCCATTAGTGGAATATTGCCATGACAGCTCAGAAGCAATGGTGAATCCCTCGGATGGATGCGATGAACTCTTGGCTATGGAGATTTTCTTAGGATTTTAATGCACTACAATTTATTATTAAGAACCCATGTGGGTTCCTGCACTTCCAAGAACACTGGTGCCCACATTATAACCTTTTTATTTTTTTTGAGATTAGGGTTCTACCTTCTGAAGGAAAATAACCATTATGCTTTACAGAAAGTGTTTCTCAACCAGAAATGCAATGCAGGCAGATACCACAGAACGGTGGGGCTCACCTGCCAAGCACAAAACATCACAATAATACCCATTTCATTTTCTCCTTTGGGGGTAAAGGAGGAAGGAAGCTGCTGCAAAGTGCTGGGGGATAGAACCCAGTTACACAAAAAGAACAGGAACCGAATGGTGAAGACTTCAATGCCATGTGTTTACATGACCCTTTAGCCATTCCCACTCCAGCCAACAACATGCAGAGATGGCAAAATTCCACTAGCAAACTACTGTTAACAACCATCCATCTCTGAGAACTTCAAAATATTTTCTCTTCCCCAAGGCGGTTGTTGAAATAACAGATATTGTGAATAGATTTCAATAGTGTTATAAATCCACTTACTTTTTAGTAAGAGGCTTTTTTTTAATAAAAAAAAAGAACAAGCAAACCAATGTTCTCTGTAGCGAACAGATAAGATGTTGCTTATTAAAAAAAACAAAACAAAACCCTGTTTCCTCCTTCCTGTAGGCATGAGAACTTAAACAAGAACTGATGATGATACACTCAACTACTGTGAGAAAAGTTTAAATTTAACGAGCCGGACAAGCTTAGTAAGCAGAAAAACGGTCAGATGGTGTAAGTGTAACAGTTTATTAATGGAGCCTTTTACTCATTCAGGGGGATGGAGAGTGAACTTCCCAATTCAATATGAGTAACAGCAAATAGAAAACAAAATCGATATGTCCACGAGTAGTTAAACTCTGAGCAGTCACTTGCAAACCAAATGATTTCTAAAGCAGCCACAGGGGAGGCAGATGAATGGCAGTTTGTAATGGGGAAGAATTTCCCATCAGAAGGACTGTGGCTGGACTTTGTCAGCTCCTGTCACACCTGCATGGTGGTCTCGGGCAGCCCCTGCCTCAGGGGCTTCTTGCTGCCTTGGGGCTTTACACAGGCTCTGGCTACCCCACAACCCCCAAGTCTGGGCCGTGCAGTGAGAAGTCATCTCCAGCAGTGCTTTCTTGGCACAGTGAAGCTGCTCGGTAGGAATATGTGCGTTTGGTTTCACGTGGGATGGGCTGAGTGCTGAAACTAACAGAGAGGCATCAGGATGCCCACAGAATCAGCTGGAGCTCTCAGAATTCCTCCGCATGGCGGTCCAGGCAGGTGGAAGAACACGGCAGGTCTGGCAACTTCTCCATCCAACTCTACCTTCACACTCACACACGAGAGCACTTCTCTGTCTTCTAATGGAGATTCCTCATGGAGCTCTGGCAAAGCTTTAGGCAACTAAAAGTGCAGTGTGGCTTTCTGCAATCTGCAAAGTTGCAAACTGAAGTATCTGCCACAAAGGTTGGGGTAGGCGGGAGATGAGGAGGACAGTGGGACGTGGCCTAAGCAGCCGCGCTTTCCTAACTGGATGCTCCCAGGTGTTCTGGAAGGAGAAATGTGCTCTGGGAAAACCTGCCAGCTGCCGCAGGGGTAGGACAGGGGCTTGCGGGCCTTTCCCTTTCTCCTCAGAGGCTCCCGCTCATGCCCTTTTCTCCACAAAGGGCTCGCCCTGTTAGGAAAGGGTACCCCCACCTATCTGGCTGCCCAAGGAGAAATCCAGGATCCCTCCCATCCATCTCCACATCCTGGAGACCCCACTCCCCCATCTCAAATCAGTCCTCTGCCCACTGTGTCCCCTGCTGCCAGGGGGACCCACGTTAGCTCCTGCTTCCCCAGGAAACTAATGGTTCTGTTGACTGCCCACACCCACCTCTGCTCCCTCCCACGCTCCCTCCTTCTCAGAGATGACAACAGGTAGGTCAGGATGGCCTGGGGGCATCACACCACCTTCTCTGGTGGTGACGATACCAGGAGACAAGACACCAGGCATGCTCAGGGCCCAAGATGCTCCCAAGCTCGCACACTCCAAACGTCCCTTCAACGTGCTCTCTAGGACGTTAACTGTGTGAACCTAGCCTCTGTCCTCTACGAAGTCTTCTCAAATGTTACCCACAGAACTCATAAGATCACATTTCTTCTCCCCCAGAGGACTGCAATAACCTCCTAACTGCACCCCTTACTTCCACAGTGCCCCTCAACAACTCATTCTTCACATAGCCACTGGCATGAGCTTTTGCGACCATGTCCCCCTCCCTCACCTCTCCCAATCAGACAATTCAGAGCTTCATAGACTCCATCTCATCTAATCCTCACATCATCCCTTTTGGTGCAATGGATGGCCCTGTTTCACCTCATGCAAGAGAAACCTTCTGGAAACCTTGGACAGTTCCAACCTTTCACAATTCAATACTAATAGTGACACGGGATGGTGTATTTGTTACCAGCTGAAATGTCCTGCCTTTTTGTGTGAACAATGCCAAGAAAAGGACACAATTCTTGGCAAATGTTGAATTTGAAGTGATTTGCACTATGTCAAGGCTAAAGAATACAGTGAGGTGTTTTGGGGGGGGTCTCATGCTATTTCAGGTTCATGTGGCCTCAATCCCACTGCTCTAGCATAGCCTTTTACAGATGAGCAGACCAAGGCTTAGTGCAGTCAAATGGTAGGAGCTGGGAGGCAGGACTCAGACTTGAGCTGCGCAGAGCCTGGGGCTCAGCCCTGGAGGAGGAGACTGGGCACTGCTCAGCAACAGGGCCCACAGGTAGGGACTGGGGGTGTAGAGTACGGGGGGAGGGAGTGGGACACCTGGTGGTGTAAATCACACTCTGGGGCCGAGCAGCTCTGACAGGTATGCCCACAGTTGTTATTACTGAGTATCTGCTATGTGCCAAGGCACCAAGGTAAGCTAAGCACTTTACACATATTATTTCATTGTGATAACAACCCTGTCACTACGACACTGCCTCTTATTAATGATGTATGGTCTTCAATTCTCCAGCTCTAAAGTAGTAATTGCAAACTTGCTGTCTTCTATTTTCAAAGGCTGGTGAGAAACCAAGAACAGTAACATAAAGATCCCAGGGCTAGATGCCCAGTGTAGTGCACATGGCTTAGACCAGAGCTGAAGGGAAGAAAAGAGACTTCCAGATGATGAGGAGACAGTCCTTACAATCTCTTTCAAGGAACCATCTACCATGTGAAGATAAAGGGCAGCAAGAATATATACAGAAATAACAGCTGAAGCCTTCCCCAATTTAACATGACATGAATGCACATATCCAAGACACTCAACGAACTCCAAACAGGATAAACCCCAAAGACCCGCACAGAGGCATATTATAATCAAGCTGTCAAATGCCATAGATAAAGAGAGAGAATTCTGAAAGCCACGAGGGAGAAGCAACATGTCACATACAAGGGAGTCTCAATAAGATTTTCCAGCAGAAACCATGGAGGCTAGAAGGCAATGGGATGACTTTAAAAGGCTGAAAGCAAAATATTGACAATCAAGAATTATACATCAGGCAAAACTGTCTTTCAAAAATGAGGGAGGGATTGAGATATAAGCAGGTAAACAAAGGCTGAGGGAATTCCTCACCTCTAGACTGGCCCTATAAGAGATACTAAAAGAAGTTCTGCAGGTTACAAAAAGAGGATACTAGGCAAATGAATGAAGCCACATGAAGAAAGAACATCTCTGGTAAAGATAATGGCCTGGGTCAATATAAATGACAGTAGTACTGGATTTTGGGTTTATACTTCCTACAGGATCTAATAAGCAAATGCATAAAATGTAATGATAAATCAGTGGTTTTGGACTCAGTGCATAAACAAATGTAATTTATAACAAAACTACATAGAGGGAAGTGGCTGTGGATCAATCAGTTGGGCTCCCGTCTACCATATGGGAAGCCCTGGGTTCACGTCCTGGGGCTTCCTTATGATGGCAAGCTTGCCCGCACGTGGGTGTCACAGAGTGCCACTGGCCCGCAAGCGCTGCGGAGGGCTAACTCAGCAAGGTAATGCAGCAAGAAATGGAGACAAGTAAAAAAAAAACAACACCACAAAGAGCACACAGTGAATGGACACAGAGAGCAGATAACAAGCAAGCTGCAAGTGGGAGGGGGGAATAAATAAAAAATAAAATACAGACACAGAAGAACGCATAGTGAATGGACACAGAGAGCAGACAAAAGCAAGCCAGAAAGGGGGGGAATAAAAAAAAAAACTATATAGAGGTGGTGCCATGGAAGGGTATAGGAACATAATTTGTTTATACTATTGAAGTTAAGTATCAAAGTAAACAAGACTGTTATAGGTTTACAGTGTTAAATTTAAACCCCATGATAACTACAAAAGAAAATATTGGAAATTATGCAAGTTCACAGACACAGAAATGAGAGTACAGATTGCTAGGGCTGAAGAGCAGGAGGAATGGGGGTCAAGGCATAATGGATATAGGGCTTCTGTTTGGGGATGGGAAAATTTTAGTAATGGAAGGTGATGAGGGTACCAAACATGGTGAACATTTTAATGGTGTGTTTGGGAGTGGTTGAGATGGGGAAGTTATGTTGTATTATATATAGGATTCCACAATTTAAAAAAAAAGAAGAGCAACTAGAGGAACAATGACAATTAAATGCAATACATGATCCTGGATGGGTTCCAGCAAGGGAGGAGAAAAGGCTCAAAGGGGCATTATTTGGACATATGAATAAATGGGAATATAGACTATAAGTAAGCATTATATCAATGCTAAATGTCTTGAACATGATAAAGGCACTAAAGGTATTTATATAAGTGGATATCCTATAGGAAATTTACATGGCAGTTTTAAGAGTTCAAGGAGCATGATGTATACAACCTACACTCAAGTGTTTCAGGAATGGATTGGGGGTGGGGCGGGGAAGGGCAAAATGTTAAAATTGGTAGATCTGGATATCTGGGAGTGGGGTATGTTAGAGTGCTCTGTATGGGGTTTGCATTATTTTATAACTGTCCTGTAAATTTGAAAGTATTTCAAAATAAAAAGTTAAAGACAAAAAGAAAAGCAAATGACACCAAAATCATACAATTTTGTTAGCCTTGCAGAGTGGCCTTCACTTTACGAATGTGTTGTGTGCAAAACCTGTTCATAAGCTAGCTACCTGGAATGCACTCCAGCCTGTGCCAGAAATAGCATTACAGTGGTTCTACCCTAGGCTAACTCATGGAAACCCAATTAACCCACAATGCGGAAGAATGCACTATTTCCACTATATAAGGGTTACACTGAGCTCCCTTCCCTAGCTGCACTGTTTACTTTTCCGGAAAAACATTTGAGATTTGTTACCATTGCCAGATTGTATGTCTTTTCCTGCTTTGGAAAGGCTCTTATCAGCTAGGACAGCAACCTAACCACTATTTATACCCACTGGTAGCAGCGAACATAAGGGAATTAATATATTAGAGAAGTATGTTGTATGAAGTAATATGAATTGATTAGAGGACCAGAAAAGGTATAATTATGTGGTTATCTATACTTAGAAGTACTATTTAGTACATTAATAGAAGGAAAATGTACTAAATTAGTGGATTTTGGATCTCTGACGTGTGAACAAATATATATGATATATGAAGAAGCAGGAGCGATAAAGATGAAGGGTCTGCAGGTGGGTTATGTTCTTGAGACCCGAAGAAAGAGAAGGAGGCCAAGATCACAGTTTGAGTTTGGCCAAGTGAAGCAAATCCCCTGAGTTGCTAAGAAACTCACTCTACAGCCAACTAGTAGGCTTTGTTTTTGATAAGAATGAATAATAAGTATGATACCAGCTATCATCTCTGGAACTCCTCCCTCAAGTCAATCATTGACATACACACTTTATTCCTACTTACCGCATCCCGAGGAACCTGTTACTATACTACACAAGGCTACATTCCCGGTGGACCATGTGCCTGATACGCGTTCTAATACTCTTCTAATGAGTAAAACCACATCAAGTGAAGTAAATGCAGTAAACTGCAAGCCGGGGGGAAGAACCTTGGGCTTACTGGCTCTGCAATGTAGGAGGGGTGATAACATTTAAAAGGACTTCAGTAGAGGACAAAGGCTAAGCTCACACAGGGAAGGGCCTGGAAAGCAAGTAGAAGGGCATCTTGGGCACTGAGCGCACCTGGCATCTTGCCCATGGGTGTAGTCACCACCAATGTGAACAGAGGTGTGTGTGACTCCTCCAGGCCATCCCTGACCTGCCTGTCGCAGGCATCTCCGTGCAGGAGAGAACATAGGAGGGAGTGTAGAAGTGTGCTAGGACTCAACGTGTACCACTGGTTCTTGGGAAATGTGATCTGACTTCTGGTTCAGGGAACTAGGAGTTCAACTGTGCCTCCTAGACCTGGCCTACTTAAACCAAAACGGTGAGGCTGATTCCAGGGGCAACGGGAACACCTGGGGCACAGGTTTGGGCTACCACAAGGTTAAATGTCGGGGTATTGCAAGGTTAAATACTGGGATGTTATAAAGATAAAGTTTAGGGTATTCAGATTTGCCTGGACTTGAATATAACTTGATTGCCTTAAAAATCCGAGTAACAGTATACTAGGGGTTTTGCGAACTCAGGGAAAAAAATTAAGGGAAAAAATCCAGCACAACTATACCTTCAGTTTGTGCTCTTTGTTAAACATATCTGATAAAGACATGGGATCAGAATTATCTTGTGATTTTGCTGGCAATGCTGAATGTGGAAAAAAAAATGTCTCAGCTGTGAAAGGCTGAGAGCTATGGAACCTTGCTTTTACAAAACCAGTACGCAGAAATGACTCAGAGAAAACACAAAGGTAATTATGTTTGGTGAGACAGAGAACTGAAAATCATTTTAACATTGTAATAGAGGCTTCCGGTTCAAGATGGTGGATTGAACACACATACACTTGGCTTTGTTCTCCATACAAACACCACTACAAAGGGAGTAAACTCTCAAGGACAAAGATAACAGGAGAAGAGAAAAGAGCCACAAAATTTTGGAAACCGGAAAGCAGACAGAAAAGTGACATCTGGCTTAGAAGAGTTAAGAGATTTAAACATTTCTGGCAATGGGGAAAGCCAAAAGCAACCAGCTTGGTACAACCATGTAGGAAAACTCTTTGGCAGTATGCACCAAAGCTAAATCTACATCTTCCCAGTGGTACAGAGGTTCTACTCCCAGGAATACACCCAAGAGAAATGAGTGTACCGGTCTATAAAAGACATGCATAATAATGTTAATAGCAGCAGCTCTAATCATAATAGCTCCACACTGGAAATAATCCAGATATCCATCAGTAGTAGAATGGGTACCTAATTTGTGGTGTATTCACTAGATGGAATACTACAAAGTAATAATGAAGAGCTAATTGCTGTTATATGCTGTAACATGGATAACTCAGACATTATGTACAGCAAAAGAAGCCAGACACAAGAACACATACTCTATGATTCCATTTTTATGAAGTTCAAGAACAGGCAAAAATCAACCAACAGTGATCAGAAAGGTTTTTGATAGAGAAGGGACACAAGAGAACCTTTTGATATGTGGCAAATGTCTTAGATCTTGATTTGGCTGGTAATTATGGGTAGTCACATGAACAAGCTTTTCACTTCAGATTAAATGCATTTTACTTTATGTTAATCCTAAAAAAAAAGATAGAAAAAAACCAAAACAACTGGATTTATATTTCATATACCCAAAAAGGCCCAGGAATTGGTGGTGACAGGTAACCATGGAAATGGTGTAAAGGATGGGCTCAAATTGAAGGATGGCTTGAAATTCTATAAAACTGGACCATAATGCCTCTCACCTTAACAGAAGATGGCGGTTGTATTTGTGTGTGTGTGTGTAGGCTAAACAGAGGGATCCCAGGAGCCAGCAGGCCCAGTTGGCGGCAGGGGTATCATCATGAAAATAGGGAGATTAAGATGAAAGGTTTTACCCTGAAATTGAGAACCCAGACTTTTTCCTTCACTTGGTTCCTCGAACCTTTAGAGTGGACAGGCCAGGAGATGGGCAGTCTACTCTGCAGACTCTGGCAGCCCCAAAGAAAAGACCCATAGACTTTTGGGAAGGGGCCCTTAAATACCCTGTGATAAAGATCATGGGCAACAGGCCTCCCTACAGCTTGCAATCAGCCTTCTAATGCCAATCACTTAAATACGAACAGGCCACCAAGGGTCATCCAGCACCCAGAGAAGGTGCCTAATATGAAAGACCAAAGCAACCAGAAGTCACAAAGCAACTCAGAGGCAACAGAAACTATCTGCAGCAAAGAAAAAAAATTAATATTCTCAGAGAAAGAAGAGAAGATGTAGCATCCACCAAACAATTACATATGCTATTTTTAAAAGTAGTAATGAGAGAACCAAAAAAGCTCTTGGAAATTAAAACTATGGTAGCAGAAATGAAAATCTCAGCAGAAGGTTTAGAAGATAAAGTTGAAGAGACAAAGTAGAGAAAGCAAGGGCATGAGAACAAGATAATATTTGAAGGCCAGCCCAGGAGATCCAACATTTGAAGAACATAGATACAGAGATACAGAAAGAAGGGGGAAAATCATCAATGCAGTAATTAAAAAAGAGCTCCCAGCACTGAAGGGTGTAAGCCACCATATTGAACAGACTCAGACCAAGGCACATCACTGTGTTACGCCAGAACGTTCGATACCAAGAGAAGAACTACATGTTTGCAATTGCATATAAAGGATAAAGAATAAGAGCAGAATTAGCCTCCTTAAAATCCAGGCTGAACAACAAAGGCAAGGGAGCAAAGCCTTCAACATTCTGAGAGAAAAATGACCCCTAACCTACCCCTGTATACCCAGCCAATCTACCCAACTATCGATTTAATGTGAGGATAGGACAAAGGTGCTTTCATGTACGTGCCTCTTCCGCAGCTACTAGAGGATGCAATCCATCTAAAAAGGCAAGAGAGGTGAAGGGAGTTCCCAGAATGGTGACGAAACCCCAAAATGACAGCCCTTAACAGACTCAGGAAATAACCAATAGGACACAGAAGGCTCTAGGAGAAATTTCTTTGAGAAGCTGAAATGGATAGAACACCCAATACTTTTTAATTCACTGACAGGAAATGTATACACTTATACCTCTGCAAGAAGGATTTGAGGTTGAATACATTAAAAAATAACAAAATGTTTTAAAAACACGGTGAATAAAATGTGCAGGAAAAACAATCATGGTATATTACACAGCTCAGTTGTGAATTATGTGTACACAGACAAAATACTATAAATACTGAATACCAGTATAAAAAAAATGAGGATTAACTATACTGGGAAGATATGGAACTGTAAAGTCCACATGGATGAGATGGACACCGTGAAGTATGGGAGGGTAAATCCTCCTTGACTCGAGTACAAATCCAGTGTGTAACAAATAGATCCAGAAACAGCAGCCTAAGTAAGCATGCTATTCAGTGCTAGGGAGGGGTGGGGTGGGATACCAAGACAGTTAGCTAATGGCACTGACAGTGTTTGCCTCTGTGAAGTGAGAAATGGACAGGCGAGGGAGGCATCATGGGGCCACTGCTTTTAATATCATGCCATGTGCAAAGATTTGCCTTGTTAAACTATGTGCATCTATAGCTTTGATAAAGATAAAAATATGAAATTAAAAAATTAAAAATTTAAATCATATTATCTTGTTTACTATAAAATAGCAATAGCATGGGCCATATAAACTATTACACAATAATTTTTTTGGTAAATTAAAAAATAAATTCCCTTTCTCCAAAGACAAATTTAAGTGCCTAGCCCAATGATGTAGATGAATTCCCATAAGATTCTACAGGGTTCCCACCGTATCTGGGCTGGGCAGATGAGGTATCTAGTAGAAGCTGAACACAGGTACCCACAAATTGTGTTATGTACCCAATCAAAGCCACGATGAGAGCCTGGAGGTAAACAGGGGCTGGCTAGGGCCAGAGATGAAAGGACTTCTTTGTCCTGCCTTATGCCTGACAGCTCCCCACTGTTCTGCCATCACCCAGATTTCAGAGATGGTCAAGGCAGGGAGTCTGGGTCCCAGCCAGAGAAATGCCGTGTACTCCACCAAGAATCAGAGAAGCAGCTGGGAGCAGTGGTGGGAAGGAGCCAAGGAAGACTTCATGAGATTTCTCATCACTGCTGGCACCAGTGCACTGTAGGAGTTTGATACAGTTATGAATTCCAAAAATAGATATTGGATTATGTTTGTAAACTGGTATGTACCTGGGCATGATTAAATTATGATTAGGGCTTTGAATGGGCCATGTCAGTAGGGTGGGGTGGGGACTCAACAGATAAAAGACATGGCAAAGGACAGACTTAGAGATTTTAATGTTGGAGTTTTGATGCTAGTCTTTTTTTTTTTTATTTAATTTTTTTATTTTTTATTGACTTTGTAATAATATTACATTAAAAATATATATGTGAGGTCCCATTCAACCCCACCCCCCCACCCCCCCTCTCCCCCCCCCCAACAACACTCGTTCCCATCATCATGACACATCCATTGGATTTGGTAAGTACATCTTTGGGCACCTCTGCACCTCATATACATTGGTTCACATCATGGCCCATACTCTCCTCTATTCCATCAAGTGGGCCCTGTGAGGATTTACAATGTCCGGTGATTACCTCTGAAGCACCATCCAGGGCAGCTCCATGTCCCGAAGACGCCTCCACCTCTCATCTCTTCCTGCCTTTCCCCATACCCTTTGTCCATTATGTCCACTTTTCCCAATCCAATGCCACCTCTTCTATGTGGACATTGGATTGGTTGTGTCCATTGCACCTCTATGTCAAGAGGAGGCTCAGATTCCACATGGATGCTGGATGCAATCCTCCCATTTTCAGTTGTAATCACTCTAGGCTCCATGGTGTGGTGGTTGTCCTTCTTCAACTCCATCTTAGCTGAGTGTGGTAAGTCCAATAAATCAGATTGTAGGTGCTGGAGTCTGTTGAGGCTCAGGATCTGGCTATCACATTGTCAGTCCAGAGATTCAAATCCCCTAAATATATCTTAAACCCCAACATTAACTGCACCTCCAGCACATTAGCATGAAAGTCTTATGAAGGGAGATCCCATCTGAGTCCAGATTCATCACACATAAACACCATTTCCAAAGAGGGGCCATCTGCCCTGGTAGTTAACCCCATCGGCCATGACCATAACTCCCATGGGTCTCTTTAGCCCTCAAAGGAACCAATATCTGGGGGTTGTATCTGCTTTATCTGTCTCTCTGACTCTGCTCAGTTGTGCATGAGGGCAAACCTTCTGCCAGCCTCCAGACTCTTTTTTAGAAACTCGTAGCCATATAAACTCATTTCTCCTTTCCATTTCCCCCTTACTTTAGGTCAAACAGCATTTTAAAGTCATGGTATTTTATGTAGACATGGATATTCTGCTGATCCGCATTGAACCTTCCGTATAAGGTCATTTTCCAGTTGTGATGCTAGTCTTGAGCTGGAGTCCAGGAAGTAAACAAACTGGAGAATACAGAGGAACAGAGGTGGCTCCTTAAACATGGCTGAAACCTTGGGGAGAGAGACAGAGTCATTCGTCTGATAGTCTACAGCTGACCTCGTGGGGAGAGCAAAGCCTAGAGAGCCTCAGGGTCTACGGCTGACCTTGTGGAGAAAATACAGGACCTGAGCCCAGAGAGAAATGAACCCCTGGAAGAGAGGAACTCAGGAAACCTGAACCCTGGCAGACACTGGCAGCCATATCGCTCCAGCACATGGCAAAAGACTTTGGTGAGGGAAGTAACTTACACTTTATGGCTTGGTAACTGTAAGTTTCTACCCCAAATAAATACCCTTTCTAGAAACCAACCCATTTCTGGTATTTTGCATCAACAGCCCTTTGGCTGAGTAATACATACATGATGTCCGAAAAGACCCCAAGTGCCACCCAACTTTATGAGCCTAAAAATCTGTCCCCAGCCCCGACACACACCACAGAACGATCTTTATGTTTACCTTTCCCCTGTGAATAGAGACGGAATGAACGCACTACAGCTATTAAACAATTTGCACCAAGATGCAGGTGTCCCTTCCCCAAAGATAGATTACACAGAGTGTAACAATATGTATAATTATAATGCCTACTTTATGGGAGTGTTATGAAGATTAACGGAGTTAATCTTGGTAAAGCTCTTAGAACAACGCCTGGTGCACAGCACGCCCTACCATAAGTGTTATATAAATAAAATAAAACAAGGGAAGAGAACATGACTTGTTTGCAAAGGCGCTGTGAGAAGTCTCTCTCTGTCCAGAAACCGTGCTTGCGTGCAGTTTAAACGTTTCTACAAGAGATTAAAAACATGTAATGCCCCAGTGAGGAAAGGAAGTTATATTTAGATTAGGCTGCCCCCAGTGGTGAGAGAGTTAGGATGGGCTAGCCTTGGGGGCCATGGTCTCGGCCCTCAGGGAGGGGGAGATGGGCCCCTTGGGCTGCTGCCTGCCCTCCTGTGTTCTGCCTCAGGGGCAGGGAGCTGGGCGTGGAGGGGGCCTTCCGTCCAGGGCCACCTGGCTCTTCAGAAGAACCTCCCGTCCAGCAGCCGGCTCAGAGTTGTATGCCTGATGTCCAAACCTTGCTGAGCACGATCAACACACGAGGAAGTTTTATTTTTTATTTTATTTTTTTATTGACTTTGTAATAATATTACATTAAAAAAATATATATATATGAGGTCCCATTCAACCCCACCACCCCCACCCCACCTCTCCCCCCCCCAGCAACACTCATTCCCATCATCATGACATATCCATTGCATTTGGTAAGTACAACTTTGGGCACCTCTGCACCTCATGGTCAATGGTCCACATCATGGCCCATACTCTCCCCCATTCCACCCAGTGGGCCCTGTGAGGATTTACAATGTCCGGTGACTGCCCCTGAAGCACCATCCAGGGCAGCTCCATGTCCCAAAGACGCCTCCACTTCTCATCTCCTCTCGCCTTTCCCCATACCCATCAGCCACCATGTCCACTTTTCCCAATCCAATGCCACCTTTTCTATGTGGACACTGGATTGGTTGTGTCCATTGCACCTCTATGTCAAGAGGAGGCTCAGATTCCACATGGATGCTGGATGCAATCCTCCCACTTTCAGTTGTAATCACTCTAGACTCCATGGTGTGGTGGTTGTCCCTCTTCAACTCCATCTTAGCTGAGTGTGGTGAGTCCAATGAATCAGACTGTAGGTGCTGGAGTCTGCTGAGGCTCAGGACCTGGCCATCACACTGTCAGTCCAGAGATTCAAATCCCCCAAATATATCCCAAACCCCAACACCAACTGCACCTCCAGCACATTAGCATGAAAGTCCCATGAAGAGAGATCCCATCTGCGTCCAGATTCATCACACATAAACATCATTTCCAAAGAGGGGCCATCTGACCTGGTAGTTAACCCCATCGGCCATGACCATAACTCCCACAGGTCTCTTTAGCCCTCAAAGAAACCAATACCTGGGGGTTGTATCTGCTCTATCTGTCTCTCAGACCCCGCTCAGTTGTGCACAAGGGCAATCCTTCTGACAGCCTCCAGACTCTTTTTTAGAGACTCGTAGCCATATAAACTCATTTCTCCTTTCCATTTCCCCCTTACATTAGGTCAAACAGCATTTTAAAGTCATGTTATTTTATGTAGACAGGGATATTCTGCTGATCCGCATTGAACCTTCCGTATAAGGTCATTAATGCCCTTGGATTTGTGCTCTCATGGTCTGGAAACTCCCAGCTATCCTGCTGAAAAGAATGGAAAGGAATTCTAGCCCCAAGAAGGGAGTACCAAGAAAACGGGGAGGGGGAGACTGGTAATTACGAAATGCTGCTTACCTTGAGCTGCTCGCCTTGCTGGGCGCAGGGACCACACCTGGGAGTTCATGCTAACGAGGCCCCTCGGGTGGGCCCCTTGGCCTGAGGTATCCGCACGACCTCCGATCTCCACAGAGGGAGGGGCAGGAGACTGTGTTCAACCACGGGGCAGCACTCACACCTAGGGCGCAGCCAATGAAAAGCATGGGCACAGCAGCTCGGCAGGAAATCCTGCACGCCCAGGCCCTCACGGGGAGACCCGAGCACAGGCTGCCCTTGGCTGTTTGAATGTGTCTTTTCCCTAATAAAAAAGGCTAACTGTCAGCCTAACAGCTTCCAGGGAGACCTGGGACTCCTTTGAGGGAGCTACTGAGCCTGAGAGTGGGTTGGGAACCTTGGAACTGCAGTAGGAGTCAGAAGCAAGGTGGGCTTGGGCACTGTGCTCTCCACCCTCGGGGCTGGACCCTAAACTCCTTGCAATGGGTCAGAAGTCTTGGGCAGACTCGGACCTCAAACCTTGCCACTTGGCCAACTCCAGCTAAAGCAAACAGATATTCTTGCCCTCATTGGGCTTATATTCTGGGGGGGGGGGGGTTGGTAAGAAAGACTATTACAGTTAATAAACAATTTTAGATGGTGTTAAGTGTTATGGAGAAAAAGAAAGCAGGGTGTTAGGGAGGGCAGGAGACAATTTCAATGAAAAGGTAACATCTGAGCAATGACTTGGGGGTGAGGCAGCAATTAACTGAAGGGCAAGCAGGAGGCGAGATGGGGAAGAAGGGCACAAGGGAAGAGGAGGCTGAGGGAAAGGTCTCCAGGAGCCGGGAGGGGGCACGTGAGAAGCCTGAGGTGAAAGGCACATGGCCCACAGAGGGGACAAAGGCGGTAGCTGGGGCTGGAGCCCCGAGCACCAGGGGAAGTGAGGGAGAGGTGGATAGTGCCCTTGTGGATGGCACCCTTGTGGGCCTCCCAGGGACTGGCCGGCCTCCAAGAGCAAGGTACAGCCCTGAAGGGTTAGGACAGGGGGTGGAAGCCTTCTGGACTGAGCTTTCACATAACCTCTCTGGCGGTGACACGTTCATCGGCCACAATGTTTTTGAAGAATGAAGAGTTAAGAGGTGATCTGAGCAGCTTCCCTTTGCCTGACAGAAGAACGCTATCAGCCACGTGAGGATCCGGAGGCCAGAGAAGCTACCCGAAGAAATGGGAAGCGGGTGCTGGGCAGCCTAGGGTCACAGTGGTGACCAGATGTGGAGCGGAGGACAGGGCTGGCAGCAGGGAACTCGAGGAATTTTCTTTCTTCTTGATGCTCATTCTCTCTGGGTCAAGGGATGCCGGTGTGCCAAACTCCAGCATCTGGCCTTTTTTTTTCCAAATATAAAAGTTGCCAGCATTCTGTTCTACCAGGGCAAAGTCATCATGATAACAATAATGACTGATGGACAGGAATAACGACTGCCGCCTCATCAATGACAAACTGCTAACATGGCATCTGGTGCACTCAGAGGGCCTGCTAGCAGATTTGTTAGGATCTGGATTACTCGTCCTTTAGAAAAGATTAGTCATTCAAGGCATACATCATGGTATCCATGAGATAATTCAAATGTCCATCAAGAGAAGAATGGTCTAGTAAAGGATGGGGCGTTCTTAATGAAGGGACATTAGGCAGCCATTCACAAGGGTGTTCGTAATAACTAGGAGGCTTGCTTATGTTCTATGAAGCATTGCAGCGCACAGAACTGCAAATAATGAGTGAATTCAGCTATGCAAAAAAAAAAAAAAATTAAAAGATTAAAAAGGAAATAGGCCCAAAATGTTAATAGTTATTGCTTTGGGTGGTAGAATTATGAGTGATTTTCTTCCTTCTACTTCTCAAATTTTTTTCAATTAAGCATCTATTGCTTTATATAATCACACACACATTATTAAAAAAAAACCTGTTGCAGAGATGAAATGTCTCTGAGTACTGTGGTTCACAAAAATGCATAAGCTATGGACATGAATATAGATGATCACTGTTTCATTTCTTCTCAAACAAGAATGCTGGGATTTTCAGGAATAATAAAGGGCAAAAGCAAACTCTCCTGGCAAAGATTATGCAAATTATTTGAAATTATTTAGAGACTTAGAATATGGACTAACTGCTGGGTAAATGCTTCTTACATAGTCTCGCATACAAGGAAGGCCTGTACTAAAAATTATAACCCTGTTCATAAAATGAATGTCACCTCGTTAGACCCCCAGATATAAATTCACCCCAAATTACAGTTGCAATATTATTAGCAAACTGTTTTTGCCAAACATGTTTAATATAGAAGCTAAATTCTAACAGGCTAATAATTCATTGCACTTGGTAGAAAAATGTCAAACACAGGAGTTCTCTGCATCTGATCCTAGGCTGGAGGTAATCACTCAGGCAGGCAGCACTGCACTGGCGATGGGAGCCGCCTCAGGAGAGAGCCTGCTCCCTTGGGTTTGACTCTTGATTTTGCCACTTCCTGGGCTCCAGGACCTTAGACAAGTTATTTATTCTTCCTGAGATTCAGTTTCAATCAGCTAAAATGAGAATAATAATGTCTACCTTGCCAGAATTGTCCTGAGAATATGTGTATGGAACATAAGGGACACTGAATGAATGGCAAAAATTATTCATAAATAATCAAAGCAGGTGAGTTTTTCCTGTTTGTCCCAGGTAAATTCTGGGGTTCCAGGGTTGAAGCACACCACTATTGGTGGGGGTCTTAGTTTGCCAAAGGGCTGCCAATGCAAACTCCCAGAAATGGCTGGCTTTTATAATGGGGATTTTATGTAGGGGGAAGCTGACAGTTCCAAGGCCATGAAATGTCCAAAGCAAAGCACCACCAGAGATGCTCTCTCACCAAAGTCAGCTACTGGTGATCCAGGCATCCTGCCCCGTGGCAATCGGGCACAAGGCAGGACTGAGTCAGCCTCAGGCTGCTCTGGTACCCAACCCCTCGGGGGCCTCCTCACCTGCCTCTGAGCTCTGCTATGTCCAGACTGCAGGACCACTCTCAGCCTTGTGGGGCTTCTCTGCCTTTCTGAGGCGGTAGGTGGACCTGGAGTCCCCTCTCTCCCTCTCTTCTCCTTTCTCTCACATGGCAGGATGAAAAACGGCGGCTTCCTTCCTCCGTGTGTCCCTCTCTGTGTCTGTTTATATAAAGTGCAGCAGGAGGGCAGAGCCCCAGCCTGGGCCACGCCTCCCTGACACAGTCCAACCAAAAGGGCCCCACATCTACAGGAATGGACTATTCAAGAACACAATCTTTTTTCTTTTTGGGATTCATAAAAGAACTTAAAACTGTCACAGTGGGATAGACCAGTACCCATTTATTCCTGTTTTCTTCCTTGCTCACCTCTGATATAGAGGCTGGAAAAGCTACTAATGATTTCCAAACTCCTCTGGAGTTAGAGTTGGACAATGACAAGGTTCTGGCCAGAGACAAAAGCAGAAATTTGGTGGGGGGAGTCTACAGAAACTTTTGATTTCCTGTCATTTGTACTGCTTCCCTGTCTTTCTTCTTCCTCTCTTAAATATGGAAGTGATGGCTGGACAACAGGAACCACCTTGTAACCATGAGGAAAAGAACAAGAAAATGGCAGATGCACTGGTCATGAAAAACTGAACCAATGCCAGGACCTTCCTACCATTAGCCTTATTTTTGTTTAAACCACTTTTTTTGATACCTGCAGCCAAAAGCAATCTTAATACCTATCATGAGTATAATTAGAACATACTATGGAGCACATCGTGGTGCATATTGCCTAATGGGGATGAGGGCGATGAAACAGCCTCACAAATAAATATATTATGATTGTGCCATTTGTGTTAAAAAGAAGGGAGTACCTAGAAGTCACTCCTTCATCTCTATGAGATTGCGAGCCAGCTGGGGAGCTGCGTGGGACATGATGATGCTGAGAAGCTCGTGGTAAAAAGGAGAGGTCTCAGCAGAGTGAATGGCAAGGGCGAGGATCTGTGGCAGGAAAGGACAGTGTGAAATGTGAGGACCTTAAGGAGGGTAATGGGCCTGGTGCTCGGAGAGTATGGGAAAGTTTAGTGCAAGGTTGGGCCATGTTGCGTTTGGATTCTGGTGGTTAGATGATGCCTAACTGTGTGGTCTGTGTGTGGGAGATCCTGGGAATACGTACGTGTGAACGACACCTCCAGCTGTGCACCTAACATCCATCCCTCCTTCTTTTTTTAGATACTTAGCTGGGGATTGAACCCTGGACCTCGTATGTGGGAAGCTGGCACTCAACTACTGAGCACACTGGCTCCCCCGAGTTGGTTTTTTCATTTGTTTTCTTGTAGTTTTTTGTTGTTGTTTTTAGGAGGCACCTGGGACCAAACCTGGGACCTCCCATGTGGAAAGCAGACGCTCAATTGCTTGAGCCACATCTCTTCCCCCTTCTTTTTGCCAAGAGAAACCCAGTTCTGGTCAGCACAGGAACATGTCCTGACCCAGATGAAGGGCTGGGACTGGCCGAAGCCCATAGCACACTCCTGTTCCCTGTCTTCCAAGACTCCCTTTGAGGCCAGTAATGGCTGCGAGACCCAGATCTGACTGAAGAAGGGATGGGAACAGAAGCTATGGGGTAACGGGGGGTGGGGTGCGGGGTGGCTGTTGTGCAGGGGCTCAATCCTTGGAAGCATTTGCTTTCCTGATAAAGACACATACACATGATAAAGGGGACTCGTGTGGCCAATACAGCTGTCCTGAGGACACGAAGCAACAAGCCTGAAGATGCTAAGGATGACGGTGCTTCTAGTCTGCTGGGTTGCTCTACCTCCAGACCCCTGTTACCTGCAGCTGGACATTCCCACCTTATATACTAGCTTTCCCGGACCGATTCAAAGAGAAAAGGCTCAGGATCCACACATACTTAGCATGCTTGGTAGAAATGCGCTTCATGGCTCCAGGAGCCAGCACTGCACTAGATAACATTCCCATCTCAAAGCCAGGAACACTGCCTGACACAGCCATATCATGGGGCCCAATTATGGACCCAATTATGATAAAATAGGATGGTGACTTCAGCCAACTAGTTGGCTGGCACTTATAATGTGGTGGGCAGGACAGTGGAGAGGGCACAAAAACAGAAAGATCTGTTCTACCTCATAGATGGCCCCAGAGACATTTGGAATGGTTTTATATCAGACTTTAAAAAATGGGCAGAAAAAATTAAGCCAATTTTGGATGCCTTTTTTGTAGAATATACGAATTGAGGAAACAGTTTGTGGAGAGCTGGAAAGGGTCACATGTGCGTGCAGCAAAAAGTCAGAATCAGTGGTGATAAAGGGACTCTGTCACTGCAGGTGTGATTTAAGGCAGGGAGCTCAAGTCAGAGCAGTTTTGGAAAGGGGCATGATTATTTGCTTCCCCTCATTAGGGGACGAAATTAGTTGGACACAAGTCATCTGTTTGTACAACCCGCCAGAGGAAATCACTACTGAAGAGCAGTTTGGGCATGTGAATTTCTGTGAGACAAAGGACAATGAATGGACAAATAAGACATCTGTTACAATGTTATGAGAGGGTTCAGTTAACTGTGCTGCAGCTTACAATTTCTAGCTTTTAATTCCAATCACCAGAATTTGTATGCATGTTCACCTCCTATCTACGGTCAAAGATAACAGCATTTAAAACACTACAAAATAGAAACACATACAGGAATAAAACACAAAATAATTACAAAATACAAACATTCTTATAATAATAGAGAAATCTATAGAAGTTAAATTATAGAGAAACTTTTAAAAATAACTATATTTTATCAACATTTTTAATGTAATGGCTTAACCAATAATGAACTATGACCTAAAGAAATATTACGTGAATAAACCCAACTGGATGAGTAACTGGCCTATATGCCAGAAATTCTATAGTGACACAAAAGCAGGAATGTGAATCAAGTTTTAAAATCCTAGAATTTTAAATTCTCAGATAAAATTCCTAGCCAACTTTATTAAAGATACTATAAATGTTCCAAGATGATTAAAAAAAAAAAGTAAGCTTGCCAACCTTAAAAAGATATAGGAAAATTTATTTCATTAATAGCAAAAATATGAAATACACCCACTCGAAAGATTTACTCCTGAAAATTTAATGCCTTCCTCAGTCACATCACTTTAACTGTTCCTTTCTTATGCCTATTAATGATCATTTATTGAGCGATTCAGGGAATGGGCCAGGCACTGTATAAAACACTGCAGGGGGAGGTGATTTAGGTGAAAGAACTGACATGTAAGAGTGGTTGAAGAACACTGCCCAGTATCTACTTCTCAGGACTATTTTAACAACTGCAGGGAAAGGACAGTGTGTTGGGCACCCCCAAACCACCCCCAGGTTTGATGATTTGCTAGGAGGACTCACAGGACTCATGGGCAGAATAATGGCTACGATTTACTACAGCAAAAGGAGGCGAAGCAAGATCAGCTAAGGGAAAAGATGCATGAGCTGAGGCCCAGAGGAAGCCAGGCGCAAGCTTACACGAGTCCTCCCCCAGTGGTGTCACACAGGCCATGCTTAGTGACTCCAGCCATGAGCTGTGACAACATATGTGACGGGGTCTACCACTGACGTTCATTAGAGACCCAGCACCAAGGGTTCTTATTGGGGCCTGGTCACATGGGCACCCTATGCCCATCATGCACCAGAATTACACACTCCCACAAGGAAGATGGGTCTTCAGAATGAACCATATTGTTTGCACCAACAGTTCCAAGTATAGTGAACCATTCAAGCAGTTCTGGGAATGGTGAAAACGCTACCAAAATCCAAGTTCTCAGATATCATTCAAGTGAAAAATCAATCTACAGAATGGGAGAAAAGAACTGATAGCTACATATCTGATAGGGGTTTAGTATTCAGAATATAAAAAGAACTGCTGCAACTCAACGACAAAAAGACAAACAGCGGAACAGATGTAGCTTGGTGGTTGAGCACCTGCCTCACATGTACAAGGTCCCAGATTCAATCCCCAATATCTCCTAAAAAAAAAAAAGACAACCCAATGTAAAATTGAGTTAAGGATTTGAATAGACATTTCTCCAAGAAGATATACAAATGGCCAATAAACTCATGAAAAGATGTTTAACATCTGGTCACCAGGGAAATGCAAATCTAAGCTACAGTGAGATTCCGCCTAAGACTTTACTAGGATAGTTATTATTTAAAAAAACAGGGGAGTGGATGTAGCTCAAGCTGTTGAATGCCTGCTTCTCACACAAAAGGTCCCAAGTTTGATCCCCAGTACCTCCTAAAAACAAAAATACAACAACAAACAAATGAAAAAACCAACTCAAGGGAGCCGATGTAGCTCAGTGATTAAGTGCCAGCTACCTACATATGAGGTCTCAGATTCAATCCCTGACCCTGGTATCTAAAAATAAACAAACAAATAAAAATCAGTTGGTGAGTATGTAGAGAGAAATTGGAACACTTATTATCCATTGCTGGTGGCAATGGAAAATGGTGTGGCAATTATGGAAATCAGTCTGGTGGTTCCTTAGAAAGTTCAACAGAGAATTACCACATGACCAGAAGGTCCCACTTCTAGGTACATAACCAAAGAACTGAAAGCATGGACTTGAACAGCTATTTGTACACCAATGTTCATAGCAGCATTATTCACAATGGCGAAAAGGTGAAAGCAACTCAAACATCCATCAAGAGATGAATGGACAAACAAAATATTGCCTATTCCTACAATGGAATACATTCAGCCATAAAAAGAAAAGAGGTTTTGAGATATGCTACAACAGGGATGAATCTGGAAGACAATACACTGGGTAAAATAGGCCAGATACAAAAAGTACAGGTATTGTGTGATCTTATTTATATGAAATATCTAGAAAAAGCAAATTCATAGAGACAGAAAGTACATTATAGGTTACCAGGGCCTGGGGGCGAAGGGAATAGGGAATTATTGCAGAGTTTATGTTTGAGGTAATGAAAAAGTTTGGATAATGGATGGTAGCACAAAATTGCAAATATAATACCACTGAACCTGTACACTTGGAAGGGTTAAAATGAGAAATATTGAGGTGTACATACATTACTTCAACAAAAAGTTGGGTTTTTTAAAACCTTGGTGAGGATGTGGAGAACTGTAACTCTTGTATATTGCTCACAGAAATATAAAATAATACAATTACTTTGGAAAACAGTTTGACAATTTCTTAAAAAAAACGTACACTTATAATGTGATCCAGCTATTTCATACCCAGGCATTTACCCAAGAAAAATGAAAGCTTATTTAGGCATGCAAAGTCTTGTACATGGATGTCCACACAAGTTTTATGTAAAAATCCACAATGTAAATGTATATCATAGGTAAATGGGTAAACCAATTGTGGCACAACGGAAAACCACTTAGTAATTAAATAGAATGAACTACTAAAACAGACAACATGGTTGAATCTCAAAATCCTTATGCCTGAGTGAGATAAATGGGACATAAAAGGTACATATATATGATTCCAGTTATAGAAAATTCAGACAAATCTACAGTGACAGAAGCAGATCAGTGGCTACTCAGGGTATGGGATTGGGAGGACCAGGTGGAATCACAAAAGGATATGAGGAGGGGAGAGGATGTAGCTAAAGTGGTTGAGCGCCTGCTTCCCACATACAAGGTCCAGGGTTCAATCCCCGGTACCTCCTAAAAACAAAACAAATAACAAACAAATAAATGAAAAAAAACAACTCAGGGAGCTGATGTGGCTCAGTAGTTGAGCACCAGCCTCCCACAGGCTGGTCCAGGGTTCCATCCCTGGCTCTGGTACTTTTGGAGACAAAACGCATATGTTCATTATTGTGATAGTAATGTTTACATGGGTGGATACATATTGTCAGCATTTATCAAATTGCACACTTTAAATATGGGCAGTTCACCATAAAACTGTTTAAAAATGTACATTTTAAATATGTGCATTTTAGTGTATGTCAATTATACCTCAATAAAGGTAACAGAAAAACACAAAGCAGTGTCATCTCACACCCAACAGAACTATAAAAATTAGAAGCCCAACGTTTCTGAGTGCTGGTGAGGAAATGGTCAAAGGAAACTCTTACATACTTTTTCTGGGAGGATAAGTTGACAACCATTTTGTAGAGGAGATTTGCTAATATCCAAGAATTATGAAGACTACTAGTAGGCAAAGACCCAGAAAATCTACTCCTAGAAGATCATCCTAGACTATTCCATGTGAGCACAAGGAACACACCAAAATGTTCACAGCAGCATGATTTTCAGTAACAAAAACCTGGAAATAACATATATATATGTGGAAGAACACATGCAGGATATGATATGATTTATATGAAATTTAAAACTATGTAAATAAGCCTATATATTTCTGAGAGCTAAATAGACATATAATAAAAATATAAAGAGATTCAATGAAATAAAAACTCCTAATTTAGGATAGTGTTTTCCTCTGGGGGTGACATGGGGGAAGCTCTCAGGGAGAGGCTGAGCTATAACAAATAACCTTTTTTCTAAGAGAACATACATTTTGTTGGTAGTAAAAATGGGCTCTGCTAATAATTACAATTTCCAATATAATTCTGGTCTCTAGAAATCACTGGATGGGACTTCTTGAAAAGCCCTTTTGCCATTGGCCTTTCCTTCTTCATGGAATGCATATGTGATGGTTGTAGCTCTAGCAGCTATTTTGTAAACAAGAAGACTAGAGCCACACCATAAAGATGAAGGAGCAGAAAGCTAGAAAAGACTGGATCCCAAGAATGCCTATCTCCAAGGTTATTGCCCAAGAGAAAAATAGACACCTATATGCCATATTTATTTGGATTTTCTGTCACCTGCCATTAACCCCAACTGAAATTGGACCACAAAAGGTTTCCAGTATTGATCTTTTTTTTCATTAAAAAAAATTTATTGAAGTGTATCACTCACAAATAAACATAAACAATAAGTATATAGTAATAGTAAAAACAAACATACATGCATCATACAGGACTCTCATAACCCACCCTACCAACAATTCCTTGCATCGTTGTTAAACATTTTAAACTAAAGATTAAAGAGCAAAATATTACTTTAGTAAAGTAATATTTTAGTAATATTTAGTCAAAATATTACTACTAACCAAAGTATTCTTCCCCAACTCACCCTATTATCTTTATATCATTTATATATGAACATACATAAACAATGTGTATAGTAAAAGTTGTAGGCTTACAAAGCAAACATGCATAACATTATGCAGGGATCCCATACATCAACCCTCCACCAACACGTTGCATTGTCATGAGGTGCATTTGTTACAGATTATGAAAAAATATCAAAATCTTACTGCTAATTATAGTCCTTATCTTACATTTGGTATATTTTTCCCCCCAACCCACCCTATTATTATTTTGTAAATATATTTTTTATGACAGAAGTTGTAAACTTATAAAACAATCATGCAAATGTGCAGAATTCCCAAACAACATCCATCCATCAACACACCACACTGTGGTGGAACATTTGCTACAGATAAAATAATATCATCTGATTGTTACCATGTCCATAGTATACATTTGACACCCATTCTCCATACTGCCCCAATATCAACACAGTACAACCCATGACATGTATGTTTGCACATCTATTGCTGTCTTTAAGTTCCCTGAGATCTTATTCAATTTTTTCCATTCTTTTCTTCATCTGTTCTTTTGTATGTTCACTTTTGGAGGCCATTTCTTCAAGCTTACCAATCCTTTCTTCTGCCTCCTCAAATTTGCTATTATATGACTCCAGCGTTTTTAAAATTTCATTTACTGTGCCTTTCATTCCCATAAGATCTGCTATTTTTCATGTATGCTTTCAAATTCTTCTTTGTTCTCATGCAGTGTCTTCTTAATATCATGAATTTATTAAGGAGATTTGTTTGAACATCTATGATTAGTTGTCTCTATCCCTTGATGTCATATGGAGGTTTATCCTGTTCCTCTAACTGGGCCATATCCTCCTGTTTCTTGGTGTGGACTGTAATTTTTTGTTGGTGGCTTGGCATCTGGCTTACTAGAATAATAATTCTGGGTTCAGTTTTTCTCGTTCGTTTAGGGCTTCCTGCCCTTTCTCCCTTACTGGTTGTGCAGCAGGAGCCAAGGATGTAGTTGGTGGTATAAGCTGTGGAGGCTTGAGCTGCTCTCATTGCCCCAGGGACTGATGAAGCCTCTCCCAACTTTCTCCTTTCCCAGGGGCAGGACAGAGTCACAGTTGTGTGGAGTAATCCAAGTCGTGCAGGCCTAGACTGTAGTTGCCCAGAGAAACTGATGAGGCTTCACGTCCCTTTCTCCCCTGCCTGGGGCGGGGATGGAGCTGCAGGGGTGGGCAGCAATCTATGAAGTGCAGGTCCAAGATGACCGCAGTTGCCCTGGTAGTTTACAATTATTCAGTCTGTGCAGCCAAAGGTACCTGAAGTTACCTGCTATGAAAATTCTGGTGTGAGAGGCTGGTGCAAGTCCCCCCAGCTTCCTCCCTCTCAGAGGTAGGGCTGGGGCTTAGGTTAGACCTGCAATCTGACCTGGATGGAAAGAGGCCAGTTCACCCGCACTGGGATTCTCAGTCCACCCCGTTTCCCCTCATGCCAGGCATGGAGTTAAGATGGAGGCTCCCGGCCTTTTTCTGACTTGGACAGGCTCAAACTTTAGCTGTTCTCAGGATTATACTTTAGCCCGCTGAATTTTACTCATCAGTAGCTGAAATTGGTGCCCAACTGCCTCTTCCTCCCCCATTTTTGGGAAGTGGAGCATTCAATTCTTGCTGCAGAACAGCTCCTGAGGTGCCTTGTGCCTCCAGTGCAGGATGGGCACCGGCCTCCAGGGTGTGGCACCTCTACTTACGTGTCTTCTCTGCAGAAGGGCAGTCTCCTCCTTCCACTCCCCCAAGGATGTTGCAGGATGCTCTTCTGGCCTCCTGGAGTCCCCAAGCAGGTGCTTCAACTAGCTCCAGGGAGCTCTGGGTGTTACTTAGTGCCCTGTAGGAGGAGCTGACTCTAGGAGCTCCTTACTCTGCTGTCATCTTGCTGGTTGTCCAGTATTGATCATTTTTGTTTCTTAAGCTGGCTGGTAGACACAGCACATTCACGATAATAATCTTTATTCTGCATTTTGGTGTTCTTTATGCTTTTCTGTTTGAAACATCTAAACTTAAAAAAAAATGTAATCCAATACCTAATCCTCGGTAATTTTCTGAGGACTCAGTGAAAACATGTATGAGAAAATGCCTATGGTAGGCAAGTCAATTAAAAAACACTGAATTGGAAATAAATTCCAATTTATTGAGGCAGAAAGGCCCAGAGTTTCCTAGTCACCTAGCCAGGTGACAGCAGCGCTAGAATTGAAAACCAGTTTTCTCTGACCCCCATGCACAAGCATTTCCCGCTATAACCTAAATTAGTGAGGAGATAAACACAATTTTGCTCTGAAGATAAAGCTTTCTCAAAATAGACTAATTCTAGTTTATAAAATCAAATATAATAGGAGAGAGCAGAGGTTAAAATTCTCTTTTAAAATGAAAAGGCTCATTCTTTAGCAATGTCTATTAAAAGAACATCATAGATTTTAACTGGATTTTGGCGAAAAGCATCCGTCAGATCCTACAAGCTAACCCAATGTTGATCTGTAAGGTAAATGTGCACCTGAAACACTGCTGAGGTTTTAATGAGTTGCATGCTTGATTAGAACTCTCATGCTGTTTCTTACTCTACCTCATAAAATAGGAAAGCTTTGTTAAATCTTGACAGCTCCCACTTCTCCCCAATTGCCTTCTGTTCAGCCACAGTTGTCTTTGCATCGGTGGGAATAAATCAATTTGTGTCTGTGTTGATTACATTCAAATTTATTATGCTCTGAAAATCAGCAACTCGAGGGCTATCCTGGCAGGTAAATGAATAAACAGAGGCCATATGTAACTGTATGAAAAATTACATACGTATTTTCTGCCTGTGTGACAATATAACTCACAAACTCTCTTGTCTTTCAGATTTGGAAGCTAGGGACTCCCAGCAAAATAGAGTTTTGTTAGCAAATTCAACCTGTTGGAAATATCATAAAATCAATACAGTGGGAATTTAGCCTTACAATTTTTTCCTATTATATTTCCCTAAAATAGTTCTTTGGAAAATCACTAGATTCCTTTGCATATTAAAAAAATAAAGTGCTTTCAAATTACACTGAGTTTTGTAAAAACAAAACCAGAAAAAAACAGGAAAACATTTGTAGCCAATGGAAATTAGCTACTAAAATTTATCTCTGGCAGGAAAGTTTTCATTTCCTATTTGTTTGGGGTTTCCCCCGCCCCGTATGCCTCCACTTACCACTGATCCATCTAGCTGGACCAGAAGCAAGGCCATCAGGGCGTTCTGGGCCTCTCTAACCCTGCACGAGCGCAGAAGACCGAGCCAGAACACGCAGGGGAGGCAACCCTCTGCCCAGCAGAGGGCTCTCCAGACAGACGGACAGGGGGTGCAGATGTCAGGGAAATGAATCTCCAGACCCAGTCAAGTAGAGCCTGGCCTTCAAAGAGTCTTCCCTGCACTGCCGGATTCCCTGTCCAAGTCCTGACTTCATGCTAGCTGGTAGGAACCCAAT
The DNA here is from genome assembly GCF_030445035.2 of Dasypus novemcinctus. Classification (NCBI taxonomy): domain Eukaryota; kingdom Metazoa; phylum Chordata; class Mammalia; order Cingulata; family Dasypodidae; genus Dasypus; species Dasypus novemcinctus. The sequence continues at coordinate 59,458,309 of NC_080695.1, forward strand.
TCCTCGAGGTACAGGGAGGTCACCGCATGGGAAAGGCAGACAACTCTTTCTGGCACATTCCCCTCTGCCGCCTTACACCCTCCTTGTGGTCCAGTCACACTTGGCTTGGTGTTGTTTCCCGATTGCTCTGCCCAGGGCCTTTCTGCCTCTGCATCCTGTGTTGGGCCTCTCCCCCCTGCCCCAGGACGCCCCCCGCCCCCCCCCCCCAATTGATTTTACCTGCCCTGCCTTCCTTTCTTTTGTTCTTTTGTTTCTGGTAACTGCACCCCATTTGGTTTGTCTGAACTTCTTTTCCCAATGGGTCAAGGTTCTGCTGGGACTGGCACTACCAGGGGCATACTCTTCCTGGCCAAGGTGAAGGCATGTAAGCCAAGCTGGTCCTACCACACGTCCTCTCTCTGACACTGAGTCTTGAGTAGAGCAACACGGGGATGGAAAACGGTAGAAGCTGATACCCCCAGTGGCAGGAGTGTGGCAAGACCTTGTACTACTTCCTGCTTCCCAGCTCCCCAGAGCTACTCTGGTCCCTCCACTCTCCAGAGGCCTGATTTTCAGCTATTCCTTCAATCCCATGAACCACTACTCATCCTTTCAATTAATTCCTTTTTTCTTTTTCAATTGGTCACTTGGTTTTTGTTGCTTGCATCTAAAGAATCTAAGCAACAACCTGAAATGCTCTCTTCTCTCCTCAAGGCAAATTACAGCAGCTGCCTTCTGGCAGAAGATACCGGTACATCCCCACCTCCCTTCTCCCACATTTGCAGGGAAGACACCTGTAATCAGGTTTGTATAGAGTGACCCTGTGTCCTGGCTGTGCCTGGATGTCCCTAAGGATACATCTGACCCAAGTTCAGTCCATCATATTTTCTCTTCTGGGAGTTTGAGATTGGCCAGTCGATAGTGGTATGTCTCAGTTAGCAAGATGAGATGTGAAATAACATGAAGTCAGAGTGGGGGTGATCTTCTTTGTGCACCAAATTCAAGAAAGCTGGTCTTCAGAGGGGGCAGAAGAAGCCAGGTGGTCCCAGGGATGTCAGAAGTAACTCTGAAGGCTGCCTTTCCTGTGGGTGCCCACGCCCACCTCCCTCAGGTCTACTGCACTGCCCACCTTGCGATTCTGTGGCCTCCTCAGACACACTCCGGTAAATCTCCCAATCCCTACCTACCTTTCTATCTTCCTTCCTTCCTCCCTCCCCCTTTTCTTAAGCTAGTTTGAGTGGGTTTCTGAGTCCTGAAACAGAATCACCCACCTTCCTTCAAGATCCTCGAAAATCCCCTTCCCCCACACGCGTGTGGCCGCCCTCCAGCCTCCAGCGGTGGGCTAATGTGAACATTCTTTTGTTTTCCACATGGAGCCCGAGGTTTCTTTCTTGACATGGTGCATACTGCCCAAGGGGCCTGCCCTAGGCCCCCACTTTTACTCTCTCACAGAGTCCAGCCTGCATGGGAAATCCAACCATTTTTAGTGACTGACCCAGGAAACGAGGAAACGTAGCTGGTCCTCTAGGTGGATGAGGATAAGAAGCACACAACGCCGAGGTGGAGGCTCTGTGCACTGGGAGGCTGATCCTGGCTGCCCCATTACAGCGAAGGCAACCTCAGGGGGTTCTCCAGCATCCCCCTCTGGCTGGTAGACCTTTTAACTCTGGATACTCAGTTTTGCTTTGTTTGTTTTTTTCTTGGCACAACACAGCTTTCTCAGGTAGAGAAAACAGAAAAATGTGTAGTCCCAAAATTGCATCTCAGTATTGGATAGCCACACACAGGTATGATGTGGCCCTTGAGCTCACCCATTCAAGATTTTAGAGTCTGTTTGATGACAAATTAAAGAATAAATATTGATTTTCAAATCAGCCCCTCTCTAGATCATTCTGATGGGATGTTTTCAAGCCAAACCAAGAACAGATGAATCCTTCATTGCTCAGGGCAGAGTTTACAAAGAGCTGCTTATTGGTTTTGAATGTGCCCCGATGCACACACACAGGGCCCTCTTCCGGCCCCTCACGTTCAACACACTGGGCCCACAACTTCTAAATCTGATCTACAAAATCTGATAAACAAATTGAGGAGATATGCACAAATAAAAGACGATTCTTTACCTCACAAAAGGATTCACTGAAATGGCAAATTTGATGTTAAATGGATGTTACCATGATAAAAAAAACTTTTTTTTTTAAAAAATAGCTTTTACTACAGTGGCCCTTTATGAGCCACTGGCACATTCTATTTATAAAAATCCAATTTTCACAGGAACTTCTCTACTGTTAAGAGGAAGAGGCCAAGAGGGAGAATACCACCTTGTTTGTGACCCCACAGTAGATAAAATTAAAGAAAATATTAAACTGCAGCAGGAAAAGGTAGGGTCAGACTCACTATTAAACTTCTACACCCAGGAAGTTTCGGGGCAGGTATGGAACAGTCCTCTTTCTAGGATGAACAGTCCTCTTTCTAGGATGCAAAGTGGCAAGCATGGACTCAGATGGTCTCTAATAGGCCTCTTTTGGCATTGGAATTGCATTATTTTTATGATTACTGTGACCGTGACCCTCATGTATAAATCACTGAAAGTCTCTGAGGGAGACCCTCTTATAAGTATTTTAATATGTATTATGTATCTATTTGTTATGATGTTAGAACATTTCTGCAATACAAGAAATGCATTTTGAGAAAGGCTAATATCCATACAATAAAATTAACTTGCTGTTACTTCATTATATAAAAGCAGCTAAATGCATTCAATGGATTTAGAAGATATGTTTGGGAAAGGGTGAAGTAAAATCCAGGTTTAGTGGCATATTGGAGATTCACTTTGAAAACCCTTTGGAAGGGGCCTTAAAGAATCGGAAATCGGTTCAGCTCCAGAGCAGCTGAACCAGCTGCGATGCCAGGCCCGGTATACTTGGCAAATGGGCAAGACACACTTTCTGCACTTGGAAGCTGTGGATGCAGACAACTATAGTTTTAAATATGAGCCCCAAACTGAAAATCACAAGCACAAATGCTGCAAATTCCAGGCGTGATGCTCCATCTCATGTGGGCAGGTCCATGAAAACTGCTTCAGGGGAAGCAGCAGCAGAGAGGTATTTATTTAACAATATTTAGTGATTCTCTTGAAAAATGCCAAGAAAGGCAGCCAGCAAAATTTTAATAAATCAGGCACAAAGTAAGCCATTAGTGGGTGTTAGGGAAGCTTAGGGTACAACTTTACCTTTGTAATCAAAGTCATAGACTGCAACTTTGATGCTCTCCCAAAATATGTCTCTGATGGCTCTTTCCCCACAGAAGATTAAACAGTTATGTTACATGTATGTATCAAGGATTTTCCATGTCTCCCTTCTAAAATTTATAGCTATAATGCCTGAAAAATGTTCATATCCACAAACTACATTTGGGTATAACATACCTCCATTAGAAAACAAACAAGGAGGGCAACAAACCAGGGCTTTCAGTGCTAAAACCTAGACAGAACCAGGCAAACCAGGCTGGTTGGTTGCCCTCAATGTGGAGTAATACATAACCCCAAAGCATAATGACAAACTTACAGAAATTAAGAGCCCAATGTAACACAGTCTGCCTACAGGCTATCAGAAATAGAAGGTCTGTAACACTTGGACATAGAAAAACCCAAAATTGAATGTGTCTACTTGTTTCCCTTTGAGTATCTGTTATTTTATAGATAGAGCCTGAGACTCAGGCATTGAGAGTCTCCGTAGATCCTGCTTATACATCTCATGTTCCCTTTGGGCAAACTGCAAAGGGAAGGCAGCTAAGTGACATGGGGGGGTCCTGTAACTGCATAAATTCTTCCTAGCAGGCCCTCCAGTCAGTGGCCATAGCAGCAGATGCAGAGACAGAGATGTGCATAACAGTTTGTGCATCCCTGATGAGTTCTGTTCCTTCAAATGATGTGCCAAACCATTCCTAACGGCAGCCTTTTAAAAAAGGATAACAAGTTCTCCTAACATGGTATCAAATGAGCCAGATTAAAACGCTGTGTAATTATTTACAGGAGATGGTGGTATGTCAGCGCATTTGGCTGCAAAGACCATGTTTCCAAATAAACTTGGTAGAGAGCTCAGCCTGCTCTAAAACAGAGCAAAATATATGGCAGTGAAAGACAGAAGAGAGAAAGGCATTTAGGCGAATCATAATCAAATATCCACATTTCACTGGGCTATCTCACTGTCACTGTTTCTCCGGATGCACTTTTTTTAGAATATTTTGAACAAGAACTAGAGAATCAAAGAAAAAGAAAACAAAGCTTCTTGCCTTCACTGCTGCCTCCTGCAGAAAAAGGGACAGGGCACCACACGGTCCAGTCTGATAAAGGAAAGCCACATGGCCTCACTTGGTTACTGCCCCTATCCACACCCCTTACCGGCCTGCAATTTATTACCTTGATTAATCCTCCAAGCAACCCAGGAACACACACAGCATCACCCCTATTTTAAAGATAAGGAAACTGAGGTTCAGAGAGGTCTAGAAATGTGCCCATGGTCAAATATCTACTAATAAGTTTCAAATCCAGGTCTGTCTCCAAACAGCTTGGAGACAGGTTTTCATCTGTATGTTCTCAGCTCTGAGAGTCGGGATCTCTGATGGAACCTGGAGGTGCACGTGGGTAAATGGCAGAGACCCTGCCTTCCGGAAGTTCACAGCTGAGAGGGAATCCAGGAAACACTACACCAACAGTCAGTGCAATGGTGGGATGTGCTTAGTGTGTCCCATTTTTAATTTGTTAATCCTCCCACAATCCCATTGACACTGGTATCATTTCCCATGTTTTAAAGAGTCTGAGGCTTAGGGAAGTAACCAGCCCGAAGTCATAGAATTAGTTATGTCTTCTGACCCCAAAATGAAGATGCTGAACCATTAGACTATGTGCAAAAGACGACATGTTGCCGTGGACAACAGCCTGAGATGGGCACCACACTAGTAAGGTCCTTCGACTGCGTAACCGACAAGAAGAAATCAGTAAGGACTGGTGTTTCCAGAGTGTTTTTCTAAGACAGAGGTAGGAACTACAGCCAAATCTTAGAGACATGATGACAATCACACCAACCACAATGACAACCACAGCAAAGATGGAGGAGGGTGGAAGATGTTTAAGCTACCATTTATTCGGTATTAGTTCGTGCCAGCCCTTTCACATGATTTCATCTCATCCCCACAACGAGCCTCTGATATAGGTACTGCTATCAGCCTCCTTTTACAGAGGAGGAAATTGAGGTTCAGAGGTCATGTGGCTAGTACATGGTGGAGCTGGGACCCACACAAGGCAACGAAGACCAATTCTGAGGCCTGCACTCCTCATCATGATACCACACTGCCTCTCTGGTGACACAAGGTGAAAGGAACATGGGGGGGCTTCCCCAAGGGGGTTGGTAGGGTGAATAATGAGCTCACAAGTTGTACTTTATAGAGGAATATGTAAAGGTGAATTATGGAAGGTGGGGAGGGTCAGGCTTAGAAAAAGACTAAACACGAGATTTCTAAAAGCACTTGTGGTTTTCCAGCTCTGGGGTTCAGCAGTGGTATCCCTGGAGTCAAAGCAAGAAAGAGGGTGGGCATGTCTGGAAGTAGAAGGAGTCACTAAGGGACTGCTCCTTGTGGAGAGCTTTCAAGAAAGTAGGAGGTGGAGCTGAATCTGGAAGGACATTCAATGTCGTTCCAGACTCCATACCTGCTGCGGGCCAGTCAGGCCAGCCAAGAAGACATTCCCTTGCTGGAATTTGAATTCTGAGCAAAGAAGGAGGTACTGAACGTGGGTGGGATGTTCCCTGCGGAGATGGTCAAGAGGTTCCTACCAGAGTGGTCCTGTTGTTTCCTCAATCCTAGCAGTTCCAATTCTGTTTCTGTGACTTCCCTTCAATCCTGTTTCTGCAACTTCCTTCAATCCCATAAGTGACCTAAATCCCTTTCTTAAACCCTCCATTTTCTACAATTAGATGGAATGGATTTGTTTCCTTAAAACCAGGAGTGCAGAGGGTGATGTGTGTCAGTTACCTACCATCAAAATGATGCTGTGTAACAAGTCAACCAAGTGGCTTAAAACAATAAACATCTTTTAGTTCATTAGTCACTGGTCAGCTGGGCAGTTGTTCTGGTTTGAGTGGAGTCCAGCTGATTTTTGGCTGGGCTCTCCCTTATTTCTGGGGCCTCAGCCAGAACAAGCTGGAGAATCAGGTTTCAAAGCTACGGGGCAGAAGCAGGCCCCCAAATCACATGCAGAATTGTTCCCATGGAGAAACACATGCCTAGGCACAGATATCAGCTTGCCCCACTGATACTGCTGATGGCTGTCACAGAATGCTAAGAATGCTGTGACCCTGCCACAGCTGTCCTTGGAAGGAGGGTAGAGTTGCCATCTCCCTTGCCAGGATGGATCCATCTTGCTCCTTTATGCCATTAGAGATTCAAAATTGGGTTAAAAAATGAAGTTTTGAGACATGCCACAGAGTGAGTTAACCTTAAAGACATCATCTTAAGTGAAATAAGCCAGGCACAAATGGACAAATATTGTATGATTTCATGTACATGAAATATCCAGAATAAGCAAATACATAGAGACACAGTAGATTACAGGTTACCAGGGGCCATGGGAGAAGGGGAATGGGGGTTATTGCTATAAGGTTACAGTATTTCTGTATGGGTGATGAAAAAGTTTTGGTAATGGATGGTGATGATGGAGGCACAATATTGTGAGTATAATTAATATCACTGAATTTGACACATATACATATATTCATATATGAACTCCAGTTTGGGAAGATCTGAGTGGTCAAAGATGGGCCATATGCCTGCATATTAGCTGCAAGGGAAGCAGCAGAGGGCATAGGGGCATCTGGCATCAATCTGCGGGTGGTTTCTGCTTCCCTCCAACACACACACAGTAGGGAATTCCCCAAACATATGAAGCAAGTCTGAAGGTACTGGGAAGTCAAGAAGGAAAAATGCCCACAAGTACCTCCTTTCCTGTCTTTTCTAAATAATAACTGATTACTGAATTTCCCTTTCTCATATGGAAAATTCTTTACATGTCTCAGAATGAACAAAAAAGAGTTTAAGATGGTGATACTGCGACTGTGGACAAGATACTCACATTCATCCTTGGTAGACTCTGGGGATCACTACCCAGATATAGTTTATTTTTTCTTTTGGGGACCCAACTGTCCTCAAGTGGGCTGTCAGTAGTCCTGGGTCACTGAGAACAGCAAAGCTAGCTTGCCTTTCAGAGGAGCTATGAATCTCCCATAGCCTGTGACAAGTGTTTAGAGATCCCTGGACAAGGGACTCTGGGGACCATTTTTACTTTACCGATAAGTGAGATTTTAAAATGTGGCATCTTTGAGTATTGCTGCCATGGTCTATTAAACAAAGAGAAGCAATTCCCATGCCAGTATCATCCTATTAACCCACATCTGATCATAATGCTGTGGCCCAGGGCTGGCAGGATGGCCCAGACTGCAACTAAACATCTCCTGTTTCCATTTAAAGGAACATGGCTTTGCCTTGGTAGATGTAGAGACAAATCACTTGGCCTTGTAGGCAGAGCAAGAGTGGATGCATGGCTGGCTGTCATCCAATTTCAGTAAAGAATACTTGTCTTTCTCCTTCAGTACCCTCTTTCCCCAGTCTTTATGCAGCTTTGGCCCATGAGAGGGTGGCATATAAAAGGATTCACACCAGGACAGTGAAGGGCAGGGTAGTCCAGAGAAAAGAGTTTGAGTTGCTGAGCTGGAGCCACAGCCTAACGACCCACCAGCTGGATAGTCTGGGCAAGTTGTTTGGCCTGACACTCAGTTTGCTCATCTATAAAAAAGGGATTAAAGATACTATTCACATAATAATACAGTTAGTTGCCTTGGTGACTTCCTCACTGTTAAACGAGTATTAGTATTTATAACAACAAGTTCACAATTTCCAGTGGCCCTTAGTTTACCTAATGATAAGGAATGAATCAGGAAAACTGAAGTGATCAGTTAAAAAGAAATAAATGAAAGCTAAGGATACTAGCAACTTAACTAACGTTAGTCAACTTGTTCCTGTTTTCCAGAAGTTTGGGTATAATAGTTAAACAAAATATCCTTAATTAAAACTTTAAAACTGTGAAAAATGAAAAGTTATGGTCCTATAATACTTGGCTATTTGAGATGGGAAACTGTGGTTTACCTGTGGGTATGGTGAAGGGCTGCTTTTAATCTCCTCCTTTCTGCTTAGTTCCACATAAAACAGTTATTTTGCCTTTTTTTTTTTTTTTTTTACAAAGGAGATGGTGAATTCAACCCTTTGGGCCATCAGGGACATTATTTAGTAATGAGGATAAAAATATTAAATGTAAAATATTAAAATGTTAGGTCAAAGGCCTAACATCCAATTTCCTTAATACTGCCTGAGTCAACAATCTACTTCTAAGAATTTATGTCACAGAATAATAAAATGTGGCATATTCACACAATAGGCTATTATTCAGCAATAAAAAGGAATGAAGTTCTGACACATACTACAGGATGGATGAACCTTGAAAACATTATGCTGATATGAAATATGTCCAAGCATTCATGGGGCGTTGTCTTGGTGGGTGGAGACTCACACAGTAACTGAAAGAATACTGAATTCCCATCCTCGGAAGTCCTGCTACATTCTCTAGTAGAATGGCAAGTATCCCCTGAGTATAAGGGCAGTGTCTAGCGAAGGAAAACAAATGTTTATGCCAGGCCCTTGATATTGATGATTGTACTTATGAATTTTGTTCTTGTGAAACTGAAACTTAGCCTAGTATTATATATTGCCTGCGAGTTACCTCCTGAAAGCCTCCTTGTTTCTCAAACCTGGTTTCTCTCTAAGCCAAACTCAGCATAAATGTACTACCTTCCTGCAAGCATGAGATTTGACTCCCAGGGATGAGCCTCCCTGGCACTGAGGGATTATTAACAAGTGCAAACTAGCAATGCATCTGGAAAAAGGGGAAAATATTAAATATAAAGGGGGTTTTATGGCTAGGAGATTTCACAGTGAGTCAGGAGGGCATTCCAGAGGTTACGCTTATGCACATCTCAGCAGGTTCTCACTGACTGCCACAGTAAGCAGTGCCTCTAACAGCAGGGCTTTAGAGACATCTAGACACTATAAGCAGGACAGACAAGCTCAGGAATTCGGTACCCTGCCAATGGGCCTTGCTTTGGAATTTAAGACTCCCCAGCACAACAGAGTTAGACTCATTTATAGTTTCCCTACACATGGCTCCTCTGCCCCTTTTATCTGAACCTATAATTAGCAATATACTTATTAAATATATGTCCAAGAGACTTAAATCTTTGGTCTGTTCATGTGCCAGTTGAACCCTGAATCTCAGCAGAGCTGCAATACCTACTCTCCAGTTCACTGGACTCACCCAGGACAACTAACAAGGAGATAATGATGAACAACACCCGGAGATAATGATGAACAACACCCATCCCAAGGAACAGAGAGTGTCTGCAACTGCAAGCAAGACAGTTCCAGCCATCTGACCCATGAGATATAAGTCCCATCTCAGTTAGAATCAGAGTGGGCATCACTATCCCAAAATCCTCAAAATTGGGGAATGAATAATGGACTAAAATAGATTTAATATTATTCTATTATAGACTTATTATTATTCTAGCAATGGAAGAACTTTTATTATTGATATAACTGCCATGGCCACCAGAGGTTCTGAGGAGAGGGAGAGGGAAGAATTGGTGTAATATGGGGGCATTTTCAGGACACTGGAATTGTCGTGCATCGCAGTGCAATGATGAATACAGGTCATTATACATTTTGTCATTACCTACAAAATTGTGGGGGCAGAGTATAAACTATAATGTAAACTATAGCCTATGGTTAGTAGCAATGGTTCAATATGTGTTCATCAGTTGTAACAAATATACCACACTAATGAAAGATGTTGTTAATGTGGGAAAGTGTGGGACGGAGTAGGGGTGGGGCATATAGGAAGCCCCTGTATTTTTTGTGTAACATTTGTGTACTCTAAACCTTCTTAAAAAAATTTTTTTAATTAAAAAAAATTTTTTTAAATAAAAAACAAGAAAATAAATATGGTACACTAGGGGAAAATATTTTTAAAAAGAAAGCATCATGCTGAGTAAAAGGAGTCAATCAGCAAAGACCACATATTGTTGGTTCCGTTTATGAAGGTAGGTCAGTGGTTGCCTAGAACTGGGGACAGGGAGGCTGGGGGGAAATGAGGAATTACTGCTAACAGGTACAGAGTTTCTTTTTGGGGTGAACTATACATTTTAAATGGGTGAAGTCTATGGTATGGGAATTATCTCTCAGAAACCATTTAACAGATGGTATTAAACGCCAGGCAGTACTACAACTGCTTTTTCTAGATTGACTTAAGTTTCCTAAGAATCATGTGAAGTGGATCCCATTACAATCTGCAGATTGTAGATTAGGAGACTCAGGCACAGATGAGAAATAGGAGCCAGAGCAAGATTAGGTCACTTGCTTTTGGTTATCTAGCTAGTAAAGAGAAGATCAGGATTTGAATCTAAGCCATCAGACTTCAGAGCTCGTGTTCCTAACTGCTACCCATGTACACAATCATGCAGGCCCAACAGAATGCTGGAAACCACCTAAATGACCACCAGCTGGGCACTGCTTGAATCTTGTATACATTCCAGCACCTTCACCAAGTGAAGCTCATCTGTACATGCTACTCTGGAAAGACAAAAAAACAAGGACAAGGTAGAAAAATGCTGTGTCTTTTTTGCTCCCATTTATATTTTCATAAAAAGCTATGTAAGCAACTGTATATTAGCTTGAAATTTTTCTGTCAGTCTCCATGACAAATGATTCACCATGGTTTTCTCTGCAGTCAAGACATTTTACTGTTCTGCTCTATACCTTTTGGTAATGTTGGATCTAACTTACTTTTTAATCATGAGCACAGTAGGGTCCACCTGCTACAACTGCAGTTTTGAGGTCGCCTTGTCTCACCCAATATGCCAGACCAGGGCTTCATGCTCTTGCTCTCCTAGCCACCGTTTCATTTTGTCTGTTTCTCCCCTGACTAGCCCGTAAGCTTCCCGAGGATAGGAACCGTCCTTGTTTCTTGCTAAGCAGTGCCAGCCATAAGCAGGCCCTTCATATTTACTTGCAGTTAATAAGTGGATAATAAATTACAGTTTGTTATAAACTGAAATAAATAAATGAATTACAGTTCAATGATTTGACTTCCCTGACCAGCAATCGAGGGCCTGGGCAGTGATGGGCAGACAGGAGGCAGCTCTGCATCTGGGAATGGGCCATCACAAGTGGTTCCGAGCAGAGCTCCAAGAAAATGATTTATTCCTCCGATGAAACATACTGACTTTCATCCAGTCCCTAAGAATTTATGGAGCCCTGATTCTTTCCATTTCTAATGCTTTCCATTATCTTTCACTAATTAATGGAGGTATGTAAATTCATGCATCTAAAACTTTGCAAGCATAAACATTACTCACATAGTGATCTGGCACCTAACAGATCACGTTTACTCAGGTTCTACTGGTTTTAAATTATACATGTGATTAGACAAGATTCATTTAATTTTGTGTCTAACAGCTACAGCTTATTACAGTGGTTGCTCCCAGACATTCACAGCAACTCACAGGTGGTGAATCTGTACTATTAACAATGCAGGATACAATTAATGAAATAGACTTAACTGCTGGACATAATAGGGAGTCGGGGCATGATATAAAATATGCTTTAATGTGTTTGTAGGGAAAAAAAAACTAAGATTAACAAAGATACATTATCCAAGTGAAATTTCTAAAGTTGCTACCTTATAATCAATACACATTTTCTTCATAAGAATATTTATGGATTATAACAGCAGTATTTCACCAAAATACTATATAAAGAAAGAAGGGAATAATTAATTTTTTTATATCATGGTTTTCCAATAAACTATTTAGGAACTGTGGAGAACAATATAGAATTTTAAAAATATGAGTTTCCAAATTCTAAGAAGTTATAAAAATATATGTCTTCAGTAGTTGCAGCATTTAAATGTCCTTTCCCCCCCAACCTCTCATTATTTTCTTCATTTCACATTCTGATCATTTGACCAATTACCTGGTAATTGAACCCTTTTGGGATCACGATCTTTTTTCATTTCTCATTTAGTTGCAGAAAATAGGCCCATCAAGGAGGTGAAATGTTCCAATTCTAGGAAATGAGTGTTCAGAGCAAAAACAACAATGAAAGGGAAAGATGTAAAGATTCCAATCAGCTAAGCACAGGCGAGAAGGACGCTAGTTTTATCTACACCACATCGGATTGTCAGGGGAGTCAGCATGCCTCCAAAGCATCCAGGGCCGTTCCAAGTTCACCACCTCAGAAAACTCTCAAGGATGGGTGGAGGGTGGAAGGGGGCATCCAGAACTGGTCAGCTGAGAGAGCTATGCACAGTCTCTGAGCAGACAGTCCTGGGTCCTTGCCTAATGGCCTCTCAGCCATGGACTGCTACGAGGGTAAGAGTTTCCACCTGGGAGCAGAAAATAAAAAGCACTCTGATCATAAACCATTTTTCTTCCTTGGTTCCCCAGAGGTCCTTACCCTTCTGTTGCATCATGGGGTCCTTAAAGGACCTGATGATAGCTATCAACCTGTTCTCCACTCCACCCTGCAAAGCATTTGAGCAAATGCCTAGGTTTTGACCAGTTTTACAGAGCACACTAACCAGACAGGCCTGTTCATGGACTTTGCACCCCAGGTTAAGAAACCCTGCCCCTGGATGGCCCTCCTTTCGATGCTCCTTGCTCCACACTGAAGCCCTCATAACATTTTTCTTTTAAATCTGAGATTTTGTAGGAAAAGCCATATTGCTCTCAGATATTGCTATGATTTTGAAGCTTTGAGATCACTCTCTCTTCTCTCTAGCCAAACCTGTACCTTAACTATATCAACCACAGGGACCCTTAAGATCTGCCTATTGGTTTCTGCTTCCCTCCCTTTGGTCTTGATGTCCTATAAGAAATTAGGTTTTGCTCGGTCCTGATTGTTCATCACTTATATTTTCCCATTAAACTATATGTGTGTTTCCATTTGTTTAAGCCTTCTCAAATTATTCCTGGAATAAACAAACAAAGCAATGCACTCTCAATTTTTAATCCAAACACTGGAAACCAGAGAGTAAGAATATGGAAGTTGTGTCTTCTTTTTCCCCATGATCTAAAGGCAACTAGCACCTCTTGTTAAGGTCTGATCCTTTCTTTTCATTTAATATTCAAGTGTCTGTGTTTGTCTAGCTGCAATTAGGAAGACTTTTGGCATTTAATTAAAGGTTGAGTTTCTGTCACTGAGTTTATACTTTAGTCAACCACAATATTCACATGTTGGCTATGAAGAGGCACCTCCAGCTAGCCAAAGAACAAGGGCATGCGCATATGGACATAGGCTTACAACCTGGATCTATGGGATGATGAACTTGAATGGGGAAAAACTGCTTTCATCATGAAGTTAGGCAGAAAACCACAGAGGTATAAATGTTCCTGTGACTTGGTCACCAAACAAAATCCCAGGTATTTTTCATGGATAACTTGGAATCCTGTTTAAGCCCATCACCACTTTGAAATTATTGTAGTCATGAGCACTGCTGTTAGACCATTATATGTCAGTAAAGAAGCATGCATATTATTATACCAAGTAACTTAAAAATATTTAGATAACTGCACTTCAATATAATGGGTTTCCTTTGGAATCATATATACTTGTTTTATGCATTTAAAAACATTATTCTGCGATGTGGTCCAAAGGCTTCACCAACCTGCCACAGGGGTCCAGGGCATGAAACAGGCTAAGAAGTCCTGACACAGAACAAAGAGTTAACAGAGCCAACACCAAACGCAGTTCCTCTGCCAGATGCCACGTGGCAAAACCCTTGTCGTTCTAACCAAGCTGCTTCTGATCACACACCTAATCAGAAACAACTTTTGAAGTAATCCTCCAAGTTCCCTAATTAGTAATATTAGGTAAATTAGTTCAAACCACTTTCAATCAGCATCAGCAGAAGGGAGGTATTGTCACTGATTGCTTGGATGCTTTAATAGTGCTTATAATGGATGTGAAGTAGCACAGAAGCCAAGGGGCTCGGCTGATTGCTCCCAGGTTCTGCTCTGCATTCAGCTGCACACAACCTGCTGGAAAATATGGGCACTGACAGCCCCAGCCCATTTCAGGGCCTGGTGATATCTCAACTCAGGCATGTTATATTCTTGCACTCATAACTCTTTTATGTTTCTATATGTTAAAATATACAGTAAATTGTCTTAAATTTTGGCATTTCTTCAAGCTGGGAGTAGGCTTTAAAAAAATAAAAACACCCCTCAAGGCTAATTATACAGCTGAGGAATGAATGTGAATCAACTGAGTGTCTTCAATTCCTGGGGCTGCCAAAAGAAGGCACCACAAACTGGGTGGCTTAAAACAACACATTTATTGTCTCACAATTCTGGAGGCCAGAAGTCTAAAATCGAGGCATTGGCAGAGCTGTGCTCCCTCTGACATCTCTAGGAAAGAATCTGTTCCATGCCTCCCTCCTGGCTCCCGGAGGTAGCTGGCAATCTTTAAGCATCCCTTGGCTTTGGCAACATCTCTGCCTCTGTTTCCACATGTGCCTTCCCCAGTTTCTCTGTCTCAGTTTCCCTCTTCTTATAAGGATACCAGGCATATTGGATTAGGGAGTTTGGCCTCACCTTAACTAATCCCATTTGAAATGATACTATCTTCAAAGTAGGTCACATTCATGGGACCAGGAGTTAGGAATTGAACATGTCTTTTTAAGGGGCACAAGTCAATCCATAAAGTGAGCTTTTTACAAGTACAAATCATACCATACTGTAATATAGACAAAGGGTTTCAGTTCAATGAAACCTTTCTGAGTACCTACGATGTGGTAGGCAGTGCAGGAACTTATCCTTATATGGCAAGGACTGAGGCTGTGGTCAGTTGCACAAGAGAGATAATGTGGAAGGAAGGTGCTGGTCAATCCCTGGGAGATGTTCTCCTAGAACCTTAGAGGAAACTGGCTAGTGTTCACTCAATGCAAATGTTAAAGTTGATCCCAAGCCCAGGCATTCCATCTTGACTTAGAGCAATCAAATTGAAAGAAATACTTACCTCTGTATACAAGAAGCATGCCAGAGGATGCTCCCAGCTGCACGTTTAGATTTGCCCCAGTCACAAAGGGATTATCCCTCCTAGTTATCACTAGGAAAAAGGACTGGCCAGGTCTGAAATTCCTATCCATGGAATGCAATGCAGTTACTAAAAGCCTGACACAGATCTTCATGAACTGACACAAAAATATTTTCTAGACAGATGGAAGGGGAGAAAGTAAATTACAGAATAATGTGCACAGTATGATCACATTTATATTTTTGAAAAGGGTGCTTATATACATGCACGCTTTTAACAACAAGGACCCCAAGGGAAGGAAGTGTATGCGTGTGGATTTTCATAGTTTATTCTCTATATGGATTTTAAGTTTTTACAGAGAGAATGTATTCATATATTGCATGTATAATTTAAAAATACAATAAAAAAATAAAATAGATTCATTTCTACCCTGGTCTGAATCCTGCAAAAGAATAGAATGAAAAAAATATAAGAAATAGTTTCATGCATCCATGTATACATATTCCTTATTTCTAGGTCAAGCAGGGATTTCAGACTTGTCTTATTCACTGATGTGCCTAAGGAATCTACAATAGTACTTGGTACAAAGAAGACAATCAAAACAGATTTAGTAAATGACTGAATCAATGATTTAGTTCATTTATTCCAGAAACTTGTACTGGGTGCCTACCACATGTTAGGTACTTTGCTAAGGATCATGGGAAACACACAATGATTTGTTTGACCTACATTCAATGAATTCTTTTCATGTGCCCAACAGGGCTGAATACTAAACGAAAGCACACACAAACATACACCTCCATTGCCCTTTAGGAACTCAGAATTAAGCTTGGGGAAAGGCAAGTTTGTAGAAGTTGGAGGGGGGATGAGATAAGGCCCTTCCCTGGCCAGAGCCTTAATCCTGGCTTTGTTTTTTCAAAAGTATGCCTCTGAGGCTTTATCATAGTCTGTCTTGTACCAGAATTATGTCCTTGTGTTTGTGTCTGCCTAGCTGAAGAAAATGAATATAGACCCTTCTGGTGTGTGCCTATGACAGAAGAACAAATGGCTCTAATCATTGCCTAGTGTCCAATGCACCACCGCATTCCATCTCTGCTCACTGATTTTATTTCCCAACTCTATATTTTTATCATAGAATTAGAAACCTGCAAGTTGGGAAGGAGTCTTGATGGCCATTTAGTTATCTGCTACTCTTATCTGGACCTTGGCCCAGCCCTTCACATCTCATCTATGGTAAGGGATTACCAAACTAGATGACACAGAACTTTTCAGGTCTCACTTTGGGGCTTTTTTCGATGGAAAATCACAATTCCATTTATCAGTAATTCTACTTTATATTCCCTTAGTGTTGCCCCTTCTTAACCCCCACTTCAATGATTCATTTATTCCCCAGCTTCTTACAGCCATATCTGCAGGATCCCAGCCCTTCTCTACCTTGAAGTTGTGGCTTTTCTACCTAAGTGGATTATTCTGCAATCTATGGCAAGCGTCACCTTTGTGCACACACCCTTTTCTGCAATTTGTCAGAATCAGCTCTGAATTCAATTCCATTTCCATATTGAGTCACTTTGGTCCCATCAGAAATGGCCCCCAAAATTCAAATATAAGATGACTAGAACTGTTTTAACTTTGAAACTAAAATGTGGTTACTGTGCAATGGATGTGCAGAAGTTGACTTTCTTTAAATCAGAAAAAGGGAAAAAAACCCTCTCCTTCCAGTGATAAAAAGGTTTCTTCATCTGTAAACCCAAAGTTATCAATATTACAGATCCATACTCTTATCCAAAACCCTTTGGGGCAGATAGGTTTTAAAATTTGGAGTTTCTCCAACTTTTAGAATAATACAGTGCATAAAGTATACATTAACACCCTGAGCTGGGTCTGGCCAATACCCCATAATGGAACAAAATCTATTTCTCTAGGAAAACATACAAATATTCTCATTAAGTTGAATAATAAGGACCATAAATGTCAATTCAGGTCGGTTTTGCTGCCAACCATGTTAGCTTCAGTGTAAGAAAAAGCTCAGCTTTCAGAGCATCTTGAAGTTTGGAATGGCAGGTGAAGAACTCTGTGACCCAGATCAAAGTACCAGGTCTACTGCTTCTGAGCATTTTACACGAAGACCCTTCTTAAGCATTTGTATGTGGTTGTTTTCTTGAATATTTTGTTAAAGTTCTGTTTTGAAAGACCTGCTTAGCAGAGGTCTTCATGCCTTATTCAGGCTATTTTTTAAAAAAACAAAAAAATAAAAAATCTCTATACAATTAAGGCACTTCCCTCTGAAAACTGAGCATGATAAATCTCAGCTTCAAATGTTTTCTTACCAAACACCATTATCTTTCAAGTTGAAAGGAATTTTCACATACCACTTGCAAACACACAAAAAGTATGCCTAACACTTTCAATAACAAAAAATCAAAGGGTCCTGTGCACTTTAGTAGATGCTTCTCAAACTTTATTGTCTTTACAACTCATGTGGAGATCTTGCTAAATGCTGATTTGGACTCACTGGGTCTGAGTGGGCAGAGATCCTGCATTTCCAGCAAGCTCCTAGGTAACGTGGCTGCTCTGAGGACCACCCTTTAACCAGGGAGTCGGCAGTGGAAATTGCATGGGGACTGAAAACAGATGGCCTTGAGTTAAATCTGGTCCTCACCTTACAAAACTGAGTGACACTGGGAAAATACTTAACTGCTCTGAACCAGTTTATCCATCAGCTAAAATGAAAATAGTAACAGTACCTCTTTTCAAGGTTAAGACTAGATGAATTGACAGCTCCTAGCAGATAACAGAGCATGAAGTTCTTTCCATGTCCTCTACAGGCTGATTAATGGCCCTTCACAAATGTCCATGGCCCAATCCCTGGAACCTGTGGATACGTAACCTCACACAGCAAAAGGGAATCTGCAGATATGATGAAGTTAAGGGTCCTGAGATGGGAGATTATCCTGGATTATCTAATCACAAGTTTCCTTAAAAGAAGGCCACAGGAAAATCAGAGTAATAAAAAGAATATGTAAAGACAAAAGCATATGTCAGAGAGGAGAAGAGGTGCTACGTTGCTGGCTCTGACGATGACGGGCTGAGGAATATAAGTGGCTGCTGGAAGCTGAACTTCTGGAAGGAATGCAACCCTCCAGGCCAATTTTAGACTTCTGACTTTTAGAACCTAAGACAATAAATGTATTTTGTTTGATGCTGCTAAATTTGTGGTACACTGTTCCAGCAGCAATAGAAAATAAAAACACCATATCTATTGGAATAATGCTTAATGTGCACCCGCCTCACTTTATGTAACAGAAGAGTTCTTTAGACTGTACAGCAACAAGAACTAAATAATGTAATAAGATGACTAAGTGGAGGTCAATACATAAATAACTCTTCCAGGAGACTTTTTGTTTGCTTTTTATTTTTTTGCTTTGTTTTGTTTTGTTTTTTAGGAGGTACCAAGGATTGAACCCAGGATCTCATACATGGCAAGCAGGCACTCAACCACTGATCTATACCCACTTCCCAAGAAGACTTATCAAGGGAAGAATTTGTCCCATATTATCTGTTTTGTTTGGTTATGGCAATTTTTAACAGGGATGAACGTGTGTTAATAACACAAAGAGTTCTAAAGGCCAGTGGAATCTCTTGCACTCTAATTATATCATCACACTCCAGTTCGTCAGCTTCACATGTAATTGCTGAAATATAACAAGGCTCCTGGGGACAGTATCAGTGGGTCGATGCTTCATTGTCAGTAGATCTGGGCTTGGGAGTGAAGGACTGAAAATCAATGGTCCCATTAGCTGTATAAATCTTCATTTGCAATTTATAATGTGGCTTATCCCATAGAGGAGCTTTTTAAATAAGAGAATACCAAGATAACCAAAAAGGTGTCAGCCAAATGAAATATGCATTTCAAAACTAAATGGACTTTGTCCACAACAAAGAAGCTTGCATTTCTCAGGCTTTTTCCTTTGGGCCTTGCCATCAGTGGACTCCTGCCCCTTACTGTCCAAATTTTTTGCTCTTCCCCTATCAGACTCTAAGCTCCATGGAAGAATCTGGTCTCTCGGTTCCACGATCATATCCACAGAACCTAGCTCTGCAAATGATACTTAGTTTGGACATGTATTTGTGGATGAGCAATATTTATCATGGAAAGGCTTACTATTACTTTCATTTTAAAAAGCATTACTCTTAAATTTCTTTTTGTCCATTTTGAACTTAAATCTACTTGGCCAAAGATATTATTTATGTTGGAAAGAGTATGTTTTCTGATGTGATTTGCCTACGAATAATATGCATTTGATAATTAACAATGTCCTAAGCAGTCAAAGCAAATAATTACTTTTCTAGTGTCAGCCCCTGCATATGAGCTAAATGAGAAAAAAACATATATTGCATATTAACAAATGGTAACTAATTTAAAACATTCTGTTTAACCTCAGACCACAATATTCAAAACAGTTCCAAGATTCTTTCAAATGGCTTGGTTGAACTCCCACAAAATAGTTCAAACCTTTAGAACAGAGATGAATTCTGTTTGCAGAGAAAATATTTTAAAAATAAAACAGATATTCAAAAGTTTGCCAGGTCACTTTAAGGAAGACTTTGGACCAAGAGGTGGGGTCCAAATTTATTTATGCTCGGTATATTTTACTTAACAATGTAATCACATAGAAAGCGTTTATTTTAAGTCTTGGTATGAAATATGATAGAATATATTAACATAATTTAGATTAAGTCGGAAAACATCTATGAGAACATGTTCCATAATTCTAGAGAGTCCCACAACATTCTGTTTTTACAGAAAAGAAACCACTGGGCAGAAAAATGTTAAACTCTAAATGTTATTTTCAAGTGTCCAATAAAAGCAGCAGTTTGCTCACTGTGCAGTGCCGAGTGAGAGCTCCAGCTGGTGATGCCACAGCACGTGCTGGGCCAGGGACTCCAAAGAAACCGCCTAACTACACAACAGACCATTTGGAAGCAGTGTTAGTCTGGTTAACCAGCAGATCATTGGTCACGTCAGTACGGTACAACCTTGGCACTTAGGAACCTTTGAGGAAGAGTCAACAAGAGTAGCCAAGTCTGGCAAGCAGCTAATACTTCATCTTTCTACAAAACAAACATTAGCATCATCCATGTGAGCTCGTATTTGTATCAAGCTGCTGAAAGGCTCTCCACCTGTACAGAGGTATGGCGTTGTCTGCCCCTGTGCTAGGTAGCCCCAGACTGCTGGGGTTTCCAATTCTTGCTGCCTCAGTAGACTCCTGGCTTAGAGTTCTCATACAGACTCTACTTAGGTGGTAGCTCCTAGCAGCTCTAGGTTTATATTCATCTTACAGAAACCACAAGAGAAAGAAAGTCTCCTGCTCTTGGTGTCCCAACCAACATCCCAAAGCAACACTTACAGCTCCCCTAGAAGGTAAGATGTTCACCCAGGACATCAGGCACAGATGTGGGGCGAGAAACCCAGCCTCCTGAGTACCAGTTCAGGTCTCTGCCCACTGTCTTGTCTTCCCTCCTCCCCACCCCACCACCCTTGTACAGACTCAATACCTAGTTCAATTGTGTCCCCCAAAAACACATGTTCAAGTCCTAATCCCCATCCCTTATTGGAAATAGGAGCTTTGAAGATGGTATTAGTAAAGATGAGGCCAATCTGCATTAGAGTGGGCCCTGATCCAACAGAACTGGTGTCTTCATGAAGGGGAGAAGAGACACTGATAGATGCTGGGGGGATGGCCATGCGATGATGGAAGCAGAGATCAAAGCCCAAGGAAGGCTGACAACCCAGAAGAAGCCAGAAGAGGCAAGGAAGGATTGTCCCCTACAGATTACAGACTTCTGGCCTCCAGAACCCTGAGGTGATACATTTATGTTGCTTAAGCCACTGGGTTTGTGGAACTTTGTTAAGGAAGCCACCTCGGTAGGCTGTTTCACCAAACATGAATCACTGAGTCCCACCTGCTGGGAGTCTATGCCACCAGCACATCCACATTCATGAGTGTGTGGGATATGACCACAAAGTAAAGGAGGGAAGGTCTGAGGGTTCTCTCTGCTGATTATACTCCCTGAGCTTTAGGTAAGTGATTCTGGCTACCCTTTGTCCATTCTTACATCTTCCTTCTGGCTTCTGTTCTGGACAGTTAGGCTGCCACACAGGGGAGCCTTGATGGAGAGGTACTGATGTACCTGGGTTTACTGCACAGTACTTCAGCATCTAGATGAGCCAAAAATAATAGCAGGCCTCAGAGTCTTGATTTATGAGCTAAAGTTAGCCAAGAGCAAAAGGCCACAGCCCCTACAGTGTTCTCAGAAATAGTCTTGAGGTCATCTCTGCTCTACTAAGCAGAGTGGAGGGGCACAAGTAAGGTCACAGGTGGCTAGGAGAGCCTGCTCTAGCTCCCTGATGGTAAGAGCAGTTTCCTCTTGTTTCTACTTGCTTCCTGGGCTTTCTCCTTGCCTGAAAGAGAAGGATAAGAGAGGAAGAGTTTAAGAAAAGGGAGGAGGGGAGAGTTCTAGAAGGCTTCTGCTCTTTTTAGCTTCCTAGCATCTCACTTTTCTTTAGGGAAACCACCTTATTCTTCAGACCGTGTGGTAGCAGTGGAGAGGACTCTACCCCCTGGCTTTAGGGGAGTTGTAAGTGTTGCTTTGGGATGTTGACTGGGATACCAAGAGCAGGAGACTTTCTTTCTCTTGTGGTTTCTGTAAGATGAATATAAACCTAGAGCTGCTAGGAGCTACCACCTAAAGAGAGTCTGTATGAGAACAAAGTCAGCCTAGAGGAAAGCAGAGCTGCAGGATAGAGACTAAGTCCTGACAACAGCCTCTGAGCCCTTGGATCCAGCAATACCTGAAGCTCAGATCTGTCCCTGAACTTTACAGTCCTCCTGAAGCAACACATACAATTTCATAAATAAACAAATAGATAATTCAGTTTAAGCTGGATTTTTGTCACTTGGAACTGAAAAAGTGCCAAAGAATACAGGAGAAATAAAAGTGAAAGAGGAGGAGAAACGAGGGGAGAAGATTACATCTATGGATATGGTATCTGGAAGCAGTTCAAGTTTGTCCCCTGGAAATGAAGAAAGGTGACACGTGGGAATCTGTTCCGTTTTTCACATTAAGTTCAGATCATCAGAACTGTAGTTCTGCCTAATTACTGTGATTAATCTCACCAAATTCTAAATATAAAGTACGCATTTTCTAATGTTCAATGATACTGCAACAGTCATGAAGAGAAGGAATGAGCCATTACCAGATAAAGACTTTTTTTAAGCACAATCATGTTCTTCTGCCCAAATGCAGTCATGACTGGTTGAAGGAGAAAAAGTCACAAGCAGCAACCAAAGTCTTACCTGGCATGGCATGGATGAGGTCACCGCACAGAACGAAGAACTTGGGCTTGGGGCTCAGCTTGTTGATGGCTAGAACGGCTTGTTCAGTTAGACGGATCTCCTGGCCCCACTCGTCGCCACCTTTGTCACAGTCCCCAATGGACCAGGCCTTCATCAGTCCAAACTGTGGGTCTGCACCTTGGATGAAATAGAATGGACCCTTCCATTCCCTTTCCTTTTCTTTAAAGAGAAAAAAAAAGAAGAGGGTGAGAAATGTTATAAAATCTTCTAAGAAAAACATCCAGGTTACCATGTGAGTGAATACAATATTTTTCTGAAATTAAGTAGGTCATTTTAATAAGCTGATGCTCAAACATACCATTTTCCTGTCATAGTCTAGAGAGTTTTGATTTATACTAATTATATCTGGGACCTGGTGATTCCCAAAGGCCAGGGAAAACACGTGGGTAGCTACAGCCATGCAGCCAAGCTGTTGTTTAAAAATTAAGCGGCCAAAATGGAGCACAGACCAACAACAGAATGCTGTATATAGGATATTAATGTTCAATAATAGCTTTTTAATTAGAATTAAAAATACCAAAAAATTAAATGCTGTCAAAAGAATTATATTTAAATTATTAGGTGATATGCTTTTAAATGTTTTATGCCAGGCTTAATGGCACAAATTTGCAGTGTTTAGGAAATGTGAAAGAATTTTAATTATAAATCTTAGAGCTTGGAAGCTCTGGCTATCTGGTGGGAAATGCAGTGCCAAAAATGAAATCTTGAAATGAATTAGTCAACATCGGGGGGGGGGGGGTAATATCTATGCTAACATTTCAAAGGTAACGTGCTGTAGGCATAAGGGAGGTATGAGGCTCTGGGAATGCAGGAGGGGGTGTTCTCATGCTTGGAAATGGCTCTGGGCCACCTGAATGGAAATCACCTGGCTTGCTCTTCCGATTGGTTGGGCTTGGCCAATGCTTTGCAGGACACCTGTATCCCAAAAAGAACTGCAACCACGTACTTGCTTTTGCAGAGTTGGTATGGCCATTGCTGGGTTTCAAACTTTTTTTGGCCACAGAAAATTTTCTTCAAACAAAATCTGACATGGCAGACCAATGTGGAAAACATGAAAAACAGAGCTGCTCCAGGAAAGAAGCATCTGGACCCTTCCCTGCCCGAGTGTGGTCTGGGAAACAAGCACAGAATGAAGACCCCCAGATCTTTGGCCCCTTCATTTGTCCTGAGGTCACCGAGCCCAGGGAAGTGACAGGACTTGCCTAATGGCCCACCAGCAACTTGCAGCAGGGACAAAACTGTCCCACAATCTTGAGAACATTGTTTCTTTTTAATACATTAAAGTATCGTGCATGTCCACTGAATAAATGGCATTTTGGGGGAAGTCATGAAAATATTATACTTTCCAAAAAAGCTCCGGGAATCATTTCATGTCTGTGTTTCGTTCACTCAGTCATTTAATAAATTCAGTCGATCCTCACTGTTCTGATTCTGTGTTTGCAAATTCACTTACTTGCTAAAATTTATTTGTAACCATAAAATCAATGCTCACTGCACTTTTGTGGTCATTTGCGGACATGAAGAGAGCAGCGAAAAATTTGAGTGACCAATGTGCATGTTCACAGCTACCTTCTCTATTCAGCTCCGATACAGTAAACACATGTCCTTTTTTGCCATATAGTTAGTATCTAGCTTTTCTTATTTTTATGCCTTTTGTTGGTGACTTTGTTGTTTAAAATGGTCCCAAGTGCAGAGCTGCAGTGCTGTCTGGTGTTCCTAAGCACAAGAAGACTGTGCTATGCCTTATGGAGAAAATGTGTGATAGATAAACATTGTTCAGCCTAGAGTCAAAGTGCAGTTAGCTGTGAGTTCAGTGTTAATGAATCAACAATATATATTAATTAAAGTGTCTTTAAACAGAAACACAGATAAAACAAGGTTATGCATTATTTACAAACACATTTTGACCAGATGCTCGTAGTACCTAACCCTGTATTTCCCCCACAGCAATGGCTCCATCTTCATTAATTCAGTGTTCAGGGCAACTTTACTGAACATAATTACCATGAATAACAAGAATCAGCAATATGCTCTGAGAACCTAATATTTTCCAGGTACCATGCAATGTGCTGGTGATACATAGGTACCCAGACAGATGGGGTCCCTGCTTTCCTGGATTATAGTGATCATCAGGGAGAGAGAAAACAAACAAATAAATAAATAAGGAATAGAGTCAGAGAGTTCTAAGGGCTAAGCAGTTGATTAGGAGTGAAGCAAAGGTTCATTTAGATTAGAAGCATAGGGAGGGCCTTTCTAAGGTGGTGACATTTATACTGAGATCTAAATGACAAGGAGGAATAGTCATAACCTTTTAAATTCCATGGTCACCATCCCACCAGTCATACCTGGATTGCTAGCACTTAGAGTAGACCTCTGAATTTATAACATCCTTTCCTTCTTAACTATTTTTTTCAGAATTAAATGAGCAAACAAAAATACCTTTACACCATATATAAAATTTACATGTGTGTTAATTCACCACTTCTTGATCTACAGCATAGAATATAAGGCTGTTCAGTCCAATCACAACCAACATGAATTCAATCTGAATGAGATGTGCACAGCAAGCCAGGACCAGTAGTAGTTTAACTTACATTAACTGAGTCCTTACTATGTGTGGGAAGAGATCCTCCAATGATCACATCCTTTTGCTATCCTCTCCCTGTGAGTGTGGGCCAGACCTACTGTCTTGCTGCCAACAAACAGAATACAAGAAGAGTGATGAGATGTCCCTTTGGACACCAGGCTAGAAAAACACTGTGACTTTTGTCTTTCTTGCTCTCTCTCACTCCCTTTCTCTTGGACTGTTAGCTCTGGGGAAACAGGCTGACCTGTTTGGAGAAGCAATATACAGAGGAGCATGTGGCAAGGAACAGAGGGCTAGCTACAGACAGTGAGGAACTGAGGCCTGCTAACCATGCAAGTGAACCTAGAAACAGACCCTCCCTAGTCAAGCCTTCCAATGAGACAACAGCCCCAGCAGACACCTTGATGGAAGCCTTGTGAGCCTGAAGCAGGAGAAACTAGCTAAGCCACACACAGACACCTGAACCCATAGAAACTGCAAGATTATACATGTTTGCTATTTCAGCTTTTGAGTTTTGGAGTAACTTGTTACCCAGAGAAAGACACTGAATAAACTATGAATCAGGCATGAGAGATAAAGGGTCAGAAAAAGATTAGGAAGACTTCTTTGAGAGTTGAAGGTGGATTGTCATGAAAAACTGAGATTCTGCATTATGTTTTAAAGTTAATTGTCAGCATCATATATTTATTTTACTTGAATAATAAGCTTTTAACACTGATGAACGTTTTTAGCTATGTTCCCATTTCTGAGGCAGTTTGCAGAGCCATTTAAACTGAATACATTAGTCTGAACCACACTGATTGTCACCCCAAGGTTAGAGCATAAATTGACTTTCTACAAGAGTTTATAAACAGTTTTCTACAGCAAATGTTTTAACAAATATAGTTTCCTATAACAAAGAGCCTCAAAAAGTCAATAGTCCTGGAGCTATTAAAATAAATCTTTCATTTGTACTTGTTTACTTAGTGAAAACTTACACAGAATCTCAATTTTATGAACCAGGTACTAAATAAATAGATTTGACCTAAAATGAGTGACAGCTCATACATCAATATTCAATCTTCTTTATCTCTCTGATAAAGGCTATTTATTGAATCAGTGCTCTGTGTTCTCAAAAGCACCTGGATCCTTTCAAGTTTCTGTTACAGAAGCTTATGGCTTTTGGTCTCATCTTAATTTTAATTAAGGCTGAATTAAAGATGTTAGGGGGCTTAGAATGTTTAGTTCTAAAAGAAGGAGAGTTTCCATAAATTTATACAACCCCTATCTCCCATAAAAGCTGTTTTTTACGTTATGAAAGTGAATTCCAGACAACAGATCTTACAGTGATGAAAGGCAAAATGTCAAAAAGAAAATTTTTAAAAATATTTTTTCATTATCTTTATCCCAAATTTTAATTTTTTAATTTTTAATTTTTTGTATTTTATTTCTTATTTTTAAAACTATCATTATTATTTCATTTTCTTATTAATTGTATTTGAACAATTTATTGGCTTCATTTTTTAAGAAGTTTTGGATCACAGAAGTGTTACAACTGTGGCAGGGGAGGCTCATTGGTGCAGGGTGTCAGTGATGGGGATACATGGGAAGAAACTCACCTGAGAATACATGTAAGGCATATAAATGTGTTCAAATGTTCATGGGGCATTGTCACAGTGGGTGGAGATTCATACAATAACCAAAGGAATATCAAATTTCCATCCTGGGGAGCTCTGCAACATTTTTCAATGGATCAGCAAGAATCCCCTAAGTATAGGGGCAATGACTAGTGAAGGAGGATGGTCCATTGACAGGCCCTTGATATTGATGACTGTGTGCATGAACCTTTACTCTTGAAATGGAAACTCAGTCTAGTAGTTTAAGGTGTCTAAGAGTTGCCTCCTGGGAGCCTCCTTCTTGCTCAAATGTGGCCTCTCTCTAACCAAACTCAGCATATTAATACATTACCTACCCCACAGCACGGGCAGGAATCTTGGGGATGAGCCTCCCTGGCACCAAGGGATTACTACCAAGCACCAACCAGCAATGCAACTGGAAAAAGACCTTGCCAAAAGGAAAAAGGTAAAGACATGAGTTTATATGGCTAAGAGACTTCAAAGTGAGTTGGGAGGTGATTCCAGACGTTACGCTTATACACATCTCAGCAGGATCTCACTGACTGCCAAAGTAGATACTACCCCAAATAGCAGGGCTCCTGAGGGCTCTTAAGACATCCAGACATTGTAGTCAGGGCAGACAGCTCAGAAGTTTGGTGCCTGTCCCATGGGCCCTACTTTGGAATTTATGTTCTCCAGTATGACAGAATTGGACTCAGTTGTGGTTTCCCTACACATGGCTCTTCTGTCCTTCTATTTGAATCTATAATTAGTACTAGATTTGGTAGGTGTTCAGCCAAGAAACTTAAATCTTTTGGCTGTCCACATGCCAGGTGGGCTCTGAATCTCAACGGAGTTGCAACACCTGCTCTCCAGTTGATTGGTCTCACCCAGGATAACTATCATACCAAGGCACCAAGAGTCTAAAATTGCAAGCAAGAGAGACCCATCCATAGGCCCTATGGAATCACAGCCCCCTCTCAATTAGAGGTGGAGTGGACATCACCATTCCAGAATCCTCAGGTATGGGGAATGAACTATGGACTAAAGTAGACTTGCTGGTATTCTACCATAGACTTATTGTGATGCTAGGAATGGAAGAAATTACAGCACTGATGTGGAGGCAGTGGCCATTGGAGGTTTTGAGGGCAGGGAGAGGGAAAAACACGTGTAATATGGGGGCATTTTTGGGACTTTGGAATTGTCCTGAATGACACTGCAATGACAGATGCAGGCCATTATATATCTTGCCATAACCCACAGAACTGGGTGGGAGAGAGTATAACGTATGAGGTAAACTTTAATCCATGCTTAGTGCCAATGCTCAAAAATGTGTTAATCAAATGAATGTACCTCATTAATGAAGGACGTTGTTAATGTGGGAAAATGTGGGAGGTATGGGGAGTGGGGAATATGGGAATCTCCTATATTTTTTATGTGACATTTGTATAATCTAAGTATCTTTAAAAAAAAGTGAATTCCCCGAAGTCCAGAGTTTCCCTCAGGACAAGGTATAGGGATGAGTTGACTGACATCTACAGAAACCAGGGAGAGCCGCTGCAGCCAGCCCTTCCAGGACAGAGCAAATGTCTACCTCCTGGCACAGTTCAGCTTCCCCTTTTAGACTTCCTGAAAGCACTATTCTAAAAGTCCTAGCCATGGAAGTTTGTATCCACTGAGGTCCACTCTTAAAGCACCCTGCTACACAAAACATTCTTCACCACTGAAAATAAAGACATTTATGGATCTAGTTTTGGTTTTGTAGTTGTTTTTTTTTTTAATTTCCTGGAAAATAAACTTTAAACATGGGGCTACCCAGTTAGCCTGATAACCCTAGTTCCAGAGTGGAACTGCCTAGAAATGGAGGCTGAGGGAGAAGGAGAAGGCAAGGATGACAAGAGGACACACTAACGCAGGCTGCACATGGGCATAGAGAGGGCAGGGCAGGGCGTGCAACCTCACTCTCAAAGTGTGGCCTGTGGACTAGCAGTGTCAGCATCACCTGGAGCTCATTAGAAAGGCAGAATCTTGAGCCCACCCCAGAACAACTGAGTCATAATCTGCACTTTAACAAATTCCCAGGGGGTTTGTATGCACATAAAAGTTTGAGAAAAACTGGTCTACAACTAATCAAGGAACTCTGCTGGCTAGCAGCTTTAAGTGTCTTATAACAAAGAGATGCAGCAAGATTTCTATTTCCCTAAAGTGAAATAACACCTTGGAGGATCATTGTTGTTGTTGATGTTAGTGTTGGTGTGTTTTCGGTTTTGTTTTGGTTTGGTTTTGCATATTTCATATATCTTACTCATTTTCCAGCCCCTGCGTCTAGTTCAGGTATTTGGTCCTAACCACTTCTCAAGGTTATCCATCATTATGCAAGTATCACTCTTTAAATTTATTGCAGCCCATCCTAGGAAGGCTGGAAAGCTTAACTCACCTAAGACCACCTTTTCCACTGTGGAAATAAGACAGTGCAGGCGGGAGCCCTAGAGTTACTTTAACCAACTCTCTCATTTAACCAAGTGGGGAAGATGAGGCCTGGCTAGGGGGATTAGTCATGGTGACCTGGAAAGGACAGACCCAGGAAGGAAATGGAATGGGTCCTGGCTACCTATAAGTTGTCCACCTTGATAAAGATGTTTTTATCTCCAAAAAGTTTCCATTGAGCAGAATGCCTTGGTAAAGGAGATGACTGTAGACCAAAATAATGCTGGCAAGGTCTGGCACTCTTTCTCTGCCAACAGCGCAGGGCTGAATCAGGGTACAGACTGAGGCCCAGAACATCCATCTTCTGTGGGATTCTAATTGGTCATCTCCTCCAGAGATGACAAACTCAAGGTCTATGGATGCAAACTAGCTAGCAGATGTGTTCTGCTTGGCCCATTCATTGTTTACAAAAGTTTGAATTTGTTGCCAAAGTTTTAAATCCATGAGTTTCACATATTTACCTGGCTCACTGGATTCTCTTAGAAAATATGGCCACAAGAGGCCCACCTGGAGAGTGCCAATTACTGGCTGGATTTGCCACAATCTACACTGGGCCCCACTCACCTGCCTGGCCCCAGAGGCATTTGACAAACCCTCATCTATGGTAACCCATCCATTCTCTTAGAGGTGAGGAAGAGGGAAGGTAAACAACTTGGTAGGGATCTAACAAAGGGCAAGGGTCAGAACCAGCCTTAAACTCTTCCTGTTACCCCCTCAGAGCCCTGACTTCAGGGCAGAGAATCACACAGGTGAATGAGATTACAGAGAAGAGCCATCCAGCAAGAAGTGCCTACCTCTGTCCAAATGACAAGCCAAAAAAACCAAGCTCTGAGTTACCATAATTTTCTATAACAAAATTTAAAATTAATTTAAAAATATTTCTAAGAGGAAAAATTGGCCTTAGAAAGAAAGCTGATTCATCTGTTGTATAGATAGTAACATTTGGCCATTTCCAAAGTTCACCTGACAGCAACTGTCAAAGAAACCATCTTTCAAAATTGAAGGATAATTTGACAGTAGCTTCTGTGAAACAGCAAAAAACTATGGACAGAAAAAGACTATGAGTGTTCTTTAAGCATTATTGGCTGGAAAACAATTATATACATTAAGAGTTAAGAATTCACACAGTGCCTTACTGTTGACTCTTTTTACTGTACTGTTTTTGTGCTCACATCCCACCTGAAAGACAGGTACTCAAACCATAATTTCTCTTCACAGTTTGCACTTTTCATATCATACATTAAATGTTTTATTTGTCTCTGCCAATGTATTTTCTCTTCCTCATTTCTATTATACCTTTTGGACATGTTTGCCAATTGTTAATGAAAGCTGACTTTTTAATATATACCAAGAATTAGTTGTTTCATTGATCCTTTTGCTATTACCAGCTAATCAATGACTGACTATAATAAATGCACCCCCAAAAGCAAATGAATCACAAATTTCATCACTCAGCTGGGAAAAGGCCTAAGGGAGTCAAGCATGTGTTTAGATAATACCTAACACTATAATAATTGTCACCCATGTGGTAAGTAATATCTAACACTATAATAATTTCTGCTTTCATGATGTGCTAATCCTGTCATATGCAACTTCAAATAATTCAAGGTTGAATACAATGATAGTTTTCTTAATTTTCAGAAAGAAAAGTTACATTTTCTAAATGGAGTTCGCCTTTTGAAAAGACAGTTAAGATGGTAAGATACTGATAAGTGGTCTGTTTAACAAGGCCCCTGTTACTGCATCATCACGTCACTACATCATAATATTTAAGCATTCAGTGTCTGCTTGTTAAGTAATCTGACTTGAAATAATACATGAATTGGGGATATAGCAATCACATTTCTCCCTTTGACTAGAAAGCCACAGTATTAACCAAAAAATGAGCAGAAAATAGTATGTTTGTTTTTCTGGATAACTCCAAGTCCCTAGCTTGTTCCATCATCACCTTAAATTCAAGACTTCCATAACCAAATTCATCATCTTTCTTTCAAGATTGGGTCCTTCTCCTGATGACTAATTTCACCACCATCAGCATCAGTCCATCAATCAGTAAATCTTAGGAGCATGCATCACAGTGTACATTTAGCCAACTGCCAAGTCATATGTATTCCACATCTATAACATCTCCTGCAGCAGAATCTCCCTCTTAGTTCCACCCACCACTTTCTTGGTTCAGGGCTGCATCATTCCCACCTGGGGCTAAGAGGACAGCTCCATGCAATTCCCCAGGTGCTACTGTTCTCCACTCCAATCCACATAAGACAACCATCGCTACTGTGACTCTTCCTAAAACCCTTACTCTGATCAGGAAACTCCCTTGTGAAACAGCCACCCGGAGGAAAGGCCCACATTTGCTTTCTCTTTCCAGTATATCATCAGCATGTATTACTCAGTGCCTGGGGAAGTTAATGGATCTTTGCTCACCCTGGCATTGAAGCGCTCCAACATAGTCCAAGACTTTTCCAGCTGTGTCTATCACTGTTCCCAGTAGTTCTAAACCAGGAACAATTTTGACCCCCAGTGGACATTTAGCAATGTCTGCAGACATTTTTGGTTGTCACATGGGGGGTGGGAGGGGAAGGGGAGTGTGTCCCTAGCACCCAACAGATAGAACAGAGCAGTGACTAAAATCCTACAAGGAACAGGACAGATCCTAAAATAAAGATTAATTTGGCCTCAAATGTTAATATTGCTGAGGTTGAGAAACCTTGTATTAGACACAGCACAGAATCACTCCAAACTGGACCATCATCTGCTCTGCAAACACACCCTATACTTTCCCACCTCTTCTCCAGGGTTTTCCCTCCATTCTGCCAATTCTTCCTGCTGAAATTTCATCTATCCTTCCCAGACCCAGCTTAAATGCTATGTCCACCATAAAGCCTGTCCCTCTCTCCTGCAAGCAGATGCAACTGTGCCTCCTTCACTCATTCAGCAAGTATGTTCTGATCACCCCCTCACAACATGTGCTGCACTGGTCACTGGAGACTCAACAGTGAACAAAGCCACCAGGTCTAGTTCCTTAAGGCCTCAGAGAATACTGGGAGGAAGGACAACAAAAAAGCCGATAAATAAGTTAATGGCAGGCTGTGATCATTACTGTCACAGAATTAATCAGGGTGACCATGGACCATGGCGACAGATAGGAGAGCTCTGCGTCTAATGCAGCACTGAAGAGACACATCAGCAGAGATGCGAAGGAGAGAGGGAACGAGGCACAGAGGAGCATGGGGATGTGCTCTAGGAAGAGGGCATGGCAGGTAGTAGGGGCACACCTGAATGTAAAGCTGGATTAGGAGGTAGGGGACAGACTTCCTGGGACATCTGGGCTGGTGAGGGGCTTCTGTCTCCTGAAGCCTTCACCTGGTCCCAGGAGAGCCCAGAGTCTGAAGCTTGAGTGGCCAGTTCAAATCCCAGTTCTGCCCCTTATCACGTGACATGATGCAAGCTCCTTAACCTCTTTGAGCCTCAGTTTCCTTATCCACAAAGTGGGGAATACAGCCCCTACCTCAAAAGGGTTGTTGCAAAGACTAAATGAGTTAATACAGGTAAAGCATAAGTGGCCAAATATTAGCTACTATGACCATGACTATAACTCAGTAACTCTCAGGCTTGTTTTAGCCGCTCCAGGAGATGGCAAGCACCTTGCAGACAAGGTTATCAAAGTCTTACTCAGCTCTTTGTTCCCCATTGAACATTGTGGGGCTCAGAAAAAAATTTGATGATGAAAATATGTATGGGATTAAATGCTGTAGTCTTAACATGTTTTGTTCCATATATTGTGGATATTGCTTTGGTTATAAAACGGCAAAGGTTATAGTTTTACAGTTGCCTGGAGGCTTTCTGGCTAAAGAGCAAATGCCAACAAAATGAAATTTTTGCAGTTTCTCACAGTAGCAATCTGCACAGTGAATCACATTCTAAATGTCTTCAGCAATACCCCTCATCTTCTCTTGGGACTAATCTTATTTTAGCGGTTAAAAACAGTAGCAAAACAATATTCACCACCTGGGGACTCTCTCTGGTTTAAGATTCCAAAACGCCCCAACTGTAAAACTGGCAGAACTAAATCCAGCAATTAATAGTGTCCTTCGGGGCCCTGTCCTGAAAAATAGTTAATTAATTATAAGGACAGCAATATTCTCATAGTCTCCAAATTACTTGTCCTAAGTATGGAAGTGAATTTACTCAAGCTCTCTTACCTTGGCCTAAATGCACCTAAATTATACAAAAGCTTTTGAGTCATGATCTGGCGACCACACTTACCATTTGGAGGGAGGACCTGCCAAAATCTTTATCTGCAATTCTTCGGAGAGGAAAGCAGATGGGCCAGGACTACTTGGCCAAGCAGCTTTCAGCATCACTGGCTTTGGCCAACGCTCTTCTAGACAATAGTTATAGGGGTGGAATGCCATTTGCAGAACCTTTCTCACTTTCCAAAAGCAGAACTCAGTTTGCAGCTTGCCTGTTCTGGGTGGGTGTTTACTATGACTTCTACCTCCCAACCCCCATGTTCTCCTAGTTAAAGTGCAGGTGGCTGCTGGCCCAGGCAGTGCTTGCTCTTCTAAGCAGAGGCAGTCCTGCAGGAAGAGGCTGGGCAAACAGAGGCCCTGGGTTTAGAGGGAAGATTGCTCTATCCTAAGGGCAGATGCAACTCCATGAGAGAACACCCATCTGGTAAGCAGAGCCTCCTCCAGGGGGCGACTCTGAGTAGTGCAAGGATTCTACTGATATGTTCAATAACTTGGTTTTTGTTTTGTTTTTATCTACACAATACATGGTAGATGTGAGCCACGGTTGGATGGATATGCAGATGTGATCTAGGGGGTTAGTACCCATATTAATATTCATTCATTTACTTCATAAGTGGCTGCCGAATATGGACTACTGTCAGAGAAAGTGGTAGATCCTAGATTCCATTCCTCCAGGAGTTTGAGGTCCAGAGGAAGGAATAGATATTACAGTCATGGAAATAAATACAAGTTGTACTAAGTGCCATAAAGGAAAGGAATGGGTGAAAACAAACGGCAAGCGATCTAATTTAGACGGGAGAAATCTACTGATGCCTGAAGAATGTGGAGTTAAAAAAGAGAGGGAAGAGGTCTCCAGCAGAGGGAACAGTGTGTGGGAAGGCTCTCAGGAAGAAAATAGTTTAAAACATTCAAGTCCAGCAGACCATGCAGGGTCTGAGGGTAAGGAGAGGAGAAGTCACATCAAAGAGTGAAGGATGCAGTTTTTGTTTCAAAGAGATGACTCTTAAAGATGTGCAGGGAATTGGAGTGGATGGACGAGGCTGTTGGAATTGTTCAGGTGAGTGATGATGGTGCTTTGGGTCACAGTCATGGGAACTGGGATGGAGAGAGGTGCACAAAAACAGGGTGTGCTCTGGAGGTTGAGTGGACAGGACCATGGATGATCTGGACATGGCTAGAGGGAGCAGCAAGAATCAGGAATGACTCGCGGGCTTCTGGTTGAAGAGGGGAGTAGGGGAAGGACTGGGGAAAGAGCAGACTGAGGAAAAGAAGAAGAGCTCTGTTCTAGTCTGTGTGGTCTGGTGGCGAGACCAGAGGGCTGGAGGGCCAGAGGAGCTGAGTTCTTATCTTGACCCTCCTACCTACTGGTTTGGGGACCTTACCCAAATGCTCCTAGAGTATCTCAGATGCACTCACACCAAAGAAGTCAATTCAAATCCAAGTCAATACCTACATCACCACGGCTGCGTCTTGAAATGTATCTAGCCAATACTGAGCCTACATTTCACAAATGAGGACCTGAGACTGCAAGTGGATTTTTACAAGGCTACACAGTGAGGCTGGGCATTCCGTCATTCAACAAATACTTCCTGAGGTTCTGGTTACCTGTTAAATTTGGTTCTAAGAGCTGGCTGTGGCAAATCTGGGACTCCTGGGATCTCTCATTGCCCTGGCCCCACACTGCGGTCCCCACCTCAATGGAGGGTTTGGCAAAGTTAAAACACACAATGCACAAACATAAAAAGCTGTGAGTAAGCCTTCTATGTGCAGCTCTCTTAGCTAACTTCCACTAGACCAACTGAAAGGATTTGCCAACACTCTCCAGACTCTCCATAAAGGCACCGACTATCACCCAGGGCATCCGATGCTGGGGATGCTATGCCTCCCTATGACACTCCTCCCACTCCTGTGCCTGTCCCAAGAGCAGTTTTGTTACTACATGTCTTCATGTTCTTGAACTTAATCCATTCCTATGGGTGTAGGGTAAATAGGGCCTTTTGATGAGGTTACTTCAGTTAAGGTGTGGCCCACCTCAATTAGGATGGGTCTTAATCCTATTACTGGAGTCCTTTAAAAGTTGAATGAAAGTGAGACAGAGAGAAAGCCAAAGAGCTGAACATCAAAGGAATGTGCTCCAGAAGGGAAGGGAGAGACCAGGAAATGCTGCAATGTACCTTGCAACGTGACAAGCTAAGGACCAAGATTCACCGGCAGCCAGCCCCAGAATGCCAGTCTCCAGAGAGAAAGCATCGCCTTGATGATGCCTTGATTTGGACTTTCTTTTAACCTCAAAACCATGAGCCATTAAATTCCTGTTGTTTAAGCCAACCTATTTGCTTAAGCAGCCAAGGAAACTAAATGTTCATGTGAGTTGTCCCCCATATCTGTTTAGTCTAGGACTTATTTTTAAATCACTTAATTAAATATGCAAATAAAAGTATTAGGTAAAGAGACTTGTTGCTAATAAAACTAAGTTGAACGTTTTGGGAAGACTCAACAACAACCTAGGAAAAAAAATAGCGTTAAGGTGTTGGGAAGACAAGTGTAAAAGATTTGAAGAAAAAAATATAAATCTAGAAGAATTTTTCACTCAGAGTGCTTTTTAAGTGATTTTTAACTCACTACTCTACTAGGAAAAAAATTAAACTGGAAAAGATTCATTGTGGGTGTTGTTTAGGCCACACAGCAGGCCCATCTGTAAACATCTACTCGAAGACAAGCAGTTCCACTCCTGGGTATCTTCCCAAGAGAAATGAAAACATATGTCCCCACAAAGATTTGTATGTACATGTTCATAGCAGTATTTTTCACAATAGCCAAAAAATGGAAACAATCGGAAGTCTATCAACGGATGAATGGGTAAATAAAATGTAGTATATCCCTACAATAGCATACTAGTTAGCAAAAAGGAAAAAAGTACAGATAATACTACACCTGGATAAAACTCAAAACCACTAAGCTAAGGGAAAGAAGGAGTTACCAGAGACCACCTATGGTATGATTCCATTTATATGAAATGTCCAGAAAAGGCAAATCTATATAGATTAGTGGTTGTCTGGGCAGAAGGTGGGAATAGAAAGTGATTGCAAATGGACATCAGTTTCCTTCTGGGGAAATGGAGAACTTCTAAAATTAGAATATAATGGTGGTAGCACCATTCTGTAACATCTACTAAAAGTCACTGAATTGTAAACTTAAAAGGAGTAAATATGATGACAACTAAATCATAACCTAATAAAGTTATTAAAAAATAAAAAATTACCAAAAAATCCAAAAATCTAAGTTCATTTATCTCTCAGAAATGTTATAAAGGGAATTTCTATATACTAATATGTGCTGGTCACTCTGAAAATTCATATTTTAGTCATAGGAACCCTTCTCAAATAAG
This sequence comes from Dasypus novemcinctus, assembly GCF_030445035.2. NCBI lineage: Eukaryota > Metazoa > Chordata > Mammalia > Cingulata > Dasypodidae > Dasypus > Dasypus novemcinctus. The sequence continues at coordinate 59,495,211 of NC_080695.1, forward strand.
AGATAACTGTCTTGGCCTAAATGTATGGCACAATTAAGGGCATTTGTTTTCATCTTCTTCATGGTCTTGTTAGAATTTTGTAAGCCACAGGATTTTCAAGCCATTCAGATTTGGGAAAAGATTTCCAAGTCTACTGTTTCTAGAAAAGTTTTTATACAAGACCTGGAAGAGATGAAGCTAGTATTTTTTAACCTAGACTCCATTTATTCACTGCCACATAAGATGGTTTCCAGAAAAGACCAAGACATATTCAGGATTAGCAAATACAGTCAGCTTCTCTGAAATAGCTGCAAAGGTTTAAAACATCAAGGGAAATAATTTTTTTAAGAAAGCCACCCTAGGGGGGGTGGGGGGGTGGGGTTGAATGGGACCTCACATATATATTTTTAATGTAATATTATTACAAAGTCAATAAAAAATAAAAAAATTAATAAAAAAAAAAAAAAAAAAAAAAAAAGAAAGCCACCCAAGAACCCTGTTCTCTCTGTGTGTGGGTGTGGGAGGGTGCAATAAAGTGGGAGAAAAACACAGAGTTCAAGACTTAGGATCCTAAACAATTAAATATAGGTAAAATTTTTTACATACATTTTATCTTGAATTTTCTCCCTTCTAGAATGTTTCCAAAACAGATGTCATAAACTTTTCAGAAAGACAATTATTTGCTAGGGGAAAGTAGACCTAATTAGAATATATATCTAGGAAATATAATTGTCAATTTGCCTAATTAAAATGAATATTTAAACATGCTTTAGGAATGAGCACCTTCTCAGGTGAGACCTGTACAATTTATTTTTTCTAAACATCTTTCAACAGAGTCTAACAGATTATGTTAACAGGAAAACGGATGACTGCAACCAAGCTTCACGTTCAGTATGACTAGAGGAGTGGATGGGAATATTGTCACCTCATATAAATCACCAGGGGAGAAAATGGTCTTAAGGTAAAGCACTCATTCGTTTGAGAGACAAAAATGTTTGGCTAATTCTGGAGGGAGCTTTGGACATGGGAGTTATCAGGGCTATGCTTCAGGGCCCTGTTGCTGGCGTGCGTCAGGTCCCTCTGCCAGGCTGCGTGTACTTAGGCAAGGGACAGTGGTTAGCGGTTCCTGGTACTTTCTCTTCCCAAGTCTGCCCCTGGAGCAACTCTCCCAGCTGAGGCTGAGCCTTCCCACAGAGCCTGTACCAGTATCCTTCACCTCAAAGAGCATCTCCAAGTTCCCAGCAACGCCAACAGGCAAGCAGGAGCTGGGGAAAGTCACTGAGAGCAAAGGAGGCAGCCTGGTGTGGATTTTGAGAAGACCCACTGAACCCAGAGCTCCACAGGCTGGGCCTCTAAAGCCCTCACCTGGACACTCAGCATGTGCCCCAGGACAGCCTGGCCCACAGAGCAAACCCAGCACAGGCCTGCTTCCAGACTTGGTCAGGGGGAAGCAAAGTCCACTGTCATTTCCTTTCTTCCTGTCTCAGCAGGGTAAGTGTCCTATCCACCGATCTTCTCAACCTCTCTCCACTGCCACCGTTCTTGTCCAGGTGAACTGCTCTCCTGTTCTCTGGCCCCCTTCCAGTCCTTTGCCCTCTGGCAGCCCTGCGGCAGCTCCAATGGGCTAAGAAATTTCACCGCTTCGGCCCTCATAATCTCCATCAGAAGTCACCCCTCAACCCTCAGGTACTGCAAATAAACAAATGTGATATAAACAGTGTGGCATTTTGAGACAAGTTCTTGAACTTCAGCTTCAAATGAGATTGTGCCCCAAGCGCCTTTTAAGTAGAAATTATTTTGTTGCCTTTGCTGCAGCCAGACCATTCTCTTCAAAATGGAAACCTGCCCATGTGTCCTTATTTCTCCACACATCCAGCTTAAAACTCTTAGATGCTATTAGGATAAAAGACAAAACTCCTTATTTGTGCTTCCTTCCCATGCCCACCCCTACCCAATTCTCCAGCCTCTCCCACACCATGTACCCATTCTCCATCTTTTCTGCCACGACACAACAGCCTTCCCTTTCCCAACCTGATGCCACAGGACTTTTATACTTGCTCTGCCCAGGGTCAACAATTCTTCCCTCCTGCCATGGCCCAGTTTACTCAGAGTCATCCTTCAGCTCTAGGATGAAGCACCACTTTCTCAGGAAAGCCCTCCCTGAATGTCCTTATTAGGTCAAATTCTCCAGCGAGAGCCTCTCATGGCATCTTTCTCCTCCCGTTCCTGACAGTTGTTACCACTGCAATTTACACTGATTTGGATGACTGTCAGGTTAATGTCAGGCTCTCCAACTAGATGCTATCAGGGGGCCCCAGGAGTGGTATCACCTCTGATGTCCCCTTATGACTGCACCCTGGCAGCTAGCACAATGCCTTCCGCAAGGCAGGTGCTCAGCACCAAGGGCAGTGAAGGAAAAACAGGTGAACTGGTATGTAGATGGATGGACGGATGGATGGTCGAAGTGGGCATTTCCTCCCAAGGCCAACTGCTTTCCTGAACCCCTGATCTCATCTTTTCCCATCTTTTGGGGATTGCTCTCCAACAATTATCCCGTCTTACGCATTCTGAACTCCAGATCCCTCTCAGATCCATACTGTGACCTTGGGCAAGTTGCCTAAACTTTCTGAGCTTGATTTTTTCCCTACTGTAAAAAGGGGATAATCAAAATACAAACCTCAATAAAACCATTTCAAAGATGACACGAGACAATTCACACAGAAAATAGTGCACAGCACAGAGAAAACTCCTGATAAATGTGAGATGAACCTATTGTTCTTATCGTCACTGGTATTATTTTAATCCCTTTGCCCCAGATCTCCCCTTTTCTAAAACAGCTTTCCTTCAGCACTGCTCCTCTTACAAACAGAACTCACCCTTGCTGATTTTGCATTCTCAACCTCTGCCATCCCTCAAGCACTGTGCACCTCAGGCTTCCCCCTACAGCTGTATCAAAACTGTCTTCTTGGAGGTCATTTAATAATCAAACATAATATGACACCCAGGCCCAGAGCCTCAACAGACTTCAGCTCCTATACTTTGATTTATTGGACTTACTCCACTCAGCTAACATGGAGTTGAAGAAGGTCAACCACCACAACATGGAGCCTAGAGTGTCTACAACTAGAAGTGGGAGGAGTGCATCCAGTACCCATGTGGAATCTAAGCCCTCACTTGACATAGGTGTGCAATGGACACAACCAATCCAATGTCCACAGAGAAAATGTGGAATGGGTGTGGGAACGGTAGCCATGGGGGCTGCTGGGTGTGGGGAACGGGAGGAAGAGATGAGATGTGGAGGCGTTTTCAGGACGTGGAGTTGTCCTGGATAGTGCTTCACGGACAATTACGGGACACTGTAGATCCCCCCAGGGCCCACTGGATGGAACGTGAGAGAGTCTGGGCTATGATGTGGACCATTGACTATGGGGTGCAGTGATGCTCAGAGATGAACTTACCAGGTGCAATGGATGTGTCATGATGATGGGAGAGAGTGTTGCTGTGGGGGGAGTGGGAGGCAGGGGCGGTGGGGTTGAATGGGACCTCATATATTTTTTTTAATGTAATTAAAAAATAATAATAAATAAATAATTAAAAATAAATAAATAAATAAACAGTTAAAAAAAAAGAGTGGGAAGCCATGTGAGCTGATTAGACCCCTCAGATAGGCTGGAACCCCTGAAGTACCCAAGCAGTGGAGAGCAGGGGAGGGACCTGCGGGTCAGGCTTAGGGTATCAACGTTGCTGTTTCTTGCTGTTTGGCCTGCCGGCCGTTTTATCCAGGTCATGTGCCTGTTCTTGCAAGATTGTTAATAAAATTCTTCTCTCCTCCGCAAAAAAAAAAAAAAAAAAAAATAATCAAACATGCCAGCCTCTGGTCAGCTTCCATTCTGCTAGGCCTCTGTGACATCTGACCGTGTGTATCACCCTGCCTCAACCCTCCTCCCAGCTTTGGTGCCAAAACCCACTTCTGGTTGTTTCCTGCTCTGGGCCCATCAGCGAATCTTTTTCCTCTTCTCTAAATGTAGGCATATCCTAAGGTTATACACACACACCTCGCCTGCTATTCCACATTCTTCCCCTTAGCAATGCCACCTACTCCCACAGCAATACCATCTCGCTCTTTGTCGCTGGAACCCACACCTGCATCCCCAGCCGTGCCCTAATACCCAAAGGAATCTCATGTCCCCCTCCCTTATGGATAAGTTGCCTCAGATTTCCTGATGCAACTCAAAACCAGCACTTCCCAAATCACTGTCATCACCTTCCTAGATATCAAACCCGATCCTATTGTTTGCTCCCTGATTTAATGCCCACCGATTTCAAAATCGTTAGACCAATGCCACTTAATATCCCAACTCCTCCCCCTCAGAGCCCACCAGTCACCAAGAATTATTTTCTGTGCCAGTTCCCCACTTTGATTATAAGCCCCCTAGAAATAAAACTTGCCTTTTCCCCCTTTTTTCCTATGCTCCACAAGATACTAGAAACATAGCATGGAAACATAAATCTGTCTTGACCTGAAAAGAGATACTGCAGAGTAACAGGGGACTCTCACACAGTGTTGGTGGGAATATAAATTGCTGCAACCACAATGGCAGTAATTTGCCAAGATCTAGTAAAGCTGGAGATGATTATACCCTACTACCCAGAACTTCACTCTTCACTATATGCCCTGGAGAAACTCTCCCACGTGTGCACAAGAAGACTTGTACAAGAGTGTTCACAGGAGCGTTGTTAACAGAGAGAAGAAAAAAACAAACCAGAAAAAACTCAAAGTCCATTGTTTCATTTAGGGTCCTAACAAGAAACAGCTGACATACTCAAATTATGATAATTAGAGAGTTTTAAAAATGAAATATATATATCACAGACTACAAAGGACAGTGTAGTAGTAAAAAGATAGAAAAGCACAGGTGTTGCCACTCCTCTGCCAGGAGGAGGACAAGGCAACCCTACAAGGCGTGAACTGGAGGAAAACATACCCTGGCTTGGCTCCTCCCTGCCTTTAAGCTCCTGTCAGAACTCCCCATTGGCTGAACCCAATGGCAAGCCAGAGGGGAAGGAGCCCATTGATACAGCCTATAGGAGGGAACGCAACCTCCTGGAGCAGGTGGGGAAGGGAAGAGATCTAGCACAGCCAGCAAAAGAATGTATAAGGTGTATACTCATACAATGGAATACTGCCCAGCAGGAAATGTGACCTAGAGCTACTTATATCAACACAAATTAATTTCAAAAACTTCATAGTGGGGAATAAAAGCAAGTTGCATGAAAATGTGTAGAGAAGGGCGCTGACAGAGTGTATTTTCTAAACTGCAATAGCTATATTTCTGATTCCATATGCTCTTCCAGAACCTTGCCACTCCCCCAACTTCCAAAGAAGGGAAAGAATAGGGTTCTAGGAGGGAATTACAGATGTCTGCGGTAGAAACTGACCTTTAAGATGAGGTGTGCAGGCTGAGAAGGAGCCAAGTCCTCCAGGCCTACCATGAGCTGTTGGAGCAGAGGGAAGAGCAGATGCAAAGCCCTGAGGCAGGAAAGACTTTGGCCCTTTTAAATGTAGTCCAAGAAAAGTAGTGTGGCAAGAGAAATGGGCAAGGGAGAGAGTAGTAGGCGTGAAGCAAGACAGGTGGGCAAAAGACAGATGATGCAGAAAATTGGGGGTGGCTGGCATCCACTTAGTGCTTGCACGGGTCCTATATTGGACTATGGAAGTACTCTCTATGTGCAATCTCTGTGAACGTCTCAAAACCCTATGAGGTGGGTAGTATCACGCCCATTTTTACAATGTGGCAAATTATCTAAAAGCAAAGTCCGAGCACTTAGTTCTATCACGACTCTAGACTGCCTTCTCTTCCTACTGTTCGGATAGCCACTGTTATTATTTCGGTGAAGAACTCCTATTACGACAAATTACTCTAGCTATGAAGTATAAAATATATTATGAGGGAAACGACCACAATAAAAATAGCAGCATCTAAAGGCGCCTAATGCTTCCTGAGTGCCACACGTAACCTATATTATTCCAGGTGAGGAAACTGAGACTTGCTGAGTATCCTCGCCAAAGCAGGGATTGGAAACCAGATCCAACTGCAGAGCCCACGTTACTATGAACGGGGCTTTGCTGCCTCTCAGGAAAGTTAGGTCAAGGTCAAGGAGGCCAGGACCGGACTAGGTGTGAACAGCCGCCTCATCAGGGCGCTCCTGGAGGCCCTCAGGGCGGGTGGTGCGGCCTCTATTCCGGTCCCCAGCCAGGGGGTGCAGCAGCGAAAGAGTTCGGCCAGAGGCGCGCGCAGCCCGACCAAATGTTCCCCGAGGGGAAGATTCCGCAGCCCAGGTGTCGTCCCTTCCCTGGGCGAGAGGCCGGCAGTACCTTCTGGAAACGCGTCCAGGGTCCTGCCCCGGGCTCTGTGGAAAACACCCCCCGCCTCCGGAGCCGACATGGCGAGCGAGCCTCTGGCAACGTCTCCCTGCGTGGGCGAGGAAGTGGCGCGACGCCCCACAGCCTAACTGCCGCGCCCGCCCGGATTGGGGCGGCGCCCTCTGCTGGGGGCGGGGCAGGGCGGTCGCGCGGGTTCGGCAGTTCGGGGCGCCGCTAGTGCTGCCTGGGCGGGGTGGAGGCGTGAGCGGCTCCTCTGGGATCGACCGGGGCGGGCGCTTGGGCGTGGGGCGCTTGCAGAGGGGGCGACGCGGGGCTCAGGCTTCTGTCCAGTTCTTCCTTAAACGTAGAGTTCCCAGGTTTAACAAATAAAAACACAGGACGCCCAGTAAAATTGAAATTTCAGTAAAATTCAGTATTGTAAGTACGTCTCATGCATACATTACAATTTTGTACCTTAAGGTTAAAAAAAAAATTACCTTGAGTTAGAAATGGCCGACCTTTGTCTGAAGACAGCCCTCCAGGTCACTAACCATGGGTTTTGACACTTAGTCCTGAGCTTCCCAGTCATATCACCCTAATCATCATCATCATCGTTATTCTATTATCATCATTATCACTCACTGCACCAGGCCCTGCTCTAAGCACTTCGCTTGCTGTTCACTTTATCCTCAGCTGTCCTAGGAGGCAGGTGCTGTCATTTGCCTCCTTTGTCAGATGGGCAAGCAGGTCAGAGAAGAAGTGACTTGCCCAAGATGTCAGATATCCAGAAAGCAGGGAAGCTGCTAATGACCAAACTAAGACCTATCCGTTCAAAAGCCGTTGCACTGATTTATCAAGCTAGCATTTGTCAAACTTGTCTTTAAAAAAATACAAATCCAGAGAAGACCTACTGAATCCACTGATAGGCCAAGTTTGGAAACTTCTTTTCTGAACTATCTACCTTCATCTGAAGAATTCTTTAGAGAGCTAAAATGGCAGGACAGATGTCCTCTAACCAGAGGCATGCAGGAGGCTGTAAATCATAGTGGTTAAGTTCCAAATTATCCAGGGATTCTGGAGGTAGACATCTTGGATTCTCGTCCCCTGTCTACCACTTGTTGAAACATGAAAACTTAGTTTCTCAATGCCTCAGTTCCCCTATCTGCAAAATGAGACCAATAATAGTGTTACCAGATTTTGTCTAGGTTCTTGACTCTGCTGCAGAAATGAATTTCAAGAGCACATCAGGTTAGTTAGGCCAGTAATTTATTAAGGTAGGGAGGGAAGAGAAATGGGAGAAAATAACAGATCATGGATCCCAGGTAGAGAAGAAGGGCCTGAAAAGTGATAAAGTGGCTGATCCACAGACTACAATTTCCCATTGTAGATTATAAATGCCAGGTTTTACCTGCATGCATGGCCAACATGGCAGGGAAAAAACGGCAAGAGCAGGGTGCAGAGGGCAGGAACAGGCACATGGACAGAAGAAGCCAAGAGAGAGCAAGAAGCCTTGCACTTGCTTTTTAAACCATTAATTATTCCACCCCTTTGGTAATGACAGAGGAGGAGTTCCAGCTGTTTGTTGTTTTGATTGATTACCCCACCTATCAATCCCCCAGAAGGGCCCAATGATAAAATCCAGGACTTCTCCCAACTCCTGGAGGAAATCTCATTCTGAATGGCAGAATCTTGTGAGGGTCTTCCAGCAGCTGTCTTGGGGGTACCGAATGACACGTGGACTTCTTGCCAGATTTCGGATCCATCTACTGAGTCCTATCTAGCCTGCTTCAATAGTATCTACCTCAAAGTGTGGCTGGAACGCTTAAACAAATTGTTACTTCAAAGTGCTTAGAACAACAGAGCCCACCAATTGGCAAGCACTCAGTGAATATTAACCATAATTATTGTTATTATTGATCACTATAGCCCTATTCCCAGAGGAGGATTTTCAGGAAACATTCAAGGAAGAAATGAATAAATAAGATTCCAAAGTCCTTACTGTGGCTTCAAGGCCCTGCAGGATCCAGCCCCTTCCTACCTTTCACCTACTAACTGTAGCCACACTGGCCTCTTTCAGGTCCTTAAGCAGCAGATCCATTTCCCTCTTTGCATATGCAGTTCCTTTTGCTTTGACTACATCTGCCTGTGCTGAGCTAAAGTGCACTTGAACATTGAAACCTTTGCTTAAATGACACTTCCATGGAGGAGCTTTCCCCTGCAACTTACACAAATCCTCCCCACCTAAACTGGGTCCCTCCTGTTCTTCTTTATAGTGCCCTGTTCTTGTCTCTCACAGCACTCGGCAGTGTTGGTAATTATATGCCTATGGGTGTCATTATTTGTTTGGTGCTGTCTCACCCATCGGGATTATCAGCTCCAGAGGGCATTTACTTTGATTGTCTTGCTCACTAAGCCCCATCCCTTCTTGCATCATTGCACAGGTCAGTACTTCCTCTCTCCTATCACTGTGCTTTTTCAGGTCTTGTATGCTTCTTCTTTTCCACTGTCTTCCTGGAAGCTTAGGGAAGGCAGACAGACAGCATGTAAAAATCACATACCTGTGCATGAGAGAGAGCTTTTCCAGTCTACTTCCCAGCTGTGTCACCTTGGGCAAGTCACTTCATCTCTCTGAGCTTCAGCTCCCTCATCTACCCACTGGGCCAAGTCCGCTCCCCAGCTCCTGCATCTAAATTGAGGTATTCATAACTCCAGTCTCATATGGTTGTTGTGAGGGATAAATGAAATATGAGGCAGAGTTTCTTGAAGATACTAAATACTTCCTACATTTTTGCCGTAGTTCATACTGTTAGTATTATTGTTGTTATTGTTATAATTATTATGATTATTACTGTTGTTGGAATACCCTTCCATTCATTCTTTTCTGGTCAAAGTTCTCCTTTTTCAAGGAGCTATTCAGTTATCATCTCTTCTTTCAGTCAGGCATCATTTCAATGCAAATAACAAAAGTCTGTACAAATTGGCTTAATCAGAAATAGGATTTCATTAGATTGTACAAATTAAAACTCCACTGCAGCTTCAGGTGAGGTTTGACCCAAGGGCCAGTATGATGGCATAAGAATCATAAGAATCCAACTTCTCTCCATTTATCCTCTCTGACTTTTGTAATGTTGGCTTTATCCTCAGTCTCCAAAGAATGGGCTCTCCCCTATCCCTGGGAGGCTCCAGACTCCTCCTTCACAGGAGCAGAAGAGCTACATGTCATTCCAGACCACGTTTTCATGAGATGGAAATCCTTTTCTTAGAGGCCCTCAGCAAAAATCCCCTTGCCTTGCTGCAGTGCCAGTTTGGATGTGTGCTCCTCTCTGAAGCATAAAGGCCACCCTGGAGACAGGGAGGTATCCTCACTCAGACTACATGCCTGAGAATAGGGGAATATGGTGCTCTTAAAATGAGGTCTGGGTACCATAGCGCTGAGAAGGGGGAAGTAGCTAAGGAAAAGGAGCCCTCAAATAACCCTCTCCTTTCCCCAGCAGGGGTGAAGGGTAAGGGGTTTCACATCAGCAGTAACTACCATATCCTCTCTCCACCCTTTTAAAAACTGCCTGTTTCTTCCATGCTACCGCTGGTAACAGCTATCCTTATAAAGAGTCTTAATTCAAATGTGCAGTTATTTAGAGATCCAGGTACATTATTAAGAACATCTGTTGCTATACTGGGCTACAGCATAGCTTTACTCCATGAAGCAGGCAAAACAATTTGTCCTAACACTGAATGGCCCTAGGCTTCTGAGCTTTTATAGTTCTTCTGTCTACTTTTTTAGACCTCCTGTCTCCTCCTCACTGTCAGGCTGTGAGCTGTCACTTTTCGCTGTTTCTGGCATCTGCCTCTAGCAAGTCCTCAATGTCTTCTCCTTCCCTTCCTGAGATGCCTTGTTTCCAACCTGCCCAGGTGTGAAACCAGACAACAAAGCTTGTAAGGTTTGTGACCCAGGTTGGTGCAGGGGTTCTTAACAAAAAAACAAACAAAAAACATTATTCTTGTGGGGTGTGTTGGTGCGGGTGTGATATATTTATTAAATAATACACAGTATAGTGTGGACTTAGGAAGGGGTCTGGGTTTTCACCTGACTGGCAAAGGGGTCCATGGAACAAAAAAGGTTAAGAAGCCCTGTTTGCAGATTTGAGCCAGTAGGTTTGGGATAAGAGACTAATGCCTCATTTAGAGAAAAGTGCTTGGGCTCTGGATTAATGGACACAAACATTCCTAATTAGATTGCAAGAAGCCCTTTCTTTGGACTCTTCAGATACCAAGATTTGGGCTTGTAGGTGAGGTCAGTGTCACCATTCTTAATGAAGGAAGATATTCTGATGTATCACATTTGAGATATGTTGGACAGTGAAAACACAATATAATTTCTAAGCAATATGGGCATCAGACACCTCTCACCTTTACCCAGTCCCCACCTGCACTGGTTCAGGTCAGATCCAGGGATGGACTGAGGGATGAGATGGAGTCAAGGATAAAGAAAAGGTCACAAAAGGCACAAGGATATCAGTTTTACATATTTGATGATTTTTAGATTTGTCGACTTTACTAATATTGTAGCAGCCTTGTTTTCAGGAGAACTTTCACTTTTTTTCCCTCTTTGCAAGATGTTAGAGAAATTTCTGAAATTTCCCTGGATGTATCCTATGTTCTCAAACAGAAAAAGTAATTCATTTCTTTAATACTTTTTAGATATCACTGCAACCCTTTTAGGTGCACAGTATAGCTTTCAAATTTTGTGAGTCTTTTTGTTATTAGAAGTAAAATATCATTTATAGAGATGATATACATAATTATTCTGCATGAGATATTCAATATGAGTGCCTGCCTGACCCTTTCATGTACATTCTTTCCTTTATGAAGGTCTACCTCATTTTAAAGAAGAGATCACTGAAGCTTAGATAATTTTCCCTGAGTCAACCCATCACTTACAATGATGGGAGACCAGGATTCCCCTTTCTGCCTCTTGTTGTCAATTCATAAACCTATTTTGATACTCTTTCGCCAATCCTCCCTGATGCCTACCATTTGGCTTTAAGAAGTTCTTAAGTCTTGGCTTTAAAAGCTTGTGCCCATTGGACTCCATCATTTGGAACCACAACCAGGAGTTGACTAAGAGTCTAAGCTGGTGAGTCAGATAACCCAAATTTAAGCCCATTTATCCTACTTCCAGCTCTTTTATCTTAGCAAGACTCTTAACTACTATGAGCTTCATTTTTGTCAATTGCAAAGTAGCCATAATCATATCTACCTGCAGAGTTGTTGGGAGAATTCAATGACATGGAATATTAAAAAATTTTAATTACAGCACATAATAATTAATAAATAGCTTGTTATGATTGCCTCTATTATCAATCAGATAAGCCACTGAAGCCTTCCCTGGACACTAAGGCAGGGTTTCCTGACATTCAGAACCTGGAATGGAGAAGTTGAGTCACCAAGTCATCCTGTATGAAATCTCACATTGGCAGATGTACTTTTCCAAACCCCATTTCTTCAGACTGTGCTGTCCAGTATGGTAGCTGCCAGCCACATGTGGTCACTGAAATTAATCAAAATGTAATAAAATGAAAATGACAGTTTCTCAGTCCCACTTGGCATATTACAAGTGCTCCATAGTCACATATAACTAGGGCTAGCAGAGTTGGCAAAGAAAATTACAGGACACCCAGGGAAATATCAATTTCAGATCAACATAAACAAAATGAATTTTTTAGTAGAAGTATTTTGGGGCATACTTTATCTTAAATTCAAATTTAAGTGGGCATCCTATATGTTATATGGCAACTCTAGGCTAGTTGCTACCATGTTGGATTGTACAGGTAGAGAACAGGTAGAGAATTGAACTACCTGCCTCAGAGCACCAATAAGCAATTTAAAGCCAGTCAACCCTATCTACTTACCTTTGTTCTTCTGTATAATAGCATCTCATAGGTACACAGTGCACAAACAGCCAAAAGTATCCCTAACTGATCGAATTCAAGTTCTTCGCCTATGAAGAGGATAACACTAATTATTCCGATTCTTTTCCATTGTAGAATTGAGAAATTTCATTTCCCCACTTAGGCTTTTGCTCATCCATTGGTTTTCTTTTCTGTCTCCCCTATGTTGCCTAACACCCCTTGTAAGGAACATTCTGGCATGATTCTACCTGCTTGCTCTTATTTCCCTATCTTCATTTTCCTCACCTCAATAGCAATCTCAGCCTCCCAGAGCATTTAAATATTTCACAGTTATTCACATTGGGTTCTGAAAAGTCCTTTTCTCCTCCCTTAACAAGAGTAAGAGTTCTTCTTAAAGCTCCATTCCTCTCAAATCAGTTGTACAATTTAAGTTCCACAGGGCTTATACAGCCACTGGAGTAAGCCAAGTTTCAGACAGGTCCTGACACATAAGAGATTCCAATCGATACTTGTTAAATTGAATTGAATTTGCATCCAAATAACCTTACAAATCTTGAGAATCCCAGAGGAAAATATCAAATTCCAATTTCTCCTCTTGCCAAGAAACTGGGTCAGTTCACAATGAATCACAACAACAAAATTCTGCATACTTCAATTCTATTCCCTCCCCACACACACACTGCTGTTTTTCTTTAAGTGTTAGATTTGTTATGTGTTCACAAAAAGTAACTGAAGTTGGTTCCTGGCTGTCTCTGGAGGACATTTCTGCCACCAGGTGCCCAGGACCAAATTGAAAGCCACTGGTTTCATCAGAAAACCCTGTTGGCACACCCAGGCCTTCCCCTGCTTTCGTTTTATTTTTCTATCTCCATCCTGTAGGGTGCTGCTTGATTGAAAGCCAATTCTGTGTTTGCTAATGTCATAACAATGCATTTTCCTACAAGAGGGGATGACTATGCACAAGTCTGACAATTTGACAAGTCTTTCTGATTTTATCTCCCCACAGCACTAGCCCAGTTCTTTATTGAGCTAATGTTCTGGAGAAGTAAGGCTGTACCCAAAAGCACTCCAGTAGCACAATTGTGGATTTTCCCTTTTGGGACTCTGACCACATCAGTTTCATTTCAATTAGTGACTCTCATCCTGGGTGTACCACCCAGGGAGCTTTTTAAGCACACACATGCTCACCCTGGTATTTCTGATTGAACGAGTCTTGGGTGAGACTTGAGCACTGGTCTTAAAAATGCCCCAGGTGATTCTGATATGCAGCTGTGGTGGAGGACTGCTGGTCTAGATTCTGAGATGAGGCCAGCTACCCAAGGCAGGTGAACATCCAGGGAACATTACAACATTTTGCTGTAGATGCGATAAGAGAAGGGAGAAAACGTTTGTTGAGTCACTGGGGTCCTGTGATATGTGCCTTTTGACAATGGTCTCATTTAATTAATTATTTTCGTTTTCTGTGCTGAAAATCAACCACTTAGCTTATTCACTGGCAGGTTTCTCTGTAATCTAGAAAATGGACCAGAGTCTTCTGTAGGGAGGATTTACTTTATCTCCAAGAGCGATGCTTCCCACCCCCAAAGGGCCTTAGCCTTAGTTCCTGGAAGTGTGTTTTGTAACAGTTGATCAGCACAGGATAGCTAAGAGCAGGGCCAGTTCTGGCAAAAATTGTGAAATGAGTAAACAGACCACTATCACCCCCAAAGCCAGTTCTGACTTTTTCTTTTTTTAACTTTTTCTTTTGAAATACTTTCAGACTTACAGGACAGTTAAAATAATGAGTCAAACCTATACAGAGAACTCCAACATACCCTTCCCTCCACAGATACCTAGATAAACCAAATTTAACATTTTGCCACATTTGTTGTCTCATTCTAACTAAATATCTATCTATCCATTTTCTGAACACTTTAGTGTAGGTTATACACATCATTTTCCTTGAACCCTTAATACTGCCATGTACATTTCCTAAGAACAAGGATATCCACTTATGTAACCACCTTAACTGCTATTATCATGTTCAAGAAATTTATCTTTGATATAAAGCTTAGTCTATATTCCAGTTTTCTCATCTATACCAATAATGTCTCTTTGAGCCTTTTCTCCTCCCTTGCTAGATTCCAACCAGGATCGTGTATTCATTTAATTGTAATTTTCTCTTTAGTTGTCCTTTCTTCTTAAATTGTGGGAACATAAAAAACAACATGAACTTTCCCATCTCAGCCACTCCCAACCATACAATTCAATGGGATTAATCACATTCACCATATTGCATTACCCTCGCCAACTTCCATTACTAAAATGTTCCCATCTCCCCAAACAGAAACTTTACACCCATTATACATTAACTCCCCATTCTCCATCCCCCGACTCTTGGCCACCTGTACTCTAATTTCTGTCTCTATGAGCATGCATATTTTCCGATATTTTCTTTGTAGTTACCATGGGGCTTAAATCCTAAATATATAACAATATAACAATCTTGTTTGCTTTTTTGCATACTTTAATAGCATATTCCTATACCCCCGGTACCCCTATCTTATGTAGCTCTTATCACAAATTCATGTTCATATACAATGAGCTCAAAACCATTGATTATTCATTACATTTTATGTATTTGACTTTTATAACATGTTGGAATTAAAACTAATTCCAAAAATCCACTTGTGCTGGCCTTTATAGTCATGCCAGCCACTACCTTCTCTGGAGATCTTTATTTCTGCTGCTTTGGTCTATTGCCCATTGTCCTTTCCTTTCGACCTGCAGAATGCTCTTTAGCATCTTGTAGGATCTGTCTAGTGGTGATGAACTCCCTCAGCTTTTGTTTAACTGGAAATGTCTTCATCTTTCTCTCAATTTTGAAAGACACTTTTACCCGATATAGAATTCGGTTGGCAATTTTTTGCTTTCAGCACTCTAAATATGTCTTCCCACTGCCTTCTTGCTTCCATAATTTCTTATGAGAAATCAGCATTTAATCTTATTGAGGCTCCCTTGTATGTGACACATTGTTTCTCCCTTGTGGCTTTCAGGATTCTCTCTTTATCTTTGGCACTTGACAGTTTGATTATAAAATGCCTTGACATGGGTCTATTTGGGTTTATCCTGTGTGGAGGTCAGTGAGGATTTTGGATGTGTATAGTCATGACTTTTATTAAATTTGGGAAGTTTTCAGTCTTTATTTCCTTGAATAGTCTCTCTTCTGCTTCTGGGACTCCCACAATGTGTATATTGGTCTGCTTGATGATGTCCCACAGGTTCCGCAGGCTATGTTCACTTTTCTTCATTCTTTCTTCTTTTGGCTCATCACACTGAAGGATTTCAATTGTCCTGAGTTCTCTGATTCTGTGTTCTGCCAGCTCCAGTCTACTGTTGAGGGAATTTTTAATTTCTGTTACTGGCGTCTTCAGCTGTGTTTGGTTCTTTTAATAATTTCCAGCTCTCTGTTGATATCCTCTATCATTTATTATTTGATTTCCTGTCAGTTTACTTTTGCCTATGTTTACTTTCAGCTCTTCGAGTATATTTAGGACCATTTTATTTTAAAGGCTTTGTCTGGTATGTCCCTGCTTGATCCCCCTCATTAATCGTTTCTAATGTTAGGAGGAGGAGGAGGAGGGGGAAGGGGGGGAAGGGGAAAAGGGAGAGAGGTGGGAAAGGGGGGAGGGGGAAGAAAGAAAACAGCTTTGTTTTGCAGACTGACTTATGTGAGTGCTCTCCTTCAGGACTTATACACAGGATGATTTTGGAGGTTCACACCAGGTCAAAGCACAGGGGTCTCCCTGGTCCTACCTGTGCATCCTTCTTGTCTTGGGCGTGTGCATGGGGCCCTAGGAAATCCCCCATTTACAGCGTTTTGAATGTCCCCTCTTCCCTGAAACAGTTTCCTCGCCATCCCCCGCACTGCCTCATATGTCCTACAGCCAGCAGCCCCTCACTCCAGGTGGCACAACCTGACTGCTCTCCACAGCGTTCCGTAGGAGAGTCTGTGAACTGCCTTTCACATGCAGGGCAAGTTCTGGGACGGGAGTCCCTCAGGCCACACCAGACAGACTGGGCTGAACTTACAAGCTCCCACTGTGGACACGAGGGTTAGTCTGTTCCCTCTGGAACTGGGACCAGGGATCCAAAGGAGGGTGGGCTGGTGAGTGGTAGGGGAGCAGCCAGCCAGGGTACCCCAAGATCCTTCCACTTTTAATTAGCCTTTTTCTTGATTCGGCCCTCACCCTTACAGCACCCCTTTGACTATTTTCTGGAACTTTGAGAAAAACGTTTATGCCAATTTTTGCTGGTTGTTCCAAGCTTCTATGGCAAGTAGGGATTCTTCCCTGGAGCCTTTGGATGGAGCACAGACCTGCTGAAGCCTTGAATTTGGACTTCTGACCTCCAGAACTGCAGGAGAATAAATTTTGGTTTGTTTTACGCAACCACTTGGTGGCAATTGCTACGGTGGCCCTAGGAAACGAATTCAGGTTTGTATTATTGGCATTTGAAAGATGAGAAAACAGAGGGAGGGTGAAGGATGCAAGGGAGTTAAACATTGTGGGGACCCCGCCTCTAGAATTTACAGTTGGTGGGACTGTAGGAAAACATGGCGCTTTAGACGCAGACAGGCCTCCCTCCACCACTTACCAGCTGTGTCCTCGGGCAAGTCTCCTGGTCTTTCTGAGACACAGTGTCCTCCTCAGCAAAGTAGCCTAGGTCATAGGGTTTGGGGGGAATTAAATGAGAAACTCTAGGAGAGGCACTTTGACGTGCTCATGACCAGCTCTCAAAAGTGACACCTGTTACGATATTATCAGTATTAATACTAGCTGAAGCTGGTCAGGATACTTGCAAGAGGAGAAGAAATTGGATTTTACTTCTGATTTTGAGCTAAAGCTTCACCCCCGTGATGTGGTCCAGTTGCTGCCTTTGGGCAACAGTCAAGGGAGGAGGACCTTGAGCTCTGCCTAGAGGTGAGAGCAGGTAACACAGCATGTGGGGAGGCAAAGGGCTCTGGGAAGGGAGAGCGACCCTGCGAGGAACCAGAAATAAGGCTGGTTAGGTGGGGCCAGATTGTGAAGAAGTTGAAATGCCAGGCAGAGGAGTTGTTTTAAGACAGACAGACAGACAGACATGGTTTGGGTTGGAAGAAATTGAATGTGAGGGCAGCAATTGAAACATGAACTGGCCTAGTTGTGAGGGTCTGGCTGTCAGAATTGAAAAGAAAAATGAAGGAAAGAGATGTTTGGAAAGAGAGGGCCTGGTAAGAGAAAAATATGGAGAATATAAGACAGAAATGAAAGGCTTAGGTTACTAGCCAGAAAAAAATGGAAGAGAAAAGTGATTCTACTCACAAAAATAACCATTGTTAGAAGGGAGACAGTTTGGGGTGAAAAAAGATAAGTTAGTTTTCGAACGAGTGAAGTTGAGAGAATTTGGAGTGAGGAAACATGGATTGTGGTTCTGTCTGTGCCAAATTTTAACTCTGGATCCATCCTATCACCCTTTTGGGCCTCAGTTACTTGATCTTTAAAAACTGAGGGTGCTGCATTAGACCAGAGAAGGCAAACTGGTGGCTAATGTGGTTTATTCATTCTACACATTTTAATTAGCCACCACCAATTCAGAAATGGGAGATTTTACACAAACATCAGGATTTTTGCCTCCAGAAATTGATGCTAAGCAGCAGCTGTCCCCTTAGCCTGGACATGTGGTCCCCAGTTTTTCCACATCGTCCTCCATACTGTACTCTCCTCATGACACTGAAGCAGATGATCAGTCACTGCTTGTCATCCTGTATCCAGCCTGCTTCACACATGTAGGTTAGCTGCCTGGCCCCCACAGGCAACTGAGTTTGCAACCCCTGGGTTAGACTCTCTCTAAATCCCTTACAGCCCAATGAGTCTATCTCCGTATTGAGTTGCAAATATAGGTCAGCGTTAGTGTTACTGATTTGGAATTACATGAATAGAGGTGACAGTTAAGCCCTTGAGATAGACTATGGGTGTAAGTGTAGAAAAAGAGCAGAGAATGGGGGACAGAGGCTATTCACCCATGGTGAGGGGCAGGAAGAGGATGGCAAGGCAATAAAGGAGGCAGAAAAAGGAGAGCTGAGATGGATGGGGATGGTGCAAGGTCAGGGGAACAAAAGAAGCCTCAGGAAGGAGTAGATGCCAGAGAGGTTTCAGGGACTCTAGGGAAACTGCAGTAACTACAGCAATGGCTAACATAAGGAACACCTACTACATGCTCATTTTATCCTCACAAGTTGGGTTCCATAGTTTTTCCCATTGCACAGATGAGGGAACTGAGACTCAGAAAGTGTAAATAACTTGCCCTAAATAATATAGAAAAAAATTTCCCCCATCAATTCCTAGCTATCTAGAAGTAGGAGAGCAAGTCATTCATTTTCAAGCAAGAGTTCATCAGGAAAGAAGATAAACCTTCAAAGAGCTGAGGGCAAAAGAAATGAAAGTGCAAGATAATTGAGCTGAAAAAGACAACCAATGGAAACTTTCTCAAGTCACCAGCATTGACCACAGATTCTATTTTCTGACTGAACCCTTGGTAACTGTGGAAGACTCCAGATTTTCTTTCCTTTTTAATTGACAATTGATTGTATCATCTGTCTCAGAAGAACTTCGTGTCATCTAGTGTTAGTTTTGTGTCACTGGTTCTTCTTTTTCCCCCCCTAACATCATTGTGTCATTCAGGATCCAAATAGGAAACAGTGCTCTCCAAATATTTGCCACATAGAGAGTTTAATGCAAGTTATTGGTTGCACAAGCAAGGGAAGAGTTGAGAAGCCAAACAGGGATCAGTGAGACAACCAGAGATTAGCAACTGCAGGAAGCCACTCTCACGTCTAGGCAGGGGTCAGAGGGAAGAGGAGGTGTTACCAGAGCCACGTGTCAAGGGTCATGGAGTAGAAGTGGACCCAAGGTGGACCTCTCTGGTGGGGGTGAGAGCCATGGAGGAAACATCATACCTGCCAGACACACTGCGAGAGGCAGGGAGTAAGGGGGAGAAATACACCCCCTTGCCTTCCAGTCTCTCGCACATGCCATCCTTAATTGAACTTGGATCACAGCCCACAGGAGTCCTAACCCTTCGACACAGAGCAGATCAGGAGAAGGACCAAAAAGGATCCCCAGCCCGGGACCAGCAAGACCTCATCACATCCCCCCACTTCCATCCACATGCACTTGGCACACACGGCCCTGCCCTCCACCTACACACATCTTACTTCTTTATCTCTCAAACTTAAAAGGCTTTAACCACCGTTGAATAAACTTTCATTTTCGATGTGTTGTGGGAAATGTTGCTCAAATTTGTGAACTGGGAAACTGTAGATCTCAAGGGGAAATACATACTTGTGGAATAATCTGTGTATGATATGTTGTAGCAAGGACTCCTTAAACATAGCTGACCGAGAACTTGATTTCTAGGCTGAGACATTCAGGGTCATCTCCCCTGAGCCCAGCACCAGAGCTAGTGCACAGAGGTTGATCAGTAAATACATTATCAATGATTAACTTGCTGGAGTCTGTTTCTTCACCTGTAACATGGGAATAGAAATAGCATCCACACCAAAGGGCAGTTGTACCAGGGTTCTGCCAGGACAAAGAAACCTTTCCAAGCAGATGGGGATTTGACAGAGGAAATAAGGTGCGTGCAGGACTCGAAGAAGGACTGGTGGGTCGAGGGCCAGGAGAAGCCAACCCAGGCTCTCGGGTTTGCCTGTTGTGGGGATTAAATGGAGCTCATTTAGGAAAGTGTCTGAACATAGCTATCAGTCAGTAAATGTGAGCATAAATATTAATAATGAATACGCAATGAATTGATGAATACAAATTTCTAAGACTCAGGAAGAATGGTTAGCAGAACGGTTTCTACTGAAAGAAATTTCTGAGAATTTCTGCAATAGCAGGCCGAGAATAGCTGTTTGAAGAAGTGACTTGAACGTCCTCGGAACAGAAGATAAAGTATCAGTTCGTGGATATGGAAGTCTGTTGAGGGCAAAAGGGACAAGGAGCCCTTCAATCTCCTTTCAGCTTATTTGGGATCAGTTTAGACTGCGATTTTGGAAGGAAAATAACAAACATTTAAGGAACATTTTATGATTGTGACCCAGTTTTTTTTTTAGTATCATAGAGAAAGTTTAAGGGAAACACTTTCTTTGGCATTAAGAGACTATTAAATGTTCCAGCATCTAAGACCTTGTGACTTTTGTTTCTACTTGTTCTTTTTTCTGGCTTAGGAAACTCAGAAGAAAATAGAGTATTAATCCTGATGTACGAAACACTCATGATAGACTAAGTCGAGCTAAATGATATAATATCAGCAAAAATGATGGCGTAGGGCGTGACCTAGATGTCCTTCCTCCCCAGAAACACCGAAAATCTGGCAAAACCCATCAGAATCCATCTACCTGAGCATATTTTAAATAGCCTCATCAGTTTCTTAGGGGAATTCAGGATAATCCCAGCCCACCCTTCACCATGAGTATCTTGTCTATCAAAGCTAGGTATTGTGTGAGCAGGTCAGGCTCGGAGAGGGAGAAAGGAAAAATTAACAGTGATTACAAGAAGCCTTACAAGAAAACTGATTTATCGACATACATAGAAATAATTTTAATAAATTTACCATTTACTAGGATCTGCCTGTGCCCAATGGGTTACATACATCGTCTCCATTTATTAGGCACATTTTATGGAGTAGGCAACAAAACTTGCCAAGGCCACCCAGAGGAGGTGCCGTGCAGCCCTGCCTCTCTGCCCACAGAGTTCTTTGCAACATACTTGTGTTTCTCAAATTTCAATAATTTGGGTATGACCTTCACAATATCTGTCATATCTGTGTCCCTCCTGGGCTAGTGACTTAGTTAGGGTTTTTAAAGTAAGTCACTTTTTAAACTTAAATTTAAAATCAAAATGAAAAACCCATAGCAATTCTTACTATAGAAGGTAACTGTAAAAACAAATACAGTGAAAACATTATTAGATTCCAGCTGGATGACTGGTAGAAGCTCTGAGCCTGAAGCCTGATCTGGGGTAAAAGGAGGAGAAGCCCAAGCATTAGAAAAGTGGTGAAGATATGCCAGCACCAACTAAGCCCGAACCCCTGATGCCATCAGCACGATTAAAAGTGAGCTAGGGGAAGCAGATGTGGCTCAAGTGATAAGACCTCTGCCTACCATATGGGAGGACCCGGGTTCGATCCTTGGGGACTCCTGGTGAAAAAGAAGAAGAAAAAATGTGCCTGAGCAGCAAGCCACATGCCCACGTGGTGAGCCGAGTGCCCACATGGCAAGCCAAGTACCTGCACAGCAAGCCGAGTACCCATGCAATGAGCCAGTGCACAAGTGAGTCATGCAGCAAGGTGATGACACAACAAAAGAGAGACAAAGGGGAGAATCAAGGTAAACCGCAGCAGAGACCAATAACTGAGGTGGCACAATTGACAGGGAAATCTCTCCACATCAAAGCTCCCCAGGACCAAATCCCAGTGAATCCTAGAGGAGAAAGATGAGAAAAGAAGACAAAAAGAGAAATAGATACAGAAGATCACACAGCGAATGGACACAGACAGCAAAAACAGCAGAGTGGGGGAGGGGGAAGGGAAGAAAAAAAATAAAATTCGAGTCTTTAAGAAAAAAGCAAACTGAGAAGAGAATAACTTTCTACGAGTTTGGATGGTACCTGATGTCGAGATATTTATTGCTGAAAATTATGATGTGTACCTGTGGTTAGCTGAATAATGGACCCCCAAAATGTCCACATTCTATTCCCCAGAACCTGTGGCTCTTTCACCTTACATGGTAAAAAGGACTTTACCAATGTGATGAAGTTAAGGATTTTGAGATGGGGGATTATCCTGGATCATCCAGATGGGTCCAGTGCCATCACGAGGGTCCTTCTAGAATGGAAGCAGAGGAAGAGAAGGGGATATTACCACAGAAGCAGCGGTCCGGGAATCAGAGAGAGAATGGCAGATGCCCCAGCACTGGCTTTGAAGATGGAGCAGGAACCTCAAGAAGCTGGAAAAGGCAGGGGAACGGATGCTGCCCTAGAGCCTAGAGAAAGAACAGAACCCTGCTGGCCCCTTGATTTTAGCCCAGAAGACACCCTAGGAAAACAAATCAGTGTTGTTTTCAGCTATAAAGTTTGCGGTAATTTTTCACAACAGCAAGAGGGAACTAATAAAGCACCCCACCTCAGGGAAGTGATATTATCCCAAACTGCCTCATCAAAGGGAGCAGGAAGTCTTGGAATTTAGTTCTACCGGATGCTCTTATTCCCCTTCCCTCCAATACTTGTCAGGTAGACAACAGTGATTAAAAACAGATGACCTCTGACAACAGAAGCAGACAAAGAAGACGCGGCAAATACACACAGAGAACAGACAACTGGGGCGGGGGAAGGGGAGAGAAATAAATAAATAAATCTTTAAAAAAAAACCAGATGACTGTTCTGGTAAAGATCTCAGGTGGTACCGGCAGGAGCACTGACTGGTGATCAGTCACCCAGCCTGCTGTGTTGTGTTGTGATACTCTACAGTCCAGCTGTTACGACTGTCACCAACACATGCAAAACAGAAAAAGCACAACACAACAGTACAACACCAAGCCCTGCTTAATACAGACTGTTAGGACAGGAGAAATCAAAAAGCAAGAGTGCAAAGAAAATTTTTTCCCTGCTTTGTCCTCAGTGCTTTATTAGAGAAAGCTGTTCTTTGTAAACAGTCTTTCCTGGTTAGTGGAAATACATGTTAAAAATTGGACTAAGACTTTTAGAAGCCCAAGATACAAAATCAAAGTGTCTCTTTCTTTATAATTGAAAATAAATCAAAATAAGTTTGAGAAAATTAGACCAAATTCTGATTTTTTCTCCATCATTGGCATTTGCATGCTGATTTTTAGAAAAATATCATATATCAAATTCTCTCCAATTTTATTTTCTTTTTCTGACTCTTCTTTGCCAGTTTTGTATGTATGTTTTGTCTGCCAGCTGTTTTGTCTTCCCATTGATATGGGAAATGCAAATGGAAGCTTGGGTAAAATTTAAAGAACTTCTTTAATTTTCCAGGAGTGTTCAATTAGCTAATAAAGTTATGGTCATTATAAAATATTAAAGTAATTAGGAGAAAACGAAAGTTTCTTGTGGTTCTATCCTCCCCAGAGCTTGCCACAGGAAGCAGTCCTATACTGTCTATAGGAGTGTGTGTGTTTGGGATTTAGAGAACCAGGAAATAACACTTCTGTTCCTCATTTTGGTTCGCTAACAATTGAGAGGGAGGTATTGGAATCAGGCAGGTGGAGCTCAGTATATTTCCTTTATTAGATATATAAGGATATTTTATTAGATACATAAGGAGATGAATATATCTCTTCCATTAGCCAAAAGAGCTCGTTTAGATAGCCAGGTGGGCTTCTGACGAGCTCAGCCCTGGAATTCGATGTACTTGCGCATCCAGTCACTGCACCTGCACCGCCAGACAACAGCAGGTCCTTCCCGATGGGGGCAGAACCTGCCCGTGCCAGGAGCAGACCAGAGCAGGCCATCTGGAACCAGGCAGACCCAACAAGAGAAAGCACAGGGGGCTGGGCCCAGAGATGCTCAGCTCCTCCTTCCTCCTCCCCCGGGCAGCTGAGAAGGAAGGGAGAGTGGTCAGGAAGGCGACTGAAATAGAAGGTCCTCCCGAGCCTGGAAACCCCAGGAGGTGAGGAACAAGTGCACACAAAATTAGACTTCGTGCGGGTTTTCCCGTGCCTTTCGCACTAGCCAGGGAGCTCCACAAAGATGATTAGGAGAATGAAAGGTTACTATTTTATGAGCTACTTTCTTCGTGTAATATGTTGATAACATTGTTCGATGCAAATCTATGAAGACTACACTATTGTTTCGCAGTTCGGTTTGGGTTCTGGAGTTGTTTTGAATTCTGTGCTTTTAGGTGGAACTGTATGAAATTGCTCTTTTACTAGGTCAAAAATGGTTGCCTATCAGCAATTTCATACGGTTCAACCTAACATAAGTAATTCTGCGAGGAATAATTTAAGGATATTGGTGCACTTCGATGATACACTTTTTGGAGGATAAGTTTCTAAAAATGGGCTTGTTAAATTAAAGAGTATACACAAGTAAAATGTTGATGGTTTTGCCAGAGTGCCCTCCACACTGGTAATGCGTTTGACTCCCCAGTTCCCACCTCCCCTCCCTCATCCCTGCCAAACAAACCTCTAAGTCAAGGCTAGCACAGTTTTCTCTTGCCCACTAAGTGTGCACCTTTTCTCCATTAGATTTTTCCGTGGGACTTCTGTTTCCAGTTGCTTCCCTTCTGTGTCTCCTTTCCTCAAGCATATTGATACACAGCATACTCCCCCAACTCTCCCTGCACTAGAATCAAGCACTAGAACCCTGAAGTGTGCTTCCTCTCACGTCTTCTAGAAATAGAAATTCTTGAAATGTGATTTCTAAAAGGTTGGCTTAGATATTTAAAACTCCTATACATTGCATTAAGTGACTTCTGAACTTAATGTGCATTGGGAATACGGAATGTTATCAAGAAAATAAAAGCAAATGTTATCGTAAAGTTACAAGGTGCCAGCTACAGTGCCAAGCCTTTAGCTCACTGCATCCTCACATCCACCTTGAGAAGCAACATTGGCATCTCCATTTTACAGATGAGGAACTGGGGCTCAGAGTGGTTCAGTGGCTCTCCCAAGGTGACATAGGTACTGTAGTCATCTATTGCTACATAGCAAATTAACACAAACTTAGCAGCCTAAAACAAAGAACATTTATTAACCCATAGGGCTTGCAGTTGAGGGATCTGGACACAGCTTAACTGGGTGCTCTGCTCCAGAATCTCTCATGAGGCTTCAGTCAAGGTATTGGCCAGGGCGGAGGTCCCATCTGAGAACTGGACTGGGGAAGGATCCTGTTCCTAGAGAGGTCTTGGCCTGAGGGCCTCAGTTCTATGTGGGCTGCTGGGCTCAGGCTACCTTCTGTCTCTTGGCACATGGATCTCTCCAAGATGGCAGCTCACAACATGGAAGCTTGCTTCATCAAAGCCAGCAGGAAGGAAACTTCTTCTAGCAAAGCAAACTCACATCTCATGTAGCCCATCGACAGAAGTGAAATCCCTTCACTTTTGCCATATTCTATAGGTTGGAAGCAAGTCCCCAGGCCATCCCACTCTAAAGGGGCAAGGATTGCACAGGACGTGAACCCCAGGAGAGAGGATCATTGGGCGTGTATTAAAGTCTGCTCTCTGCAACAACTCAGTAGCAGAATTAGGAATTGAAGGCAGTCCTGTCAAATTCTGAAGCCCCCACAATTAACCTCTATGCTCTACTGCTTTCCCAAACAAATTAACCTGATTACTTCTTGGGAAGATCAATCTGGTTATTCTCATATGGGCTCAAGTGTTTTTCCAAATGCATTATCTTTTAAAATTTAATCTCCCAAGTGGAAAGCTGAAAGATCCACCCAAGATGGGTGAATTAACTTGTTCTATGCATTTTATTCATAGGTAACTTTAGCAAGTGAGACTTCCAATGGCATATCCTGACTACCAACTATTTGACCTAGTCTTCCCATATGATTTTTAGAAAACCCATTTAGTTTGCAAAAGAATAAATACAAATTGGGCAGATGATTAGATACAAAGCAGATAAGCAAAGCTTCCCTGGGAGAAAGAATTTATTATATTTTCCTCCCCTTTATTCCCCTCCCCTTTTGTGTCTTAAATCTTAACAAAATTCAGAACAAAAGTACCTAGCTTTCACAAACATCTTGAAACTCAGCCACACATCTGCGTGTAATTTGGTTTGCGGGAGAACAGGAGAACCAGTTCATAGGGGCATCTTTGTGGGCAGAGAAATATCTTCATTTATTGAAATGTTCCTAGCAACAGAGTTGTTTTCTTTATCGCCCCCAAATCCTCAAAGTAGAAACAGGCAAAATGATGTTAAGAAATCTAAAAAATTGTAAATGTATTTTAGTTTCCTTGGAGTACAACTGTGGAGTAAGGATAGTTCATCACATTTGCCAACAGAAAGTCAAGTCTTCTCCTAAATTTTAATGATAAACATGGGTTAATGTGGATTAAGATAACATATGGAACAGCAGGTAAATGCAATCATATCAGACTATTTCAATTTCATTTCCCTTGCATGATGGTTTTTCTTTGGCTGTTTTCATATTACTCAACTCTGCATGAATTCAGAATTTAGTTCAGCTCCTTCTGGGAAGTAACAACAAACAGCACAACAATGACAATAGCAACATAGATTAAAATTTTTATTGATCATTTACTACATGCCTTGTATTATGCTATGCATTTTCCATGTATTATTTAATCTTATCTTCAGTAATAATCCAACAAAGCATGTCCTTATCCCAATTTTACCAAAGAGGAAAATGAGGTTTGAGGCTCAGAAAACTTAATAAGTTAGCCACGGTCACACAGTTAGGAATGGGCAGAGTAGAATTTGAGACTGGGCTCTTTACCACTATGCTTTACTGCCTCTCCAGTGTTTGGGACATGTGGTGTAAATGAATGAATGAATAAATGAATGGCCCACGAGCTCAGTTACAGCACATATTACCTCTGAATGTGTGAGGAGATCATTCACACTTTATCTCCCTGCCTTCCTCGGCCACAAGTGTGGTATGAAAAAGATCTCTGGATTGGGGCACAAAGAAGCGTGTTGATTAAGAGTGTGGACTCTGGAATCAAATGGCGCTGTGGTCTAACCCAGATTCTCAGCTGTTTAGCCCTGTCACCTTGGCCAAGTTACTTAACCTCACTGAGTCGTAGTTTCCTCCTACAAAAAAACAAAAACCAAAAAAACCCCCCAAAAAACCCCAAAACAGGGATAATGAGTGAACTAATTTGATAAGGTCAATGTGAAGGTTCTGTGAGTGGATTTGGGCCAAGGGCTTTTCTTGATCTCTGAGGTTGTGAAGGGCTTGCCCATTCGTTATCACTTACGATTTAATGGAACTGGATTTGAGTCCTGGTTTTGTCACCAGAGCTGTGTGACTTGGAGCAAGGTATTTCTCTGAGCCTCAGTTTTTCTATCTGTAAAACAGACATTGTATTATTTCCACTGTCATGAGTATTTTTTAAAAAGGTTCTTTGGTAGTGTTCTCGAATGTCCCACAGGAGATACCAGGCAATGTCTGGAGATGTTTTGGTTGTCAGAACTGAGCAGCGGGGGAAGGAAGTTGCTATGGCATCTAGTGGGTGGAGGCTGGGGTCGCTGCTAAACATCCCACACTGTACAGGACAGCCGCCCACAACAGGGAATTATCTGGCCCCAAATATCATTAGTTCCAAGGTGGAGAAACCCAACTGGATGCACACTTCATGCAGAGCTAGTGCTCAATAAGTGCTGGATATTTTTTCTCTTTGAGCTTACATTTCTTCCAATGTGCTATTTCTCAGGGCCCTTTTGGCTTTGAAAGTCTCAAATTCAATGTAGTATTATACACAGGCATAACTACACATATGAGGTGAGTAGTATATGGGCATTGATTCTAAGAGTTTTCATCAAGACCGGTTTAAAAATAAGGATTTATTTTGGTGAAATGGAAAATTCTTTTTTGGTATTTGAAGTTTTCTAGAATCCTTACTTTAGAATAGCCATTGAAAGTAGTCTCTTATAAAATCTAGTTTTACCCACATTCTATATTAAATGGATAACTGTTGAGAGAAACTATTCTTTTTTGCTATAATTCCATTTCTGTTTCCAGGGATTTTATAACACTCAAGGTTTTCAGAGTCAGGAAATGTCCATTTATCACATTTTTCTAAAAAGTTATGGCTATGTGCATATTTGTCCACTTATATTTTAAGAGTTATAGTTGGCATATTAGAACATTTTTTCTCTGGACATCAGCCTTTTTTAGTTTATATCTGTTCTCTTTATCATAGCAACACTTAATCACTGTGAAAAGTTTAGAGGAGAAGGAGGAGGAGGAAAAAATAGGTATAATATACCTGAATAAAGTGCTGCTAATATTTTGGTATATTCCTTCTTAGTGTTCTTTTCTTAAACACTTCTTTAGACAATTGAAATGATACCATATAAAAAGTTTTAATCTTAGTTTGCCCACCTATCATCATAGCATAATAATTTCTGTGTTATTAAAACACTTTTTAAACATTTTTAAGGCAGCAGAATATTTCATTATATTAACACATATTTGAAATTTATTTATATGATCATCTTTTCAAAGAGTGTTTTAAAATATTTCCTTATAAAATACATTAGTGGGGAGTGGGTGTGGCTCAAGCAGTTGAGCACCTGCTTCACACATGGGAGGTCCTGAGTTTGGTTCCCAGTGCCTCCTAACCAAAACAAACAACAAACAACAAGCAAAACAAATGGAAAAACAAAAAACAAGAAACAACTCAGGGGAGCTGATGTGGCTCAGTGGTTGAGCACCAGCTTCCCAGGTACAAGGTCCCGGGTTCAATCCCTGGCCCCAGTGCCTCAAAAAACAAATAAACAAACAAAAAATATATTAGTCGCAAAATGCCAGAAATGCAGAGGTGTATGACATAAAAATTGAAAACTAACTTCTCATACCTCCTCAAATTTTCTTTCTTTAGTTCTAACTCTTCCTCATGATTCTTTGCTTTTTTTCCAATATGGGTTTGTGGTAGTCATTTTTACCATTTGCTGAATACTCCCAGCTCTTCCTTTTGCAGGCACGTACTTTGATTGCACCTGCTGGCAGTTTATGTTTTGGTGAGACCACGAGACTACTTCTGGCCAGTAAGTTGTGAGTATTTAGTTGCAGGAGTAAGACCCTTCAAGGCTTTTGTTTCCTCTGCCATGACAACTGACTATTCTCCAGTTGGTAGCTGCTTCATCATCCAGGTCCCAGAGCAGAGCTCCCAGTCAATTTATGATGGATATGTAGAGTGAGAAATAACAGAGCCACAAATTATTTCATTTAGGCATTTTCTGTTAGAGCAGCATAATCTATCCTACCCTGATTAATAGATATTGACAAATTAGTTATGGGTTATACATTTTTGTAGCCACTTCTTTTTCCTTTTTATTATTACTACTTGCTAAGAAACAGATATGTTATTCAAAAGGTGTTTATTGAACATCTACTATGTTTAGGTACTTTTCTAAATGTTGATGATATACCAGTGGGGGAAAAAAGCAGAATTAAAAAAAACCCACCCTCAATGAAGTTTTATCTACATGGATATTTTTTCATGTTTGTACACGTATTTTTTCCTTGTTATTCTTAACAGCTCCTATTGTTCTATTTGTGGATATACCACAATTTATTTAACATACTTCTATTTATGAATATTTAAATTATTTCCACTTTGTCTCTTGTTGCGAAACAAGATTGTAATAAATATTGACATGCACATTTTTTGAGTCCCAAATATCAAAATGTTTAGGTGCCATTGTGGGTCCATCCTAGTTTACTGAACCCTTTATCTACCATTGGACACTTAGACCATTATAGGTCTTTTGTTATTATCCAGTCTCTGTTTTTGTTGTTGTTGTTTATTTTATTTTATTTTTGGGCTTTTTTTTTAGGTACCTGGGGCTGGGGATTGAACCTGGGACCTCGTAAGTGGAAAGCTGGCACTCAACCACTGACCCACATCGGCTCCCCTGTGTTAGTTTTTCCATTTGTTTTGCTTGTTTTTTATTTTTTCTTTTTTTTCAGTTGGCACCGGGAACTGAACCTGGGACCTCCCATGTGGGAAGCAGGTGCTCAACTGCTTGAGCCACATCTGCTCTCCCATTCTCTAGTTTTATTGTTAACATCTCTGTATTTGAAGTGTTGGCATATTGGGGGATTAATCCTTTAGAGACTCCAAAATGGCATTAATGGATCATGGGCTTAGACACCTTTTTTTTTAAAGATTTATTTTTTATTTCTCTCCCCTTCCCCCTGTTATCTGCTCTGTATGTCCATTTACTGTGTGTTCTTCTGTGTCTGCTTGCATTATCCGGCAGCACTGGGAAACTGCATCTCTTTTTTGTTGCGTCATCTTGCTGTGTCAGCTCTCCAGATGTGCAGGTGTGGTGCCACTCCTGGGTGGGCTACACTTTTTTCACATGGGGCGGCTCTCCTTGTGGGGCGCACTCCTTGTGTGTGGGGCACCCCTACGCGGGGACAGCCCTGCTTGGCACAGCACTCCTTGTGCGGCACCACTGCACATGGGCCAGCTTACCACATGGGTCAGGAGGCCCTGGGGATCGAACCCTGGACCCTCCAGGTGAACACTCTATCAGTTGAGCCACATCCGCTTCCCAGGCTGGGACACTTTTAAGCCTTTTGATGCACGTTGATGTGATTCTATATATGGATGGCTGTTTTATACACAAGGAGTAAGAAAATCTGAGTGACCCAGCATCACTCTTGCCCCTCAAGTCCATCTGAGGAGCCAAGGAAAACAAGCTCAACAAATACTGATGGCCAGTCGAATATTTTTTTAGCAGTTAACATTTTGGTTTATTTTCTTCAGTTTCTTTCAAGGCATTGGTATATTTCTTTCTTTGTAAACAAAGTTGTTACACTGTAGCCTTTACACATGCAGCTCCACACCTGAACTGGCCTCCAGCCGGGTACATATCCTGGGCTTCCCTGGTGAGTTCTCCTTCCTCCTCTCCACGCATGGTTTCATACTTTCTCCCCTCATCTTCCCGTGACCACATTCTCTTGTATGGGCTAAAAGTTGACGTGCTGCCTTAACATCTTTGAGGATCCCAAAAGCCTGACTGTGAGTCTTCCTGCTCCTGCCAAATACGCCCACCACTCAGCAGGAAGGATTTCCTACCATGCTAGCCCCCTCTCGGCTGGACCAGCCATACCCCACGGGTCCTCAACCCACGGGACTTCACCTCCATGCCAGCCTGTCAAATTGTTGAAACAAGCTAATCACACCCTCCCACAGAAACCGGGGCCACCCCACCTACTGCCAAGGTTGCCTCCCACGGCCCCTGCTGGCTCGCTCTGCTCCTGAGTGCAGCCCCCATGTGCCTCTGCATGGTGTGTGGTGTTCTCCCCTGAGCTGTGAATAATAAACTTCTGTCCATCTCATCGGTCCCAGGTCAGCTGTCAAACTCAGAACCCTGAGGTGGGCATCCCTCATCGGCCGGTGAAGAGAAGGTGGACAAAACATACACTTGGCCACCTCCATGCATCTGCACCACCTCCATGCATCTGCACCGCCTTCCTGCCGTCATTCCTTCTTTCCGACAATAATGGAGAGACAGACGATGCTCCCCACAGGAGGGACCTCAGCTTTAGACATGGCATCCTGTTCCCTGTCACCTGCTCACTAGGTAGACCCCTCCCCCCGCATTCCCTTCAACACACGATGGTGGCGAGATTTTTGTTATAGCAGAGGTTTAGCCACCAAAGCACCTGGCCTTCCTCTCTGGAGAGGGAATTTTAAAAGATGCAAGGGACAACGTCTTGTCGGGTTTTCTAACCAGCTCGGGACTCTTCCAAAATGATGTGGGCTGCAGCTGTCCTGCCCTGGTAGGGGTTTGCCTGCGGAATAAACGAGGTGCCGCCCACATTGCAAAATGCCCCAGAAAAGCAGGATTTTAAACTGCTCGTGGTTACTCTGCTTTCCAGCCCCAGGGCTGTCGGTAGTATGACAGTCAGGCTCCCTCCATGCACGTGATCACGAGAGCAGATGAACTGGACAAATTAGATTCTATTGTCTCACTCTTCGTACAGCATTGGTGTAGGCTTTCTCAGTTAAATAATTAAATATGCTAAACACCACCTAGGTCAAAGGGTGGGAGATTGTCCTCTTTGGTTCAGTCATCCATTTATTCTATAAATATTTACTGCAGGTCTACTTTGTGTCAGGTGCCGTGTTGGGGGCTTGGGGTATGCGGGTGAACAAAACAGGTACCTGCCCTCATGGGACTTACACCTGGCAAGGGAATTCAGACAATACATGTAATAACTAAATTACATAGCCTGAGAGGAGATTGTCTTGGTTTGCCAGATCTTCTGTGACATATACCACACAATGGCTTGTCTTGGACAATGGGAAGTTACTGGCTTATGCTTTTGAAGCTAAAAGAAGTAAGCAGTCAAGGTATCGGCCAGGCTTGCTGCCTCCCAGAGTCAGCAGCATTCTGGTACTGGCCGCCGGCGATCGGATCGCGGGGTTCCTTGCCTCCCATCACATGGTGATTAATTTCTGGCTTCTGTCACTTGCAGGCTCTCTTTATAAGGTCTCCAGGAATAAAGAGTAGCCCCACCCTGACCCAGGCGGCCATACCTTAACTAAAAAGAACATCTTCAAAATATCCTTGTTTTGTTTCCTAGGCTGCGCAAGCTCCTGGGAATTTATTAGCTTATGGTTTTGAGGCCAAAAGAAAGTCCGGATCAAGAGACCATCCAGGCGATGCTTTCTCCCCGAACGCGGTGGCATTCTGGCGCTGGCTGCCTGCCATCCCTGGTCCTCAGTTTGCCATGGCAAGGCACGTGGCGGTATCTCCCGGCCTCTCCCTGATGTTCCGCTTCCGGCTGCTCCGTCTGTGGCTTTCTCTCTCTGGGTTTGAATTTCATTCTCTTATAAAGGACTCGAGTGCTAGGACCAAGATCCACCCTGAATGAGGTGGGGCACACCTTCCTGGAAGCACCCTCATCCAAAGGTCCTACTTACCGTGGTTCACACCCACAGGAGTGGGTGACATTGACAAGCCTGCTTTTCTGGGGGGGCGTTCAGCTCCAAACCACCACAGCCCTGTTTACAATGCAGTTTACACCCACAGGGGTTAAGAAGGCGTGTGTGTTGGGGTATCTAAACTAACCGACCGTGAGATGCTATCGATGCTATGGTAAAAAGACAAAGCAGAGCAGAGCAAAGTGGGCCGAGTGTGCCAGGACAGGGAGAAGGAGGGAGGACTATTGAAAAGTTATTAGTAGCCAGGCCAGCTCGCACTGAAAAGTGAGCTTTCGGCAGTGATTTGGAAAAGGAGAGGGAGTTAACAAAGTAGATACCTACGGTAAGAGTGTCCGAGGCAGACAGAAAAGCCAGAGCAGAGGTCCAGGGGGCACAGTCAAGGATCAGCAAGTCCAGGGTGCCAGAAATAGATGAAGAAGACAAGGATGTTAGGAGAAGCCGTCAGAAAGCTGCCGGAAACGCATCGCACCGAGTCCGCTTATGCCATTGATGGAGCTGTGTCTTTAATTTCCACGAAATGGGGAGCCACTGCAGAAGTGTGAGCAGAGGAGGACACAGGATCTGGCTTGCTTTTATTTTTTTGGAGGTAGGATTGAACCCTGGACCTTGTATGTGGGAGCTGGCACTCAACCACTGAGCCACACCGGATCCTCCGAGATGACTTTCTGTTTGTTTTTTATTTATTTATTTTTATTTTTTGGAGGCATTGGGGTCCAAATCGGGACCTCCCATGTGGCAAGCAGGGGCTCAGGAGCTTGAGCCACATTCCCTCCCTGGCTTGCATTTTTAAAGGATTGCCCTGTGAGGCTGAGAACAGCTAGGGTGGGGAAGGAGTGAAGCCAGGAGACCTTTCAAGAGACTATTTCAGCCATCCAAGCCAGAGCTTGTCTCCGACTGGCATGCTGAAGGTGGTGATAGCAAGAATGGTTAGAGTCTGAACATATTTGAGAATAAAGCTGCATGATTTTCTGATGGATGCCGAGAGATTTTGTCCTGAGATACTGGAAGGATGGAGTGGTCATAACATGAGATGGAAGCAACTGTGGGGGAAGCAGTTTTTTACGGGGGGAGATCAGGAGTTCAGTTTTGGGCATGCTGAGTTTGAGATGCCTGCTAGACCTCCACGTGGAGATCTTAGTAGACAGTTGGATTAGAATCTTCTGGAATATGGGAGAGAAGCCTGGATTTGATATCTGCAAAGCACTGAACTTTCTCTTACAGTTTTATTTTTTTTTAAAGATTAATTTATTTTATTCATTTATTTCTCCCCCTTGCGGCTTGCTTGCTGTCTGCTCTGTGTCCACTCGCTCTGTGTTCTGTGTCTGCTTGTCTCCCTTTGTTGTGTCATCTTGCTGTGCCAGCTCTCCGCTGGCCATCAGCTCTCCGTGGGCCTCCCACATGGTAGACAGAAGCCCAATAGATTGAGCCATAGCTGCTTCCCTCTCTTTTATTTTTATGAGTCAAAATTTCTGTTATTCAGGAGCGTATTAACCACAATAATTTTTTGTCAATACTTCTATGTATCTATATAGCAGAATAATTATGTTCAGAATGCTGAATCCATGACCCAGTATGATCCTCAAATGCCTTCCAATTCATCAGGGAAATAATAAAATTGGGTTAGGAGTACCTAGTGTTCTGGTTTCTATTTCACAGGTGGTGGACTCTTCTTGGGCTGGATGGTAGCTCTAACACCAAGGGTTTTTCATTCTTCTGTTGCTTCTCCAATTCTAGCAGCCCTTTCTATCTGTAAGAAAAGGCAACAAGGCATGAGGGAAAAGGCTTTAGAACCAAACAGACCTGAGCTAGAATCTTGGTGCTGGCACTTTTCAGCTGTGAAGAGTCATTTACATTTTCTGAGTCCCCAAACCTTCCCTGTAAAATAGAAATGACAATGGCAGCTGTGGAAGGCTGTTGGGGAAAGTGCTGTGTATTATTCTTCCTAATCATTATTACTGCTGTTTTTGCCATGCCCACAAGGCAAGTGATCATGAAATCTTTTTATTCCCCTTTGTGCTCCCCTGCCCCGCAAAATGCCCAGCACATAGTAAATGTTTGATAAATACTTTTTGATTTCTCACTCAGACTGTCCCCTCCTTAAAGAGGCCCTCATTTCTCTCCTCCACTCTCTGCTGTATATTTGTGTGTTTGTTCCATTGTGCCCATTATTGTGTACCATGACATCATGCATCTATCTGTTACTGTCTGCCTCCCCAATGAAATGTAAGGTCCAAGAAGGTAAGTGCCTAGGAGACACTGCAGAAGCTCCATAAATGTTTATTGAAGAAATGTATAAATGACTTAAGCAAACAAACCACTGATATTACTTCAAATACCAAGTGAAATATCAAGGACTATAAACCAAATCACCTTGAAAAATCAGTTGCCCGGAAAAGGAGAGCCCTGACATTATTTCCAGCAATAAGGCTTTACAAATTAATTGATTTTTTTTCCTGACTCAGTGTGGAGTTAAACCATTTATCTGAAAGCACCATAATATATTCTTTGAATTGCTTGAACAATAAGAGACACAAATGCTGAAATAATGAGTTAAGTATTTAGTTGCGCCATCTCTATTAGCCCTTTGCATTTAATTGCCTTTCAGTATCACCTCTGCAATGCCAACTTCAATCCACATCTGTTTCTTCTGGGGACTGATTCGAAGAGCTTTCTTTCCCCCCATTTCCCTCCCAGCTTGTTCTAGCAAACCACAGACCTGCTCTTTGTCTGATCAGGCTGGCTCTTCTGCCTCTTCATAGCCACAGCGTGCCACCTGCAGCAGCAGTAATCATAAGAAGAATACAAAGACTGGCTGAAGGAGTCACTGTGGTGAGTGACCAGCCAAACTGAAATCTCCTTTAACAAAGAGGCCTTGCAATGCAGGAATTATTTGTTTAATTTCCAGCTTTAGTGGGCATGCTATACCTTTCCAGCGGCAAAGCCTGTGTTTTCTCTTTTCTGTTGGAAGTCATAAATACCTCTGAATCTGAATTAGGTTCAAAGTCTTTCTTAATCCAGTGTCCTCTAAAGATCAAATATTTGCACATCATCTCTATTTTTTTCCCTACCTGCTTACCACCTGGATTATTATTTACCATCGCTCAAAGGAAAAAAATGGTCTCACTGCTTGTGGTTCTAGTAAACCAGTATCTCCTACCATAAATAGATGTGTAAAATTAGAGAGGAAAGCAAAATAATGTCAATACATTTTAGATGGATTCTACTTCTGCTCAGCGTCTGTGGTCTCTGATAACAAGGAAAGTAGGGAGTGTTAGGCGTTAAAGAAACAGTGCCTGGGTTTGTAGGATACAGAACTGGGTTGGATCTCAGGCTTTTTGACCTTGGAGAACACTTTGAGTCTAAATTTCCTCGGTTGAGAAATGAAGATAATAAGAGTATGGTACCTTTCATATGGGATTTTTAAGGGGATTGTATAAAATAATTCAGGTAACATTTAGCATATTGTAAGGCACTTAGTAAATGCTTAATAAATATTGCTTATTTGTCTTGGCCAATCTTCTTTATTACCTTCTTTTTCTTCTCTCTCTCTTCTCACCATTACGCTTGTCGTCTTCTCATTGGTCTTCATACTCTCAGCATCTATCACATTATCACTTAAAAGACTCTGTGAGGTTCTATAGAAAGAAACCTGCTCAACTTTCTTTGCCTTGAGTTCCTCAAAGTTTATTTGACCAGAGTCTGGTATTTGCAGGTAGTGACAGGAACTAGTATTTAGGAAACACTCACTTCATCTCATTTCACAATTAAGCAAACTAAGAACCAGATAGGGTAGGTGACTTGCTCTAAGTCACAGAGCAAAAGTGCTGGCATATCTGACATTATAACCCACTCTATACTCCTCTGTTGTTAAGACAGAGTAATGTGAATCACTGAACCAAGGAATTTTAACTATCAGGACCTCAGAGCTCAGCTAGTCCAAACCATTCCTGAGGAAATATAGGCCCAAAGAGAAGTGATTTCCAAAGTCACAAAGCAAGCTACTGCATTTTTCCTACACACACGAGTGAGCACCTAAATTACCCAGCCATACATGAACAAGAATAGAAGATGCTGCCCCTAGTGGCAGATCTCTGCAATACAAAACATCACAGCCCAGACAAGTTGTTTTTTAAGGTAGGACCCTTAAGCTGGAGACAACATAGCTGATCAGAGAGAGGTAAAGCGAGGTTAATTCCTTAATATATTAGATTTAAACCTATGATTATACTATCTCTGCTATGGAACATTACTCATTGATGCCAAAATACTTCTTTTTAGCTAATTTTATGTCATTTTTTTTTTCTGGGTTAGTGCAATATTACTATGCATCTAGATGTAGTATTATACTACTGGATTTTAGTACACAGTAAAATATACTTAAATTCATCCAAAAGTAATATGTTCCCCCCAGCAAAACTCCTTTTATATCACTTTCAATACACGTAGAATGAAAAGTAGTTAGATTTTCTTACACCAAGATGTGATTGTGGAATTGGGATGCATCTTATATACCTACTTATCTTACGTGCCAGAAAAGATGTTAGTAGCGCGCACACACACACAAAGTTTTTCTTTATATGACTCATTGGGAAATCTTTTTGTTTTCTCTTTGCAATCATCTTGCCCTTAACTTCTTAGTCAATGCTTAAATCAACTTCAGAAAAACAATGATTGGCAAACAGGATAATTAAACCCCAGACTCAGACTAGCAGTTAGCCCAGGCACATACACACACACCTTTCATCTACTCTTTGGGGACTGTGGAAATAGGAAGGGCTACCGTGTTGCTTTTCTGGAAAATCAGAAAGTGTCCATTGCCTCAAATTCCTTGTCTAATACAGGGCCTACCAAGACCATCTGATCATGTATTTAGCAGGTAGCTTCACAACTGAGTATAGCTCTAATTCTGGTCTTTCTATCAGAAATGGAATGAGGATGCTGTAGGACAGAAGAAGAGAAAGGAATCGGCTTGTGTTGTTGATGCCTTTATCTTTCTCTGGGAAGAGGAAGGCTGAAGTCAATCAAAATTTTTGTGCCACCCAAGCCCTTTAAATATTTTACCTCTTTTAAATGTGACCTGTGAGAAAGATGCCAGGCTTGTTTTTTCTTAATAGTTTTTTAGAGAACTAGGTTTATGGAAAAAGCATGTAGAAAATACAGAGTTCCCATATACCCCCCTATTATTAACACTTGCATTAGTGCGGTACCTTTGCTACAACTGATGAAAGAATATGATCATTGTACTATTAACTCTAATCTATCGTTTACATTAGGGTTCACTACTTGTGCTGTACCAGCCTTGTTTTATCAGTAAGGAACCCAAAGCTCAGAGAGGCTCATTCGGTTTTAGTTTTATTTAGTGAGTACTCCTTATATACCAGGCCTCGTATAACATATGCGCATTATGTCATTTACCTTTCAAAACCACCCTGTGTGGCATCATCCACATTTCACTTCCAGAACTAAGTGAGCAGGAAAGAGTCAGGAGTCAGAACTATGGAAACCAAAGCATGAGGTGGAAAAACCGAGGGCAAGGGAGGGGATGTTCCCTCCCAACGTGTCCCCTCTCCTGGGTCACGCAGCTTGGAACCACCTCCGGAGATTTGGCTCCGCTTAGCCACACGCTCTCAGGTCCTTAGTCTTTCTCTTTCTCAGAGGAATAACGGAACATGGGAATCCTATAAAAAAACAAGTCGAGGAAAATCCATTCAAATGTTGATGACCTCTAAGGGATTGCAACTACTGTCATGACCTGGTAAAAGAAGGGTGACGGCACACCACACCTCTTTTTACTTTCATCTTTAAAATCGGCTGAAAAATGGTCCTTTGCCTGATAGAGTAAATACAATCTGGACTCTTCATAGCAAGCGACAGAAACCCTACTCCAAGCGGCTTAAACAAAAGGGTGCATTTATTACAAGGGTACGTGAGAGTCACACAAAGGAAAAGAAGGCTTGAATCAAACTGGGAGAAGAGCGGAGATGCTGCTGAGTTTCCTTTTGAGGCTGACAAGAAGAAAGATCTGCCAGAAAGCTCTCCTTGGCTTCTGCCTCAGCAGGGGAGTCGATTCGTTTTTTTATTGCTGCTGTAACAAATCGCCACAGATGTGGTGACTTAAAATACAAATCTATTACCTTTCAGTTCTATCGGTCAGAAGTCTGGCACCCATCTCACGTGACTAAAATCAAGGTATTGGCAGGGTTGGGTTTCTTTCTGGAGGTTCTAGGGGAGAGTATAAATTCTCACCTTTTCCAGCTTCTAGAACTGTCTGCTTTCTTTGACTCCCAGTCGGCTTCCTCTATCTTCAAGGCCTGCTACATCACATCTCTTTCTGACTGCTCCTCCCTGTTTCTCATCTCTCTCCGACTCTCCTCTTCTGCCTTCCTTGCCTACTCTAAGGACCCGTGCGATTGCGCTCCTCTCCTATTTCAAGGTCAGATGATTAGAGACCTTTATTCCACCTGCAACCTTAATTCCCCTTTGCCATGTACCGTAACATACTCACAGGCTCTGGGAATGAGGACGTGGACATCTTTTTAGGATGTGGGAGATGGTATTATTGTTTCCATCACAGTGGGCATACACCTGGATTTACCACCCGGTAATTCTGAATTACTTTCCAAAAGGAAAGGGCTGGGGGGCAGCGGGATAACTGATGGGTGGCCAAAAATGAGAAAAATCTTTCACTGATTTTTCTAAAAGATGGTATTCTAAAAGATGGTACCACTGGGAAGACACAACCATAGCTGTCCACGATAGCATGAGATCACAGCTAAGTCTTTCTTTGATGACTGATGCTGTCTCTATGTCTCAAGATTAGTATGCCACCAATTTTTGTACTAAACAGAAATGCAAGCGCAAGTAGATCTGTATTGGCTTGTAAAATGCCTTGAAGATATTTAAATCCCTGCTTAAGATGTTTTCTTGTGGTTTTTCATTTTTGTGTAAAAGTAGAGTACAGAATTCCTAAAAAATGGGTAAGGGTTCCAGTGCATTGAAGTTTTATTCTGCTGTGTTTGAGAAAATAAAACATTTTTAAGAACTGGTAGTAAGATATTTTCTCAATTTAAGGTATTAACTTTGTTCTCATATTTATTAAGGTGGCACCCAAACTTCATGAATTTTTCTGGGCAGATAAAATACTATAAATTCTGGGATGCTGTAGAATCCCCCAACTTCATTCCATCCTTAATACTACTATTCACAGGTAGGTGTGATATCTTCTACATCTCTTGCTTTACATTCCTATATAGGACCATACTATAAAAAAAGGTTTTACTTCATTTTTTAAAAATAACAATACTCCTTGGAAAACATTGTAGTCAGACCGCATGGCTCCATCTCATTCACTGAAATACATCATTGCCAAATCTTCCAAATTTTATTAGAGAAGCTGTAGATTCAGATTTTTATGGGAGAATTGCCAATTTAAAAAATGTTGGCAACTAATTTAAAAATTGAAAGAATAGTTTATAGACTACACAGAACACAGCTGTGGGCTTGACTCATCCTATAGCCACTAATTTGAGACTCCTGAATGGGCATGCTCGTCAGTCCCTCTCCAGCCACATGGTAGGGGGGTGGTCTGCCGAAGTCTAGAAGAAAGGGGATAGAGAAGGGGAGCAGACACAGTCAGCTGTGGTTGAAGTTACTCTTGCTCCTTAGTTTCTGGTGCCCTTCTCCATCTAGACACTAGAGGACACTGTATTTCCTAATCTCATTGAAGTTGGGCAAAGCCACGTGACTAGCATTGGCCAATGGGTTGTGGGCAGGAGGGGCATGTATTTAATTGCTGGAGGGGCTGGAGTATTTAATTGCTGGTGTGAAACCCTCTAGTTCTGTTCTTCCCCAGAAATCATGCAAGTATGTCCTAAAATGGAGCCTCTAGCTGCCTAGGCCTGGAGCGACAGTTTTGAGTGGAGTCTACCCAATAACCCACATTGGATGTTCGCATGAGTGAGAAATAAACCTATGTCATTTTTTGATTCTGAGATTGTGGTTGTTGTTTTGTTTTTTTTTTTTCCTTCAAAATTTTAAACTATACAGAACATATTAGGATTTTGTTGCTGGATAACAAACTGCCATCAACAAAGGAGCTTAGAACAACACTAAAGGTGTGTTCTCATTGCTGTAGGTCAGGAGTCTTGGGTTCTCTGCTACAGGCGTCACAAGGCTGAAATAAAGGTGCTGGTTGACAGTCTCCTAATCTGGAGGCTTGACTAGAGGAAGCGTCCTAGTTCCTGCAGGTTGTTGGTGGACTTCATTTCCTCAGGGCTGAGTCCTCGTTGTCTTTCCAGCTGTCAGCAGGGGCTGTTCTCAGCTCCTAGAAGCTGCTCTAGGTTCGTGCCAAGTGGACCTCGGCACTGAGAACCTCCCTGGGATTGAATCCCTCTCGTGCTTTGAATCCCTCTGACTTCCCTGTCTGCACTGTCGGAGGAAACTGTGCTTTTAATGAGTTTATACAATTAGGTCCAACAACCTGGGTAATCGCCCCAGTTTAAGGTCAACTGTGCCATATAACAGAAGGGAACCCAGGGAGCAAAATTCACCCTCTTCATAGTCCTGGGGATTAGTCAAGGGAAGCAGACTTGGCCCAGTGGTTAGGGTGTCCGTCTACCCCACGGGAGGTCCATGGTTCAAACCCCGGGCCTCCTTGACCCGTGTGCAGCTGGCCCATGCACGGAGCTGATGTGTGCAGGAAGTGCCCTGCCACGCAGGGGTGTCCCCTGTGTAGGGGAGCCCCACGCGCAGGGAATGCGCCCCGTAAGGAGAGCCGCCCAGCGCCAAAGAAAGTGCAGCCTGCCCAGGAATGGCGCCGCCCACATGGAGAGCTGACACAGCAAGATGACGCAACAAAAAGAAACACAGATTCCCAGTGTCCCTAATGCCCCACTGGACTCGAATGCCCCACGGGCAGGGAGGGCAGGGAGAAAATCTTGGGGTCCACATTAGCTCCTACCTAACATATAGGAAGAAAAGAACATGAGTAGGAAACTATTCACTGCCCTGACTGCATGGGAAGGAGTCTCTACACCTATCTCTTTGTTTAACAACTTTAATTCACTTTTGAAAGCCCTGCTGCTAAGTAAAATGCCATTAAATGGAATTTTAAAAAAACATTTTCATTACTTTTAATGGGAAAAAATTATGATGCACTCCACTTCAATCCAAAATACACCCACAATTTTTTAAGATAACTATATCAATGAAAACAAGTTTATATAAGTAATGCATGAAAAATTGAAAATACATATTGTTTGTACATAAAATGGCATATGAAGAAGGTTTATTGTACTCACCTAAGGAGTCAGATATGATTGCAGATGGTAGTTGTGAGAGGTTGGTGAGGAAATCGTTTTCTGAAGGGTGCATTTTTCTTTCTGCACCATTTTCTTCATTAATTTCTTAGCCATTTGTGGGCTGGTGGGGTGGGTATCTGTCACCTCCCCCCCCCAAAAAAAAACAAGAAAAATAACAGTATAGCTCAGCAAAATGCCTTTAGGACAAACCAAGCTTACTCATGAGTATGTTCATGGAAATAGTACATGTGCTAGAGAAGACGCTGCCTCTGCACCCCTTTCTTGGTGTATGTGTACATGGAAAATATTTTTGGCTCATCCAAACATGGCGCACAATTCAAATTTATTTCACCTAATATCTTCTGACTTGAAACAGTTTTGTCAAGTAAATTGAAGCATGTATCATTGGCTGGAACCATAGTGCTAAACTATCTCTTCTTACAGCATATCCATTTAATGTGTTGGGGGGTAAAAACATTGGTATACAAAAAAAAAAAAAAAAAAAGAAAAAAGAAAATGGTTGCCTCCAAAGTAGCATCACTCAAGACCCATTATGATCAAAAGTGAATGAAGAGCTATAATGTGATCTAGAATTTAGATCTTATCCCAGGGTAGGTGGTTTAGGGACCTACTGAAATACACAAGCTCATAGTTAATTCCTATTTGTTGGCTACTGTTCACAAATTCACTCTTCTTTTCTGTAACAAACTGAAAATTAACAGGTATTATAAGGGGAAAATGTTTGAGATTGAATTAAGCCAAAATGACCTATTTGGAGAGAATTGCTAATTAAGAATTCCTGGAAGGACCATGCTTAATATAGAACTTAAAGTGAATAATTATTGGCTTTTATAAATCATTTTATTTAATTTTTAAAATGAGGAGATTTTAAAGTTCAATGTTAATTTCATATTTCAAGGTGATGTTTCCTGTCAGCACAAAAACATTGATAATGAAGTTCTATAGCTTCCAGTAGAATATTCTAGTAGAAATTGACCCTTATGAACTGTTTGTTCTGTTATAGTATCATAGTTCTATTTTCTAAATGCTGTTTGGGGTTCTTTTTCAGGATTTTTGAATGAGGTAGAAAGGCTTTAGTTTCAGCTTTTTCTCTTGTTCTTCCAAGTTAGTCTTAATTTAAAAATTTCTGATCTATGTTCATCTTTTCCTAAAATGGACAAAAGAATGCCTTAACAATGGAGCTCCAAGCAGCAGGAAGGAGAAAGGAAGGGATAAGAAGCAGAGGGTACATAATAACTCCTAACTACAGGGGAGGCTGGGATGTGTAACCTTTATTCTGGTTAGTTACATGCCTAGGTTAGAATCTGGGATTTTATTATTGTGAAATAAGTAGAGAATGGATCTCGGTCTCTGCCACCAGTAGAAAAGGCATGGTCTTTGAAGTAAGACACATCTAGAGTCAAATCTAACAATAATTATATGACTGTATGAAAGTGACTTTCACAAAGTTACACAGTGAAGCCTCCATTTAAAAATCTGTAAACAAAGATGCTATCACCTGCTTTCTGTGGTTACTGTAGCCTCTCTTCCTAGCTTCCATGATGCATATCAATAAAATAAAACTCTGTATCCTGTTAGGTGCACCTTTAAAGAGATCTCTTAGTTACATGGATGCTTCCAAGACATTTACTTCTGTACAGCATGGAAGATAAAAATGGTCCTTATATTTTTCAGCGGTTGAAAAAAAGAAGAATATTTATTTGTGAAAATTATATGAAATTAAAATTTCAGTGTCCATAAAGTTTTATTGGAACACAGGCACACACACTCATTTGTGTATTACTTGTGGCTGCTTGCACACAACAATAGTAGAGTAGTTGTAAAAGAGATTGTATGCCCCACAAAGCTGAAAATATTTACTATCTGGTGCTTTACAGAAAATGTTTGCTAACCACTGCTTTAGGTCTGCAATGTTATTGTTTTCCTTTAGTGTTTGTCACATTTTTTTCTTCAAGCTTTTCTTTTCTATAATTTTCTGTATGTTTTTTCTCAAAACTTCTCTAAAGATAATATTGCAAATTAGCAAGGCCCATTTAATAGTGAATTGCATTTTCTTACTTGCCAAGTTTCTGAAGGTAAAATATATTTTAAGGAAAATAAAGAATAATGGTTTTTCCTTTGGTCTAAAATTAGTTTTGGTCACAATATTAAGGCAAACCTAATAAAATTCAAAACTAAAGGGATTGTAAAAAAACAAAAAATTAAAAAGAATCCAAAACAGAGCTCTTACTCTTTTAAGCCCTACCTCTCCCTTGAGAGACTGATTGAATTTTAGGGTAGAAATTGCTACCCTCTTACATTTGGGATGA
This sequence comes from Dasypus novemcinctus, assembly GCF_030445035.2. NCBI lineage: Eukaryota > Metazoa > Chordata > Mammalia > Cingulata > Dasypodidae > Dasypus > Dasypus novemcinctus. The sequence goes on from NC_080695.1 coordinate 59,539,786, forward strand.
ATCAAAACAAAATATCATTAACCCTTTCTGAGACAGAAGGGCCCAGAGGTTGTGCGGCTGCTAAACTATTTCTGGAAAAGTCCACTTCTCAGCTTAGGGGTACAGGTCAGGGCTTAATCTTCTCAGGCTATTTCTCTGGCTGGCTGGTGATCGTCTATAAGTTGACAGGGTGGCATCAAAGGAGAGGACGTGCAAGAGAATTCTGATGGCCCTTTTCCCTGTGGGCTGCCATCTCGAGAGGACTTGTGGGACAGTGTGATGGGAAGAATTCTAGTGGACAGCTAATGGGGGCAGAGCTCAGACATGCGTTACGGGTCGAACTGTGTCCCCCCACCCCAAAAGACATGCTCAGGTCCCAACCTCTGGTCCTGTGAATGTGACCTTACTTGGAAATGGAGTCTTGGAAGATGTTGTTTAGTAAACATGAGGCCAAAACTGGATTTGGTTGGGGCCTGACCCAATATGAGTGGGGGCCTTCTAAGAAGAGGAGAGGACACACAGGCAGACCCCGAGAGAGAAGCCTCCACGGGGGCTGTTACGCCACCAGCCAAGGGATGCCACGGCCCGCTGGCCACCGCTAGAAGCCAGGAGAGAGCGTGGGACAGATTCTTCCCTGCAGAATGAAGAGGGCATGTGGCCCTTCTGACACCCTGATTTTAGACTTCTGGCCTCCAGAGCTGAGACAACAGACACATTTCTGTTGTTTCAAGCCTCCTCACTTGTGGTCATTGGTCACTGCAGCGCTAGGAATCTAAGTTCAAAGTGTATTCCCAGAGCAGCAGTACTACCAGCTCCTGGGAACTGGTTACAGATGCAAGACGTCCAGCCTTACCCTGGACCTACTGAATCAGAGACTCCGGGGTGAGGCCTAGAAACCTGCGTTTTAACAAGTTCTCTAATCAATGGCGATACACGGTCAAGCTTAAGGACAGCTGCGTTCGATCATCGCTTCATGGTTCAGAGTGGAGACTAGCAAAGTCTCAAGGGAAAGAGTCTCTCCCAGGACTCCATGATTGAAGTTTCCTGTTGGTTGGTTGGTTGTTTCTGCTTAATGATAGCTGCTATTTATCAAGAGCTAGCTATGTCACAGATTCCCTTGTGCGTTAAAATAATAATAGCACGTATTGAGTGTTTAATGTTGAGAGATTAGATACATAAATGAGCACTGGCCAGACCATATATGAAAATAGAACTCTGACCCACAAACTGCAGCAACCAGTCCAGGAGAGAACATCACTATTTGCTGCAGTCAGTCCAGGAAGCCAAACCACAACCTCTGTAGTTATCAGCCCCAGAGGTCAGGGCTAAATCAATAGCTGCCAGCTTCCCTAACTTTTGCCTCCACTTCCAACTTAGAACAAGCAGGAGAAAGCCAAATATGCTTCCGTAAGCAATCACACAGGCTGCCCCACTTCTAGTCAGCCTGTTTCCAGCTTCCCCATGCCACCAATTTCCAATCAGGACATACCTGAAGTCTCCCCTTTATTTCACTTTAAAGCTTTTATACTTTCCTGTCTACATTTGCATCTGCCAAATGCAAAGTGTGGGGGGCAGGCTCCCTTGCTATAGCAAGCTCTGCATCAACAGCCATGGCTTATTCTCATTGCAGGGGGTGGGTCTTCGTTTATGTGCACAATATGTTCCAGGCACTGTTCTAGGGACTTAACCCTCTCATTTAATTTTGAGAAAAATCTACTGAGGTAGGTTCTGTTATTTTCTCCATAGTACAGATGAGAAAACTGAGGCACAGAGAAGTTTATGTGATTGGAGAAAGCTCATATAGGTAGCGAAGAAAAGACCTGGCATTCTGAGATTCAGAAACTCATTTAAAAGCCTTAACATTACTTAGAAAGTGAAATAATTCATTCACCACATTTTGCAGGTGAAGAAATGGAGGCTCTGAGAGCCCAACTCACTTTCCCCAAATCACACAGCTCAATCACATCGAAGGCTCAGTTGGATTTGGAACTTGGGCGCCCTCTTCCATGGCAGGTTCTTGCAGTGATAATGCCATGCTTCCTCATAAATACTGAATGCTGCCAGCTGTGGATTCAGAAATTGTGCCCTGATCCTGAAGGGGGCAGCCTGACCAGTCATTTGGGGAGTATAAGGAACTGGTCTCAGATTCAAGACTAAACTGAGTACCACCAGAAAGAACATTCCCCGGAAACTTCCCTGAAGTTCCCTGTCAAATGCAGTGAAAGTAAGACCTGACTCAAGTTAGGACTCATTTGAATGGAGTTTTCATCAGAAAATAAATGGGGGTGTGGGTGTGGGGGGCATCCATTGGAATATCTGGTGAAATAATCAGAAATATGCAGAGTCTTTGCATTTGGGTGAAATCAGCATGTTCCATTGCTGCTAATTAAGAAACACAGAATATCCTTTCCAAGCTGGATGAAGCTTGAGAGTCAGGAATCGTGTAGTGGTGTGGAAAGTCTGGCTGCTTTTGAGTTTGAGAATCTGGTTACCTCATGGCGTCGCTTACATGAGCTGGGGAATGCAAACCAAAGTCATAACTTCAGTTTATCTAAGATGGAGATAATCACACCAACCATATAGGGCTATTGGGAAGATGTGTGCATTCAGTATCAAGAAGGCACTGATATTTGAGTATCTCTGCACTTTTGGTCTTGGTTGCCTCTCAACACAGCCCTGTGAGTAGAAGAGGATGATAACCCCCATTTTCTAGATGGGGAAACTGAACAGTGTTTCCTTTGACACTGATTCAACCTCTTTACAGAATACCTCCCTGTACTGCAGAATCTGGAAGGCTAGAAACTACATTTTGCAGCTTCTCTTGCAGCTAGAGTTCCAGATTTGATGTAGAATCCACTAATTCCATGGACTCACAGGAGGCTTGAATGTGGAATGAAGTTAAGCTTGGGGAAAGACATCAGAGTTGCTGGCACTGCTCACAGCAGATGAGGCATGACTCTGGAAGCAGCAGAAGGGGATGGGAGGTGTGTGTACTCCCTAATCCCTGGATCATGGCTCAGGTGCAAGGTGAGATGTCCAGAAGCAACTTTCTGATCCTCCAGCTTCCTCTTTTTTGTTGCGACTATTCTGAGGGCGTGCTCTGGAGCCTCACATCAGCTCCTCTAGCCTTCACAGCAATTGTTAGAACTGAATTCAAGTTCTATTTTGCTTGAAGCAGTGGGAGAAATTTTACAGCTGAACCCCTGGTGATACAATAGATTTAGAGAAGTTATACCACTTGTCTTAAAATAAATTTAAGTGATGGATGGTCTGAGCACCTTTTTTTCCAAACCCCATGAATATTTTAGTTCTAGACTCCCCGCCCCCAGATTCACCACTTTAACTTATTTTTCTTCTCTTAACCTCTTTCTCTTCATGTGTAAAATGGGGTTAATAAATTTCATTTTGTAGATGTGAGGATTGAATGAGATTGTGGATATTAAATAACTTGAGTGACATAATACTTTTCAAATGGTAGTTAATAATAGCTGACTTTAGAAGAAAATGTATCAGTCAGTATAAGAGAGGTTATATTGTGATGATAAACATCCCCTAAATCTCAGTAGCTTAAAACAGAAAAGGCTTATTTTTCATGTATGCCCACAGAATCTAATATTAGCAAGGAGTGACTTGCTTGTCTTAGTTACTCAGGGTCCATAATAATGGAGCAGCCACCGCCGTGTTTCTTAATGAAAGAAGAGAGCTCTGGCTGGTCTCCAGTTGACAAAGAAATGCTCTGGCCTGGAGTGATTCAGGACACTTCCTCTCTCAATTCATTTTTCCTGAACTAGTCCTAGGGCCCCACCCAATCGCAATTGAGCCAGAAAATGTAACACTATCCTGTGATGAGCTGGAAATACTTGGTAAGCACAAGGGGAGTGAGAGTATGGTGAGAGCAGTAAGAAGGAATACTCCGCAGAACTTGCCAAAATTTCCAAACTTCAGAATTGCCCCAGTCTCCCTTTGGGATCTGTGGGATGATTCACCCTGACAAGGCTATGATTTGGTGTCAAGGAAGAAATTAAAACACATTCTCCCCCAATCTGAAGGCGGTGCGCAAGCAGGAATCCCTCCAGCATCCTCTTAGCTCTCTTGCCCACTGGTAACTTCTCTTCTCAGAACCTGGAGGGTATAAGATCATGACATTCCTCCACTTAAAGTCCTTTAATGGGAACTACAATAAAACCTGAGCTTCATACCATGGTCTTTCATGACTGTATTAGTTTTCTATTGCTGCGTAACAAATTACCCCCAAAACATAAGGCCTTAAAGCAACAGTAAACCTTTATTATCTCATGCAGTTTCTGTGGGGTGGGAATTTGGGAATGGCGCAGGTGGGTCGTCTTGCCTCACAGTCTTTCATGAGGTTGTGGTCAAGACCTCGGCTGGGGCTGAGTCACCTGAAGCCTTTCTTGGGCTGGCAAGCTGGTGCCGGCTGTTGGCTGGAGGCCTCAGTTCTGTACCATGTGGAGCTTACCATAGGGCTGCTGGACTGTCTTCAGGACTCAGGAATTGGCTTACCCTGGAGGGGTGATCCAAGAGAGTGCCAAGCAGAAGCTGCAATGCCATTTTATGACCCAGCCTCAGATGTCACACTGTCATGTTCCCGATAGCCTGCTGGTAACATGGATCAGCTCTATTCACTGCATTTATAAGGACATGCAGTGACTGAGGAGGCAGGGGTCAATGGGGCCATCCTGAAGGCTGATTCCCAGGATGACCCACCTCTCTGCTTTTATCTCCTGTTAATTCGCTTTGCTCGCATCACACTGACCATTCTGCTCTTCTCACATACTAAGCTTGTTCCAAACTCACATGCCTTGCCTGCCATCTCCTGTATCTGGGATACCCTTTGCTCAGGTTTTGCTTCCTCATGACGTTCAGGTTTTGGCTTAAGTGTCTTTTCCTTCGCAAGCCCTTGTCAGGTCACTCTTTGTTGTGTTGCTCTTCCCCCTGGCTCCCACTCCTGGCCAATCACTGGCACGTCGCCCTCTTGTCTTCTTCACTGTCCGAAGTCAGTTTTATTACTGGTTGATTTCTTCAGCCTCTGCATCCCTCTCTTAGAATGACAGCTCCATGGGAATAGAGCCCTCAGCCCACTGTGCTGGCCACAGCATCCCCAGCATTTGCCAGTGAGCCAGGATAAAGGAGGTGAACAAACACCTCCTAATGAGAGCGCAGACTCGAGCCTGCCCAGGGGACGTTCCAGATCCCTCACGCTTCCTGTGGCCCCCTGCTCTGCTGCACGTGATCTGAACTCGATGCTGACTTTGTCCTAAGGCCCCTGGCCCAGAAGAGCATTGCCCACAGCACCCCCAGCCACACAACTGCGCCTGCTGGAGAAGGAGGGCTGAGAGCAGAGACGCTGTCTTGCTCCAGGCTTGCCTGGAACAGCAGCCTGAGCTCATCTTTCTTGCCAGAGGCCTTTTTGGTTCCAAAAGCGATGATTTGAACGAGGCCCTTTTAACTGCACAGTCAGAGGAGGGCTTCTTGGCAGTGGACCCGGGAACACTGGCCTAATGGGAGGCCCCTGGAGGGAGGGAAACCCCAGGGAGCACTCAGGAAGTATTAGCAGAGCTTGGGGCCTTCCCGGGTGATGTAATGGGCAGCAGGCAGGACTGCTGTCTTAACCGTTCCAGCCTCTGCCCTCAGGCCTGGCCCTCTCCAGCCTCTGCCCTCAGTCCTGGCCCTCTCCAACCTCTGCCCTCAGACCTGGCCCTCTCCAGCCTCTGCCCTCAGACTTGGCCCTCTCCAGCCTCTGCCCTCAGACTTGGCCCTCTCCAGCCTCTGCCCGCAGAGGCTCCTGGGAACCGTGGGGCTATGGGATCCACCCCTGGGCTCCCTTGTCCTCTCCCTCCCTTCTTTCCCTCCCTGCTCCTCCCCTCCCCCCATCTTTCCTCCCTCCTTCTTGTCCCCCCTCCCTCTCTCCTCCTCTTCCCTCCATACCGCCACCTCCCTTCCCTCTCTTCCCTGTCTAGGGTCGCAGTGGTTGTAAAAGGTTTAACAGTTTCCCCGCTTACCACCTCTCGTCCCTGGCTATTGGCTCTGCCAGCTCCATCTCTTTCCCCTGCATCTCGCTGCCTTTAACATCTGAAATATTGAGGTGACCTACTTTTGCTTTTCAAGTGGAGGCTGCGGAGCTGTGGGCAGATGAAGAGAAGTGGGCAGAGGCATCCCGCCGGTGGGCAGCACCTGCCCCACAGTCACGGGGCTGGGCCGGAGGTGGCTCCTCGCAGGTGTAGCTTTCCAAAACCCAGCATCTTTGGGTGGCCTTTGTGTCCCTGGAGATCTTGATTTGGGCATTTGGATAACAGATCTTTGATAGCAAAAGATTCCTGTGCCTGGAGGGCTGTGTTGGGGTGAGCAGAAACCGAGTTGACTGTTCCCGGGGTGCTGTGCTAGGCCAGGGGACCCCGCTTGACAATCACCATGGTAGGCCGGGAGGTGGCACTGGGCAGGCACCCGCTCAGCTCACCCCCCCCAAAGCCCTGGGATATGGAGATGAGCGTGCCCACGTAGCAGACAAGGAAACTGAGATGTGGGGAGGCTAAACTGCCTAGGAAATCCTAAAACTGCAGCACAGCACTGCTTCTCAAATTTACTCCTCACCATGTGATAAGAAATAAAAGCCTCATTTATGCATGAACCCCGCTCCCCCCCAGGCCATGGGTCAAGATCAGGGCAGCTAGGAAGAGGGAAATCTTGCACTTATCAGCAACCCCACATACATACTACTCTGGATTTTAGTGTACAAGTGAGTTGACAACATTTGGAAAATTTAAAAACTCAGTTGCTAGGAGAATCTCTCACTCATTCCAATGAGTATTTCAAACGCGCCAATTAGGTATTAGACTCAGTAATGGAAAGGTGGATTGAAAATCTGGCCATGGATTTTGTCCACCCCTTTGAACTGAGACTTTCCATTTCGTCCATCAGGAGGGGGTGCCTATGTCACCATCTGGGCTGGTCTCGTGATCAGCTTTAGACAATTGAACGTGACAACCGTGTCTGAGTGCTAGTCTAGACTCAAGGGACCTTGCAGTTTCTGTTTTCTCTTGAAACCCTCCACGGGCCTCCACGTGAATGATCCTGAGCTGACCACCTGAACGATGAAGGACACGTGGCTCAGCCACACTTGTCACCTTAGCTGGCAGCTGGTCAACCCCCAGAAACAGAGCTGAGTGACTCATTGGCAGCTGACCATAGGTGCATGAGCTGGCCAAGCCCAGAAGAACAGCTCAGCTGAGCCCAGGCCAAATTGCCAATCCAGCTGACCATGAGCTAAACTGGTGATTCTCAAAGTGTGAAATTCTGGTTCCCAGGCCCAAAGCACCAGCATCACCAGTCAGAAATGCACATTTCAGGCTCACCGTAGAACTACTGAATCACAGATTCTAGGGGTGGGACCCAAGTGACCTAACAAGCCCTCCACATGATTCTGATGCATGCTAAAGTTTAAGAACCACTACGCTAAATAAATGGCGTCATTTTAAGCCGCTAAGTTTTGGTATGGTTTAGAACCCAACAAAAAGTAACTGATTCAGCTGCAGAAAATAAACTCACCAATGCCTTTGAGATGCTTAAAATTCACTGGGAGAGATAAAGACACGTCCTTAAACTTAAAAGTATACAATGTATAACCATTAATTATAATTATGAATCATAATTATTTAATTATAATTTATTAAAATTATAAGCCAATATCAGATTAACATGATAATAATAATTAAAATTAAGTGTGCCCAGCTGTGAAGTAGTTTGCATTCGTCATTTTACTTAGTACTCATAAGAACTTGAGGTAGATGATATTTTTATCTCCAGTTTACAGATGAGGCTAAGGGCTGGCCTTCCTTGAAGCCAATTAGCCAGTAAGTGGCAGAGCCAGGATTCTGACCCAGGTGTCTGCTAGACTCTTGAACCCGTGTTCTTAAGTGTCATGGGATCCAAACCCAAAGTGTAGAGAATGTTCCATGAACACTCCCAGTGGGAGCCTAAGAATTCCACCAGGAAGTCAGGAGAGGCTTCATAGCAGAGGCAGCCCCTGGGTTGGCTCAGAAGGCCAGGTAGGATTGGAACACGTGGAGCTAGAAGAGGAAAGAAATTTCAGAGGGAGTAAAAAACTGGAGCAGAGGTAAGGGCATAAGCAAACCTTAGGAAGGGCAACTCATTACATTGACAGAAGAGAGTGTTCCGGGGAAAGACTATGGCAGAATTTTAAATTCAGAGGGTTACAAAGATTCAAAATTAATAATCTTGTTGGATATGAGGTGTAGAAGGGTTATTTGAAATATTAAATTATTAAGCTCAGCATTAATGGAATGTCTTCTGAATTTTGGATAGTGTGGTCTCTGAACTGATTTCTCCCCACCATAAAAGATTTGAGGACGTTAGACTTGACAGGGTAGGGAAAATATTTTTTGTTGTTGTTTTAGCTTCATTTCTCTCCTACATGTTTTCTTTAGGTCTTTTCCTTGAAGTTTATTGAAAGTATCAGGTCCTTCTCTTTCTGCCTTCCTCTCCTTATATATGACCAACTACAGTAGGCTGGATTATGTAGCCCAGAAAAAATATCATGTTCTTAATCTTAAGATCTTGCCTGTGAAGATGAACCCATTGGAAATAGGACCTTTTGAAATGCTATTTTTAGAGCGCCCAGTGAAATCAGGATGGGCCTTAACCCAGATCACTGCAGGCCTTAAAAAGAGGAGCCAGAAGCTGGAAGTCGGTGGGAGCCAGGAAGAGAGAGGAACGGGCATTGCCTTGTGATGGGAAAGCTGAGGAGAGGGCATCTCCATGTGATGGGAAAGCTGAGGAGTCCAAGGATCACCGGCAGGGCACTACCAACCCGTGAGTGAGCAGCCTTCCAGCCTCCGAAACGGTGAAGCAGTACCTTCCTGTTGTTCAACCAACCCATTGGGTGGTACTTGTTTTAGCAGCTTGGGAAACTAAGACGGCAGCCAGAAGTGAGACTGAGCTTGGTGCTCAGCACTCTGTCCTGTTTTCCGCAAGGGAAGACACTGCCTCTGCTCCCATGGAGCCGAGCAATTGAACTGACGTTAAACTCTCTGGCACTGACTATACGGACCATGAACAATCAGAGAAGAGAAAAATCAGTGTAAGCTGCAGAAACCAGAAAGACCTTCAGGGAGAAGTCACATCCAGCTTTATACTGACATCCAGTGTGTCAGGGTCCTCCCTGGTACCAACTGCCATCCACTCTGGTCCAATTTAGAAACACGAGGAATGACCCTTTGCCTTAAAATTTCTTGGGGCTTTGTTAATCTGAAACAGCACGTTGCGTTATCTCTGATGGTGGTTGCTGGGAAGGCCATCTCAAAAGGAGGCGAGTCTCTGCCGACCTCAGTGGAAATGAGCGCTCCAATCAACAGGGGATACCTGCCCTGCCTATGGGAAGAGAGAGAGAAACTTCTACACAGCTGACTTCTCTCTTCCGTGCTTTTCTTTGCAAATTATGATAGAATCTGTGTTTTTAACCACCCAACTAGCTGACAACTTTAACTAACTGGATTTCATGCCCTGCTTTTGACTTTAAGGGAGAGGCACATAAAATGAAATCAAACTTCTCAAATATTATGAAAAGTGGATCTTGTAGTACATTTCTGTTCAGCAAATAAAATTTTAATATAATACCCTCTGCTTTATTTTAGGGGATTATAAGTTGATTCCTTTGTATTCTGAAGATGATCCTGAGATATAGTGAACTATTGAATTATTAAGCTAAACTGTATAAACACTAGCTGTGTTCTTAAAAGATATGCTCTCTTGCTAAGGGTCTGTCTTCATTTAAGGAAGAAATGTCTTTTAAGGATGGAGTCATGTTCCAGAGTTGTCAGAGGTGCTTCTGCAGTGTTTGAGTCTAATTAAATTCAAATAGCAATTCTAGGTTTCAGAGGTCAGGTATCAGGGAAAGAATAGGTCAGCCGAAGAAGATTTTTTCTCGATTAGGAAACAACACTAGACGTCAAAGCTAGAAAAAGAAGATTCATTGATGTTTGCTCAGTGTCCACTGAGGTGGATGCGATGGGCACAAAGCCCCTGACTGCAAGCCACTGTTCTAGAACACTGCTATTCAGAAGAAATATCATGTGAGCCATATATATAAAAATATATATAATATATTATATAAATAAACTTTTCTAGTAGTTACATTAAAAAAGTGAAAAGAAAAAGGTGAAATTAGTTTTAAGAACACATTTTACTTGTGCAAAATAGTATTTTGACATAAAAACTGGGAATGCTTTACATTCTTCCTTTTTCTCATAGGAAGTTTTGTTTTTTGTTTTTTGTTTTTTTTTTAATATTTATTTATTATTTTTTTTAATTACAATAAAAAAAAATATATGAGGTCCCATTCAACCCCACCGCCCCCACCCCCCACTCCCCCCACAGCAACACTCTCTCCCATCATCGTGATACATCCATTGCACCTGGTAAGTTCATCTCTGAGCATCACTGCACCCCATAGTCAATGGTCCACATCATAGCCCAGATTCTCTCACGTTCCATCCAGTGGGCCCTGGGGGGATCTACAGTGTCCCGTAATTGTCCGTGAAGCACTATCCAGGACAACTCCACGTCCCGAAAACGCCTCCACATCTCATCTCTTTCATAGGAAGTTTTGAAACCTTGTGTATACTTGACATTAACAGCACATCTCAATTCGGTCTAGATGCTTTTCTTGTGCTCGAGAGCTCATGTGGCTGATGACTACTCTGGTAGACAGTGCTGCTCTAGAAGGTGAGCTCTACGAGGTCTGGGATTTTTGTCTGTTTTTTTCCTTTTTTCCCATTGATGCATCTCTAATGCCTAGCACAGAGTAGGTCCTTAATAAGCAGACAAATGAAGAAAGAATCAATGAATGAGTGAATGAATGAATAATTAAGTGAATATCCAATCCTATTTGTAAGAGAGAGAAAAGGACTGTCTTATATGGAATGGGGTACTTTAAAGAACAGTAATAGCAAACCCAAGCAAGTCTGAGTAATAGCCCCATTTGGGGACAATTGAAGTATTGCACAAGATGAAATTCATAAAACCACCACTAAGGAGGCCAGCTTGCTGTCAGGAGAATGGAGAGGGGCTGGAATTGACACGCACACTGATTTCCTGCTGTTCCCTGCATTTTCTAATAATTTGCTGACTTGCCTTCTTTTCTGCATCTTCCCCTGTCACGCCCCTTGCTGAAATGGGGCTTTGATAGCCAAACCATTGCTATGTTAGTTGACATTTTTTTCATGCTTCAGGTACTGTATCAGAACTACAGATTTCTCCTAGCTGTCTGATCTAAAAAATAGTGGCACGTTGTGCCTGCATTTGAGATTAAAGTTTTTTTAATTGGCTAACATCATGATCTCCTGTGTATGGGGAGGCAGTTAAGAGTGTTATTAAAAGGAGGTGGTGTTTTCCTTTTTACATATGTTGTGCTGATGTAGGCGCAATCACCACAAAAGACACAACCAGGACCTTCTCTCAGCAACTTTTCCCACGTCATCCCCCAATGCCTTGATGCACTTTTCCAATTAGACTCCAAGTCCTCTTGGGTCTTGCCTCAATTTTTTTTTCCCAGCTGAAGGAGCATTACAATTCCGGGTGAAGTAGTTGTGCAAGATGACACTGGGTTTGGTTAATGGACTTTATCCTTCCCTCCCTTCCCCAGCATTGATACAAACAAGTATACAGAGATGGAGGGAAGACCACTGAGCCCGACCGTGAGGAGTTGAACTGTGCCCTGCCCCCGCATCAAAAAGATACACTGAAGGCCTAATCTCAATACCCCAGAAAGTCACCTTATTTGGAAACTATTTGTTACAGGTGAAATTAGGCAAATTAAAAGAGGTTATACTGGAGTAGGGGGCGGCCCATAATCCAGTATTACTGGTGTCCTTAAAAGAAGGAGAGGAGACACAGACAGACACAGCAGATGACCCTAATGGAGGCGGAAACTGAGTTATGCCACAAGCTAAGGAACGCCCAGGATGGCCGGCCCCTGCCGGACACCAGGAGGGAGGCAAGGGGCTTCTTCCTTAGAGTCAGAGGAATTGTGGCCCTTCTGGCACCTTGATTTCAGACTTCTATCCTCCAACGCTGTGAAGCAAGGAAGTTCTGTTATTTCAAGTCATCCAGTTTGTGGTACTTTGCTCTGGCAGTTTTAGGAAACTAAGGCACAGATGGTGATTTTTTAAAATCCAGGAAGAAGTCTTTAAGAAATGGTTATTTCTGTGTATTTCCCAGAGATTCTGACTCAGAGGGATGGAGTGGAGGAATCTGCACTGGGTAAGGACTCCAGGAGATTCTGATGTAGGGACCACACTTTGGGGATCATGGGATTAGAATTAACCTTGTACACCAAAGTTTGAGAATGAAGCAAAATGGCTAACTGATTGCCTCTAAGGAACTCATTTAATCTTCAGATCAAGAGATCTCCCCTTTGATGTGCAAAATAATTTGGGATTGAAGGACATACAAAAGCAATTCTATCCTTTAGCAAGAATAGACAGAGGCAGGACCATGTCTTTCTGGGGTGCACAGCTCAACCGACCACACCCAGCCAAGGTGGACTCTTAAGAAAAGTTGCACAGAAATAGATCTCCAACCTGACCTTGCACAAGACCCTGGACTATAAACTGTACCTCACAGTTTGTCCTGACTCAAGGCAAGAGGGTGGGAATTTCATATTTTCACACCCATAGGTCATTGACCAAAGGCTTCCCAAAGGGCTGTGAATTCCAAGGCCCTTCTGGGTCCCTGGGCATTCTGGAAAGTTTCCTCCAGTAGCCTGAGGCTCCTCTTCCTCTTCCAAAGACTTGCTGCAGTCTATTATTGGAAGCAAAAAGTAGAGCAATGCCCAGAAGTGACATGAGAAATGGTCAAAGGACTCCTGGGGGTCTGGGTGGAACACCAACAGTATCTGCTCCAATAAGGATGATTTCATTGCTGACTTGACAAGTCTTTAGTAACTTCTATTCATTTTACGAATTCATCTATGAACAATTAGTTGAGGGCCGATCTCGATTTCATAACACAGTACTGATGTAATTTCAGCATGAAAGATTACAAAGTATCCTTGGTGTCACCATCTTCAAACATGCCCAGCTCTTAAAATTTTTTGTTCCCCAAATGGGCATAAAATAGGCATAGGCTCTTTTCCTATTAAACTTTTCCATTCAAGAAAATGAGTAAGTTGAAGAATACATATATTTTCCATGGGATTCAATAAAGTTATGTTTGACTAAGAAAAACTTTGTGGATTTATTAACATTGCAAAAGGAAGGCATGCCACAAGAAATCAAAGAAATGAAAACATAAAATGGAAACATCTTCTTAAGTACCGCTCTCTAGAGGTAACCACATTCTAGTGGTTTATCCTATTTATTCTTCAGTTTATTTAGCCAGTCTCCTATTGATGGGCATTTAGGTTGTTTCTCATTATAAACAAAGTTGCAATAAACTTTTTTCTTCACAGTCTTGTATACTTGCATACAAGGGACTCATTCAAGGTGAGATTGTGATTTCAAGGTTCAGCAATAAAATATCTTAATAGAGAGAAATGCTCACCTGCTTCCCGGCAGATGGTTGTACTAATTTATACTCTCACCATCAGGATATAAGTACCCGATTTCCCCAGCTATTTTAATTTCATCATAGCAGATCTCAAATTTCTCGATTTGGCCCTTGCGATAAAACAGCTTTCACTCACATCTCCATCAGTATAATCTGTCTAGGTGGTGCCTGTGCCCAAGCCAAAGCTTGCATCACTTTTAACCACTTTTGCATGGTGCTGGGTGAGCATTCAGGGCCTATTGGATGCTCTGGGGAGAAACCATAGATAGTTTCAATGGAGCAAGCGGCCACAGATAGTTTAAATAGAGCATTGAGACCAGCAGTCTGATTATCTTTCTTCTTCTGCATTGTGGAGTTTCTAGCACTTCACGCCTTCCTTTCAGCACTTTAGACCAGCCCAATGCTCTGCTACTTGCTATTTTAGGGATCCCTCTTGGTCTGAATAATCTGAAACCCTGAACTGCGATCTTTTAAAATTGTTTTAAAATGGTTCACTCCCATCTTCTCATTTCATGCTTCTAGCCTGTTCTTCCACTAATTGCACCATGTAGCACATCCTTTGGCCACACTAGCTGCCAGCATTCCTTTCTTCATGCCTTTATTCAAAATGTTCTCTCTGCCCAGATGACCCTTTGCCTGGAGCTTCCTATGTAATCTCCAAAGTCCATCTTTAGGGTCACCTCCTCTGTGAAGCCCTCTCTGCGTTCTGTTTTGGGTTGAATTGTGTCCCCCAAGAGATCGGTTAGTGTCAGAAGCCCCCAGTAGCTATAATGTCTCCTTCCATGGAAATAGCTTCTTTGCAGGTGTAATTAATTAAGCTCTGATGAGGTCATACTGGGTTAGGACCGGCCCTAAACCCGATAATGGGTGTCCTTGTGAGAAGGCCGTGGGAAGAGGCAGGGACCCAGGAAGAGGAGAAAGCCATCCAAAGACGGAGTCAGAGCTGGAGGGACACACCTCCAAGCCAAGACCCCCTAGAAGCCAGGAGAGGCATGGGGTAGTTTCTCCCTCAGAGTCTCCAGAAGGAACCAACCCTACCGATACCTTCCCTTCGGACTTCTGGCCTCCAGAACTGTGAGAGAATAAATTTCTGTTGTTTTAAGCCATTCAGTTTGTGCTGTTTTGCTGAGGCAGCCCTAGAAAATGAATACAATCTTCCTCCCCCGCCATGCCCACGGTGCGTTGCCTCAACCCCTTTTCTCAGATGCTCTTTTGGAATGAGCTGTGTCTCTGGCCCCACCCGAGGGTGGGCTTCCTGATGGCAGGCAGGTCTACTCTTTGGCCAGCTTCCTGTAGTCCCTAGCTTAGGATGTGTTTATTGCTTTGAATGGAACCATGGGACATCTGACTGAATTTTGATAGTACCTGATTGAAAGAAGGGGATAGCAGGGGGAAGATGATTGGAACTTCTGAAACAAAAAAAAGCAATTAGGTCTAACAGTTCTTTTGGATGAATGAATCCAAAGTCTATTCAAATCAGCTAGGTAAAAGAGGCTTTTTTTTTTTTAAACAAAGGTATAAATCCCACAAAAATCCAAAGATAACCTGGAAATCTATTATAGCTGCCTGAAAGGAAAGGACTGGGATGGTACTGGGCATTTGCAGAGAGAGGTGATGGTCCTTCCCCCTGGTAATAATTTTTTTCTTTTAACTAATATTCATTTAGCGCTTTTTATGTGCCCCAAACAATGACGGGCACTGGGCGAACAAAGGGGAACAAGACTGTCACAAACCACGCATTTGTGCAACTTTTAATTTGGTTCTTGAGATTAGGTGGGGATCCACTGCCACCCTCCCCAGTCCAGGTGTTTCTTAGTTCAAGTCCTCGGGAGGAAATCTGGACATTGGGCAGCATCACTGAAGGGCTTCTCCTGGACTTGACGTCCCTCTGACTGCAGGGGATGGGAGAAGCGGGAGGGGACAGGGGAGAGGGGGAGGGGGAGGGCTGGGCAGGTGCTCAAATGTGCCTCTTACCAAAAACAGCATCTTTATGGTAGGCGATTTGCAAATATGTTATTTCCACCCTATAAGGCCCTGGATTTCCAAGGTGGCTCTAATAAAGAAAAGGCTATTTTATATTATGATGGTAACATCTGCTGCTACTGTGGGAAGCCAGGCCAATTACTGCTTTAATTTGAAAGAAAGTTCGGCCCAAGCAATTAGCTCTGTCAGTGAATATTGCAGACAACTTTTGGAATTGGGACCTTAGAGATCATCTAAATCTGCTGACCTGTTTTCCAGATGAAAAATCCAAGGCCCAGAGAAGGGGAATGATTGGGTCAAGGGCCTGGTGGTGGCCAACTTGGGGGTGGAACACAGGGTTTACAAAAAAATTCCATTCTCTATGAAGCTCTTTCCTTTCTTCTTTGCTTTTCATCCACCCTCCATCCATTCTTTCCCTCTCCTTTCTTTCTTTTTCAAAAAAACACTTTAAGGAAAGCAGATGTGGCTCAACAGATAAGAGCATCCACCTACCATATAGGAGGTCCAAGGGTTTGATACCTGGGACCTCCTGGCTTGTGTGGTAAGCTGGCCCATGCAGAGTGCTGCTGCGTGCAAGGAGTGCTGGCCCACGCAGGGATGCCCGCACGTGAGGGTGCCCCCTGCACAAGGAGAGCTGCCCTGCTTGAAACCACAGCCCACCCAGGAGTGGTGCCACATACAGGGAGAGCTGACATAGCAAGATAACGCAACAAAAAGAGACACAGGTCCCCTGTGCCACCTGATGAGAATAAAAGCGGACACAGAAGAGCACACAGGGAATGGACACAGAGAAGAGACAACGTGGGGGGAGAGAAATAAATAAATCTTTAAAAAAAACACTTTAATCAATTACTTTTCTTGAACAAAGTATACATTTGGTTTAAACACACATACAGAGACAACAGTACATGAAATTATCCTGGGGAAAATGATTCTCCTTTCACTGAAGTTTCTATCCCTAGAGGATACCACTGTTTCTGGTGCAAATTTCCAAAGATAGTCTTGAAATTCCAAGCATAAGTGTATTATTTTTCTGTCTTGCTTTAAAAAATTACATCTTAAAGATTGTTTGATATTATCATATATCTTTGACAGGATATGTTTAATGCATCCTGGGAATTGGTGAAGCAGTAATATCTAAATTGACTTTCAGATTTTTTAACAACTCATTCTTTTTTCATAAGATCTTTTTATTAGCGAAGCTGTGAGCTTACGAAACAATTGTGCATAATGTGCAAGGTGCCCATATATCACCCCTCCACCAACACCTTGCACTGTTGTGGAACATCTGTTACATATTATAAAAGAACATTGTCAAAATATTCCTAGTAACCATGGTCCATAACCCACATTTGGTATGTTTTTTCCATATGCCCCCCTATTAATAATACCATGGATTAGTTTTGTACATTTGTTACAGTTCATGAGTAGTGGCTCATTCTTTTTAACCACTGCATAATATTTCATGATATGGAAGAGTCCTAATTTATTTAGGTAATCTCTCATGGATGGACTTCTAAGTTGTTTTCAATTCTTCATTATTACAAAAAAAATGGCCTAAAGAACAGTCTTCTACAGATGTGTTTGTGTATGTATGTGAGTCTGTTTCTTTCACTCTCTGCTTCTCTCTTCTCTTTTTTTTTTTTTTCTCTCTCTCTCCATTCTCCATCCATCCAATTCACAGAATCAGGGGCAGAAGAAACAAAGTGTAATGTTTGGTGGTGAGACCTGAATAGTTCTTCTATTTGTAACAGGTATCAACTTTAGTTAATGTAGCAAAAGGGGGGATGGTGGGAGTACATTATTGGGGGATCCTGGAGTATCATTACAGAACCCCCAAATCCTAGTAACCAGAGATCCACCATCACTATAGTCAAGACTCTAGGTCTCACTTCCGCTTCCCTCTGAAATTAGATCTGTTTTTCCCTATCTACTCTCCAGCTGTTTGGGCTCATCTCTGCACATGGAGGAAGACAGTGCCTCCCCAAGGCCCTCGGTCCAGCCTGGTTGAGTTTCTCAGTCCTGATGGATGGTGAGGACCTGACCAGCCTAGAGAGGGCATCTACACGCGATGCACATCTGAACGCGGCACTTTCCTTTAGGTGTTTTGGAGTGATATGGTCATCGAAAGGCAATAGGCTGAGCTCCTTCCCAAGGCATTGAAACTCTTTAATCTGACCCCCTACTGGACCTTCATTTCCAGTCTTTTTTGTTCAGATGTTCCAAGTTCCAGCCAGGCCAAATGTCTACTCATACATCTAACATTGGCTAGTAGTGTCACCAGTTACAAAGGGCCCTAGTAATAGGCTGTAGGCTTTGGAGGAGCTCATCCATGAACTTGCACTTGGGTTTCCCAGGGACCCGCCCTGCTTCTTCAGACTCTGCCATTTTGTCTCTGTCCTGGATGGGTGGCTGGGCTGGCAGGATCCCATCGATCGTCAGAGCAGCTGAGCTTGCTGACTGAGCAGCTGTCCCTGTTCTCCCTAGACCAATAGCCGGAGCACAGGTAGTCAATCACCAATCCTGCTGAGTTGACCTATTTACTCAATTATTCCTCTGCCATGACCTGGACTGTTACCTTCCCTCTTTCTTCCCAGATTAATGTGACTGCCTTCAACCTGGTCTTGCTTCATTGAACCAAAGAGCAAACAGAGCCATCAGATCATTTCCTGTTTCCTTGCCTCCCTGTGCCCTCGGGTTAAAACTCAACCCCCCTACAAAACCCTGTTGGTTCTGATCCCTGGCTACCTCTTAGCCTTAACTGCCATCTCTTTCCTGCCTTCCTTTGCTCTTGCCTGGCTCGCAAACAAGTGCTCATTCTCTGAAACTCAGTTTAGGCATTGCTGCCTGCATGAGTTTCCTAATAGTCCCTTACACTTCTGGAGGCCAGAAGTACGGACCTAGCCTTAAAGGGCTACAATCAAGGTGTCTGCAGGGCTGATTCCTTCTGGAGCCTCCATAGGCTTTGCTTTCCTGTGGCCGCCTACAGTTCTTGGCTTGTGAGCCCTTCCTCCGTCTTCCAAGCGCATCATTCCAATCTCTCCTCCCGTCCTCACATCCCTTTTTCTCCTTCTGCAGTCAACTCTCCCTCTGCTTCCCTCTTACAAGGACACTTCTAATTATCCTTAGGGCACACCTGGAAAATCCAGGATATTTTCCCACGTCAAGGGCTTTGATTTAATCACATCTGCAGGGCCCCTTCAGCCATGGAAGGTAACATTCTCACGTTCCAGGGATTAGGGCCTGGGCTATCTTTGGGGGCAAGTTCTTCAGGCTACACACTGCCTTCCTGACTCCCAGGATGTCTTAAATTCCTCTCTTCTGCTGGTTCCTGAAGGGAACTTCTCAACAACACCATCTCTTACATGTATTATGATTGTCTGTTGAGGCAAGGACTCCCAATCCTCTTTCCTCTTTCTGAGCACATGGGAAGACTCCATTTCCCAGGCTCCTTTGTTCATACCAAGAGTTCATGCAACTGAGTTCAGACAATGGGAGGTGGTGGTAATGATATATGCCACTTTCAGGCCTGGCCAAAAATTGTTCTACTCGATCCTCCATGCTCTCTCCATCCATGTGGCTAGAAGTAAATGCTTTCAGAATGACAGAGCTACCTGATAAAAGGACTTGGGTTTATTTTTTTAAGCCACTGAGATTTGGGGGGTTGATTAATACAGCAGATAACTTATTTGGACTAATAACACATTTGTCGTCTTATTTCTTTTCTTGACCAGATTACAAACTCAATCAAGGCAAGGGCCATGTCTATTTTATTACCTATTATATTCCCAACCCCTAGCACAGGGCTTGTGACAGAGTGAGTGTTCAATAAATGCTTATCAAGTGAATGAAAGGCAATTGGACCTGGGGTGAGGACATGGAGTCAGAGTGGTTAGGGTGAGAGTAGAAGGAGGTAGACTAATCAGGAGTTGACTGCAATTATGGTGAGAAATGAACTGCAGCAGAGATAACAGGGAAGACAGGAAAGGAAAGATTTGATATTTATTTAGGACAGAACTTGGTAATTGACTGGATGTGGAAGTCGAGGTAAAGGGTGGTATTCTAGACACCTACCTCCCAGTTTCCTGGCTTGAATACATGTTGGATATTGATATATTGAATTTTCATGGGTCCAAGGGTTGAAATGAATATGGGGTTGAAAACATAGCCTCTACAACTCTATGTGATGGTCACTTCTTTGGTTGTAGTAGAATTCAGGTGTACCAGCTTTGAATATTATTGGCTGGAAAGTCTAGGTGATGTAGAGATTTTCATCCTCCTGTGGTGGATAGCAATGGAATTTGAGCTACATGGTATAGTGATTCCAAAAATGGCTGTTGTCATTCTCACCCTGATATGCAGGCCCCTATTCACTGTGACTTTGTAGCTCTTGCCATCAAAAGGAGGAGTCTATTTCTACATCTCTTGAATCTGTCTGGCTTTGTGACTCGATTCGGTCAACAGAATGTGGCAGATGTCATGGTGTACCTGTTCCAATCCTGGGCCTTGATAGGATTTGTGTGCTTTCTCTTGCCTTTTAAACTCTGCCCTGCTGCCCTGTGAAAAAACCTGGGCTAGCCTGATGGAGAATGAGAGATCTCAAGGTATAGTGATGAGCTTTCGGAGCGAACATCCACCCTAGACCCAACCGGCCCCAGCCTACCTGGGAGCTGACAGAAGATGTATGAGTGAAGTCTAGCCAGAAGAGACAACCAGCTGAGATCAGTTGAAGTTGCTGACCCACAGAGCTATTAATTAAATAAATAGTTGTTTTAAGCCATTAAGTTTTGGGGTGATTTGTTATGTGGCAAAAGGTAACAGATACAAACAATATTTTTCACAGTCTCTCTGAGCAGACTCTGGGGAGTCAGCAGCTGTGGGGTTTTCATCTGGTCTTTGCTGATTCCTGGGGATATACCTAGTTATTTTAGTCAGTGTAGCTAGCTGGAAAATGCATGACTCCAAAACTTATTTTGCTTTCACAGCACAGTTAGAGGGACTTAAATTATTCAGATAATTGCTTCAATTTATGACTTGTGAACAAAAGCTCCTGTGGGGCAATTAAGTTGGTGGTACCAGACACTGCGATTTCACCTACAATAAAATGATTTAAAAAAACTGGGGAGGATCAATGGGTTTTCCATTTTTCCCTGATAAGAAAACAAGAAAATTACACGGCAGAAAACAGCAACAACAAAACAGCAAACTCTGGTTAGCACAAAACTAACATCTACTAACTCCAGCAGTACTTCAGAAAGTGAATTCTAACACAGATAGAATATACAACAATGGAGAAAGATATTTATTGAACACTTATTTCGCTGACCTTTTAGTTTCAGCTTTCTATGATCCTGGGAAAATGTCAACAACATATGAGTATTGCCCTGTGGACTAGCAATTGAGAACTCCTTTCCAAGGAGAGATTTCCTTCTGAGAATGCTTACATACATTTAACTTAAGATTGCTCAGAGGTCACTACCTCTGAGAAGCTCTCCTTACTTACCCGTCTGTAAATGGAGCTAAATTTCCTCGTCTAAATCCCCATAAGCCAGACATATTTCTGTTAGAGTTGCATCACCTACATACAGGAGGACCAGGTACCTAATTTGTGGGGCCCAGTGTGAAGTACAGGGCTTCATGTTTAAAAATGATTCAGAATTTCAAGACAGCAAATGCAGAACATTAAAGCAAGCATGGGGCATTTGTGGGCAGAGGACTCTGGGCAGCTACCCAGGTTATATGCCCATGAAGCCAGCTCTACCTCCGTATTATGTCTGTCTTCCTCTGGAGACTTTGAAAGCCTGGCATCTGTGTCCACAGTTGTGGACAAGTAGTAGGCCCTTGAGGTTGGTTACAGTAATAGTAATAGTGGTTCTTGATTGAGCACTGCTGAAGTTCTATTCCCTGTGCTAAGCCTTTCCAACGAGGTATGGTGTGTCTGTGACATCTCACTGGGAGAGGCAGCCTTCTTCATCTGCATCTTATACAGATGAGGAAACCGAGGCTCCGCAAGGCTAAGTGACTTATTCAAGGTCATAGACCTCAGATGAGAAAGAGCCAGGATTTAAACATAGACCTGACTCAGTGGGTTTCAACCGATTTTGCCCCCTAGAGAACACGGGCAATGTCTGGTTGTCAATGTTTATGGATGTCACAAGGGGGGGAGGAGGGCGGTGCCCCCTGCATCTAGTGGTAGAGGCCAAGGACACTGCTGAATATCCCACGGTGCACCTGATGGCCCCACAGCAAAGAATCATGAACTCCAAAATGCCAGTAGTGCCGAGGCTGGGAAACCCTGGCAAAATTCATGGGGTTCAGAAGCCTCGGGCTTCTAATACCGAACCCTTCACATTGCTTTCCTTATTCGGGAATCACCTGACTGTAATGCATTTATTTATTTTTCTTAAATTGATGCCCTTAAATGAATGAGCAATATCTCAAGCATTTATGCCTGTGAAGCCATGCATTTGATGTACTATTATTTTTTTCTACAACACATTGAAATCAATAGAACACTACGAATGGAAAAAAAGATCTTTGTTGGGGTACCACCTAAAGGCATCCCACATGCCACCAGCCATCTGTGGGAACCACACTTTAGACTCACACTTTAGACTTCTCTGAGCCTTCCCTCTCTTCAGAATGTCAGGATAAAGTACATCAAATCAGTGTGTTGCTTGAACCTGGCAAGGTGTTAGCTGCATTTTGTTTCTGTTTTATCTCTCTCTTTTTTTTTCTTCCTCAAGGCTAACAGTTGCTTAGAAACCTCTCTGAAGGCCAAAAAGCCACCTGATAAGGACGTTTAAGGAACAACTCATTTAGGTCAGGGCAGAGGCTCAAATAATCACCTTTGTTGAGTTGCTTTATGGACGTTACCCTGCCCTAGTAAACAAGCATCCTCTGTTACATCACAAAGTTCTCTAATTGGTGAGGTGTACAATTGCATTCTCCTTGCAGTGTACATTGCAGTCTGACATAATTAAGGCTAGAGCAAATGAGATCGTTCTTTAGATATTGAAAGTGGCTGCATTGTAAATAATAATACCATCATCTCTTTCATAGAAAGCACTTTCATTAAGGGCTGCAATTAATTTCAAACATTTGCATGAATTCATTTGAGTAGTGGTGATAGTGGTGGGGGCATCTAATGATGATTTTCATCTTCCACAAACTTGCCAGGTGTTTCAATTAGGAAGTTTATAAACCCGCCCAGGAACCCTGAAAGAAAAGCCTTCTCCATCACGTGCTCCAAACGGACACGTGTTTTCAATAATTACGTTCCTCTTCGAAAGTAATGACTAGATTTAGTGACTTGACATGTGCAGAGGAAATTCACTCTTTTCCTTTGAAAAACAAAATGAACCAAGATGATGCCCCCTCTTTTAAATCTTTAGCAAAGACCTGAGAAAACAGGTTTGGGTCATCTTCTAGGGGCAGCAGCAGTCACAGTAGGCAGGGGCAGGTTGGAAAAGCTCAACAGGAATGGAGGTTACAGGTTTAGAGTCAGTGGCAAAGAAGCCACGAGGGCGAATCTGGTCTGCTTCTTTTCCAAAGCACAAGCCCTGCACTCTCCTTGTTACAAACAGGGGGCAGTCTCAGTTAATTAAAGCAGGAGCGGCAGTCAGACTGAGTCTCCTCCAGGACTGGAGTCAGATGCCCTGGTGACAGGCACTATTTTACAGAGGTGAAGGCAGATTCTGAAACACGCTTTGGGGTCCAGATTTTGTCTCGTTTATCTAAATGTTGTTTCAATGCAGTTTAGAAATGCCTTAAACCTCCCATCTCTGCGGGAAGGTGGTTTGACCTACCCTTCCACCAGGTCCCTGGTTAAACTCTGTCCTCAGCCCAGATGCTTGCTGGGAGGCAGCGTGCTGGGGGGACAGTCCTGGCCCAGGAGTCTGGCAGGCTGCACCCAACCCTGGCTTTACCACTGACTTACCACGGGACCTTGGACAAAGCCCTTAACCTCGCTGAGCCTCGGATCCCTTGCCTGCAGCCCCTGAGGATCCCTTTCCAATTCTCGATTTCACAGGTAGAGGCTTCCCGATCCCTCTGTGTCATGGCAGCAGAAACTCCATCACCTGTGCCCTAAGTGCTCCTTTCCTCTCTTGGACTAAGACAGGGTCTTGCATAAAAGACCCCCAATTAGTTAATACATGCCCTAAATCATTTTTGAGCGGCTGACCAGGGCCATCACTGTTATCTGCCAGGCAGGGCTTTAAGCTTCCTGGAGAAGGTGATTTTAGAAAAGCAAGCTGGGTTAGGAGGTTGCAAGCCCAGAGGAAACGTCAGCAGAGCTCTGACACACCAGTGCTCGTGTTTGCAGGGGCTTATACAGTGGTGGTGGGCGTGGGCTGCCAGTCAGACGCGGACATGCCACGCATTGCCTTATTTTGGGGATCCCATTGTAATGAATCCGATGAATGTGGAGGAAACAATGTCACACCTTCTCCATGTGGGTTTGGGATCTAATTAATACAGCCCATAATACAGCAAGTCTTTCTGGGGCTGGTATACACCTGCTCTATCAAGGTGTGTGTTTGCCAGGGCTCATTCTTTGCAAATCTTTGGGGAGAGGTGATGTTTCTTCAAAGAGAAGGCACAGTGAGATAAATTCCTTCTCATACTCGGGAAATTGCAATAAAGTTTCAGTAAACCCCTCCACCCTTTTCCAATCAAGGGGATCCCAATAAGTCATTTGACATGTGGTCAAACTTCTTAGTTCTTTGAAAATGCCCTGAGAAGCCCTGGCCTGCCGCCAAATGGAGAGGAGGGTGATGGAAACACCATTTCCCTGCAAATCGCCTAGCAGAATGCAAAGAGTATACTTAGTTAATGCAATTAAAAAAACAAAACGCCGGGGCGGGTGGAGATCTAAATTTGGTGTAGCAGCTTTAGCACAAGCCCTGTTCTGGGGGCTACGGGGAGTCAAATCCAAGCAGAGCAGAGGAAGAAGTGGGAGAAATGGGAGAGGGCCGAAGACTGGCTGAAATCGGCTGAGGAGAGAGGGCAGGTTTGGAAACCTGAGAGGCGACTGGCGGCTGAAAACCGAGGAAGCGGGACGGCGCCCCGCAGCGCCCGGTGAGGATGCCCGGGGTCTCCGTGGGGACCGAGGCCAGCCGGCTTCGGAGACGGACGCGCCGGCTACAGGTCCGTCCGGGAGGGTGGCTGAGGCTGGGAATCCAGGCCTTGCGCCGCGCCAGATGCCGGCGCGCAGAGGCGGCGCTGCGGTATGTCCTGCTGCGGAGCGCCGGGAACGCTGCGGGGACGAAGAGGGACAGAAAGTGGCGGGCCCGATATTGGGCGAGTCCCAGGGAAAGACCTTCCAGGACAGGCCATTGCCTTGGTCTTGCCCCCTGCGCCCCCCTACCCCGGGCTTCTCTGCCTTGAGTTCGTTCCAAGCCCCTCTCCTGGGGGTGCTTACTCCGGCTCTAGGCGCTTGCCACCCCATCTTCCCAGTTAGCCTCGGTCCTCGCCTGGGCCCAGGGAGCTGAGCCATCCGGGTCGCACACCGGACAGGAGTGCAGAGCTGGAGGAAGGGCGAGGCGGCCCCGCGCACCTGGGAGGGGCGATGTGGCCCGGCTGGCCCGGCCTCTCGGGATGGAAGTCACCTAGTCTGCCCCATCCCCTCGGGATCCCCTCTTTGCGGGAGGACAGATCCCGGCCGAAGCTCCCGCGCACGCACTTCTGAACAAGCTCCGGGCGGTGCCGCCTCTGCGCCCGGGACTGGTCGGAGCCGCGCCCGATCGCCCCGACGCGGTGCTGGAGGTTCCGCCGCGGTCCTCCACCTGCTGGGAAAGCCGAGCAGCTCCTCCCGCCCCGGCGGCCGCCGAAGCCGGCTGCTCCGCGCCCGCCTCGCTCAGCTCTGCACGCCCCGCAACTCGCTCCCGCCCGCCCGAGTCACCTCTCCTCGCGCCCCCGCCCCTCTCCAGCTCGCTCCGGCTCCCCGCCCCCCCCCACCGCCCCGCGCCTCCTCTGCCCGCCCTCCTCCCCCTCCCCCGTCCCTTCTGCCCTCCCTTCATTCCACAAGTGTCGCTTCTCTCTCTCCAGCGCACTTGGCGAGCTGGAGAGGTGAGAGGGATCCTGCGAGCGGGCGCGCGGCGGCCAGCCCGGAGCTCGCCGGCCAAGCCCGGGCGCCCACAGACCGACCCTCGGCCGCTCTCCGGCCCCCGCCTCCGCCCGGGGCCGGCCGGCCTGCCCCCGCTCTCCTCCCCCGCCCGGCGGGCGCGCTCCTCCCCGGCCGGCCCCTCGGCGCGCTGGAGGCGGACGCGGGCTGAGCCGAGCGCAGTGGCCGCCGACCCCGAGCGCCCCGCGCCGCTCCCTGCATGTGCGGCCCGCGGCGGCGCGCAGCCCCCGGCAGCAGCCTCGGCAGCTTCGGCGGCGCCTCGCGAGGCGGCTGCAGCGGCTCCAGCGGCGGCCGAGCGGCCGAGCCCGAGCTGGGAGACACGATGCGCCGCGTCCTCCGGCTGCTCCTCGGCTGCTTCCTCACCGAGCTGTGCGCTCGCGTGTGCCGGGCGCAGGAGCGAGCAGGGCACGGGCAGCTGGCGCAACTGGGCGGCGTGGTGGTGCTGGCGGGGGGCAACCGCTCCGGGGCAACCTCCGGAGAAGCCGGCGAGGGCGCGGGGGTCTCGGACGCGCCCCCGACCCGGGCGCCCACGCCGGACTTCTGCCGGGGCTACTTCGATGTCATGGGCCAGTGGGACCCGCCGTTCAACTGCAGCTCGGGCGACTTCATCTTCTGCTGCGGGACTTGTGGCTTCCGGTTCTGCTGCACGTTTAAGAAGCGGCGACTGAACCAGAGCACCTGCACCAACTACGACACGCCGCTGTGGCTCAACACCGGCAAGCCCCCTGCGCGCAAGGACGACCCCCTGCACGACCCCACCAAGGACAAGACCAACCTGATCGTCTACATCATCTGCGGGGTGGTGGCCGTCATGGTGCTCGTGGGCATCTTCACCAAGCTGGGGCTGGAGAAGGCGCACCGGCCCCAAAGGGAGCACATGTCCAGGTGGGCTGCCTCCCCTCGGCCTCCCCTCGGGGCGCCGCTCCCCCATCTCTCTCCCCACCCCCCTTTCGAGCCTATCCTCTGGGGGAGGTCACCAGGGGAGCCAACTTCGGCCCGGAGCGCGCGCGCGGGGCTGGAGTGGGGGGCGGCTGGGTTCAGCACAGGTGTGGATATGGGCGCTCGCGTGTATGTGTATTTGGGGTCTCTGAGCCCCTTTCCCTCTTGCCGCCCCCTCTCGCCGAGGATGGAGGCAGCAGGAGAGCTCCTGGTCCCGAAGTCTTGGGTTTCGGGGAGGGGGTTCTTGGCATCCCTCGGATTCCACCTGCTGGCCTCTAGGTAAACAGGGGCAGGCAGCAGCTCCAAAAGGGAAGGGGGCGTGTGTGAGTGTGTGAGTCCGCGCGCGCGCGTGCTAGGGAGGGAGGGAAGGAGTGTGTGTGCCGCCTGCAACTCGTACGACTTGCGAAAATGAGGCGAGGGAGGCGGAGAGTGAGGGGAGGGCGAGAACAAAAGCCTCGCTTGGAGCGGCCGCCTCGCTTTCCCGGAGCGGCGAGAGTCCGGGAATCGGGACCTCGGGTGCTGACGCCCCTTTGGGCCCTTCGCTCCTTTCTCCTGCCACCCCCACTCCCTGCCCCGGGCAGCGGCCTGCGCCGCGTGCTGCGCTCCTGGCCCGGCTGGTGGGGAATCGGGGGGCCCGAGGCCCCTCTCCGCGAGCCCTCACCTCCGCTTCCCCCGAGGCACCCTGATTTCGTCAACTTTTCCCTCTGCCTCATTCATTATGCAAGTCCTAGCTCGGGCAAGTCGCAGCAGATGGGAGAAGGCATTTGGGGATTAATGGAGCTATTTGCCTTTTGCTTTTTTTTTTAAGTGCCTAAATTGATTCGCTCAACCCAGTAACTTTGGAGGCGGAGGACGCCGCGGCGAGGACGCAGCCGGGACCCCGGGAGAGGCCTGGGGTTGGTGCGAGGTCCGGGCGGGCGGGGTTCAAGGAGCGCCCCGCGGCCTGCCAAGAGCCGGGGGCTGGGGGCGGGGCGTGGGGGGCCAAGCCTTTTCTGGCCCCCTTCCTAGGCTGGGCCACTGAAGTCGCCTTGGGTGCCTTCCCCTCCCCAACCTCCACCCCCTCTCCAAACACCTCCTCCGGGGGCCTGTGCGCGCGAGTGTGCACGCGCTCCGTGCGCCTGCCTAAAAATTCTGAACAAAGAGACCCACCAAAAATAGGCGAAGGAACATCACCACCTCACTAGTAATTATTTTCTATTTATACGCAGAGGGTATTCGATGAAATTTTTTTCCTCCAGAGCGGAGGGAAGGGGCGTAGAGGTGAGGAAGTCCCCCTCCCTTGGGTCAGCAGGGAGGTGTGGACGATGCAGAGGCCGTGAGGCCAAGGGCTCCTCAGAGACAGCAGTAGGCTGCCAGGGGACTCTAGAAAGCCTGATCCACTAAAAAGGCCCGAAGGACAAAAGCGCTGGCCCAGGCCCCCTCCTGCAACCTCAAGGTGTCCTGTGACCAAGTCCATGGGGAGGGGAGGAGGTCACTTCCCAACACAGCCCTGTCCAGACCTACTGATTTCCCGGTGTGTGTTGAGGTGAGGGTGTGACATGCAGGCAGGGAGGCTGCAGCTGGTGCCACCCTGGTAGGAACAGACTCAGGGACCGGTAGACCCCCTTGCTCCAACTTCAGCAGAGCCCTTTCCTTGGCAAACCAGCTCTTAAAGGAGCCCTGTCCAGTGACTGGGGGGAAGGAGAGGGAAGGGGAACTAACCTTGGGAGAAAGGGAGAGTCTGCCTCAGGCCTCCTTTGATCTGGGTGTCCTGGTGAGTGAGACTGCATTTCAGGCAGGTACCTAAGGACTGGCAAGGGGCCCCACCCTCCCTGCCCTGCCTCCTTGCAGCTCTCTTGGGGTCCAACATCACTCCTGCTATGGAGGGTGCAGCCAGGTTTTTCTAGAGGTCCCAGGGTGGGTCTGCTCGCAAGTGGGATCTAGGGTTACGCATTCCTGGGGAAGCGGGGCCTCAACCCAGCCTTTCCCTGAAGAGAGCCTGGGAATTCCAGAATGGAGTGGAAGTGCCTGTTCCTGAGGAGGAAAAATTGTTGATTTTTTTGCTGCTGGCTTTTAAGGGTATTTTTCAAACCTGACTGCTGTTTAGAAGAACTCGTAAAAAGTATCCCTGCTGAGGCCCCACTCTAGACTAAGTCAGAATCTCTAGAGGTGGGGCCTGAGCATCTGTAGTTTCAAAAAGCCCCACAGGTGACTCCAGGAGTCCACTAACCACCACTAAGGAGAAGGAGCTGACATTTTATTGAATACATGTGTGCTAGGCACCGTCCTAGGGGTGTGTGTGTAACATTCTCCCATTTTGTTCTCACAACTGCCCTAAGAGACAAGCGCTATTTTATTCCCATTTTTCAGACAAGGAAATCATGGCTCAAGGTGGGAGACTTTGCCCAAGGTCACAGTGTTAGAAAACTGTGCAGTTCCAAGTCTCCTGCTTTCACCTGGGTCTGGGGCAAACATTTTCTGACTGAGCATCAGAATCTGGAGGAGCTTGCAAAAATGCAGATCCTCGGGTTCCATCCAGAGTTCTGAATCACTCACTAGGTCTTGCTTGGGCCCCAGAAATCGGCATTTGACCACCTCCCTAAAGGGCTCTGATATAAAGAGGTCTGTGCTTTGGGAAAGACTGGTCTTGGATTGGGGAATATTTTTTTCAGAGCTGGGGGAATGGATGACTTTATTCAAGACAAAGGAGCGAGACCCACGAGACTTTTATTTGCATTTTGTTGCTCATTTTCTGTGTGTGTGAAATCTGATGTGTATTTCTGTGGTCCTGGGGCTGCTGCAGGTCCCCTCCAAATGTATCACCCACTCCTTGTGCAGTTAATCGTCTGGAGTCCCAACCAAGGCCATTGGCTCATTAGACTTTGCATGGTGGTGCTAAGGGGTTGGGGGGGGCGGCTGGCCAAGCCTGGCATCAGAGGGGCTGCTATAAGGTGGCAGCCCTCTTAATTTGTTTTGTCAGGAGTTGGGAGGGACATTGAGATGGGGTTAGTTCTCACCCCACCTGAAAGCACCTTCCCTTCACGGACTTACAGCATGTTGCTGCTGCTG
The DNA here is from genome assembly GCF_030445035.2 of Dasypus novemcinctus. NCBI lineage: Eukaryota > Metazoa > Chordata > Mammalia > Cingulata > Dasypodidae > Dasypus > Dasypus novemcinctus. Next base: position 59,569,442 of record NC_080695.1, read on the forward strand.
CTTTGCAAACTTGGTGACCAAGCGTACGTGTGTTTTCCCAGCGGAGGTCTCAGAGCTGTCACTTTGCCCTCTCAGAGTCCCAGGCATATCGCCTGCTTCCTTCTGGGCTGATTAGGACTGAGACAAGGAGAAAGACAACAATTCAGAGTGACCCCAGGGGTTGGCACGTGATGCCGTGAGAACTGGGCGCTCGCTGGCTCACTCGTTCAGGGCCCTGACCCCACGTCCAACACGTACCGAACCCGCTGGTGTGTTCCATTTGTTCTGCAAAGCGTTTCTATTTATGTGTCAGTTCTTTTCTTCTTTTCAGTTTTCCTTGACTTTTTATTATGAAAAAATTTAAACAAAAACTTGAAGGATTATTTAAATGAACTCCTGTATATCCTTTATCTAGAGCAGGCTTGGCACTGCTGACATTTGGGGCTGGGTAGTCCCTTGTCATATGGGCCATACTGTGCAGTGTAGAATCTTTGGCAGCATCCCCGGCCTCTACTCACTAGATGCCAGGAGCACCCTCCCCCCCAGTTATAATAATAAAAAAAGTCTCCAGACATTGACAAATGTCCTCAAAGTGGCAAAATCATCCCTCAGTTGAGAATCACTGATCTAGATTTAACAATGATTAGTATTTTGTCGTATTTGCTTTGTTGCTCTCTCCATATACCCATATATTTACTTCTTTTCTTTTCTTTCTTTCTTTCTTTTTTTTTTTTTCCAAAGCATTTGAAAATATGTTGCAGACATGACACTTCATCCCTAAATACTTCAGCATGGATCTCCTAAGAACAAGGACACAATTCCATTCTCACACCCAAGAAAATGAGCACAAATTCCATACCATCATCAAATGGCCAATCATATTCGAATTTCCCAGTTGTCCCCAAAATGTCTTTTATAGCTTGATTTGTCAAATCCGGATCCAATCAAGGTTCATTACATTTGGGTGTTAAGAATCTTTAGTATCTATTCTGCACAGTATTTTAAAACCAGCTTAGGATCAATTGGCAACATTTACCAACTGTGAGATTTCCCACAGAAGTCCAGATTTCTGATTTCTCTTGGAAAATCAGTAGGTCTGACTACTCTGAAACTGCATTTTGACACGGCAACGATTGGTTGCCGCTAGGTCACGGCTGGACTTAAGAAGCTCTTTGGCTCATGCCACGCACCAGCCTAGCTGATTCTAGAGAGGTGGTCAAGGATGGGCTGATCTTAACAGTTTGGACTCCAGTTAGGTGTCCTGTGTTTCAGTCCTGGCTCCACCACTTAATAGCTGTGTGACTTTGGGAACATTGCTTCACCTCTCTGAATCTCGCATCCTCTTCTGGAAAGGGAATGTTGTAGGCTTGTGGTGAGCATTCAGTGAGACCAGTCTTGCATTGCTCTTAGCGCAGATCCTGCCACCTTGAGACTGCCCAGCAACTCTTACCCTTTATCGCCATCCTTGTTGTTTGACTCGCTTTCCCTGGCCTCCTGAAGGCGGCGATGCTGTGGTCTGGGTGTGGTGCCAGCTCTCGGTCTGCTAGGCTGTGATCTGTTCAGCCGCACAGCATCGATAAGTCTCCTAACCTCGCTGGACTTTAATTTTAGCAGGAGGTGGCAGGTGGGATAGGAGGGAAGGTCCCCGTGTGACTACATGCAATGCATCGCCAGGGGTTGCACTAGGTGATGTTGAAGGATCCCTGCTCGCTTTGCTCTTCTGCCCTGAGCTGACGCGTGAGGTCTCGTTTGATTTCACCAGCCCTCCTGCTGACCTGGGGTAGGCTCGGGATGATCTGCCACTCTCGGAGGCACAAGTGGCTTTCTGAGAGGATGGACAAGCACCTGGTGAGCGGAGGAGTCAGACTTCAAACCCAGACAGCCTGAGGCCGGAGCCCCGTTTCCTCGACCATTGTGCCACACTGCCCTTGAGCCCAAGCGAGCAGGACTGCCGCTCTCCTTCGTTCACGCAGAAGTGCTTGCTGCCTTGCAAATGACAGCGTGTGCATCGGGGCCAGTTCCAGAGCCACAGGAAGATCAAGACTAGGAATGTTTTCCGCATCTGCCCCTGGCAGGGCCAGACCTCTTGGTAGAGGCGTCGATGCTAAATGACCTTGGGGGCAGAAACACGTGTTTGAAGCTCTCTAGCCTTGAAGCCGGGACGGAACACATGTCATTATTTTGCCAACCTTCAAACAGAATCAAAAATCCAAATGACGAATTACATAGCACCATGTCCTGTGTATGTTTTTCAAACACGCTCCAGAAGAGCTGGAGTCCCTTGCAAAGAAATGGCATCAAGTGATAAACGCCCCCTCCCTTCCCTTGCCTTCTTTCTCTCCTTCCGACTTCCACCTCCCCTTCTTCCTACACATTTGTGGTTATCCTGTGGCTCCCATCAGCTTCCCAGGCTGGAGGAGCCCATGCACGCATATGTCATTCGTCGAGTTATTTTCCCTTGCAGGATACTTTGGCTTCTCTTCCGGCCCTGAGTCATTTGCATCGAAAAAAACCAACTTTATTGAGGTGTAATGTGCACAATAAAATGCCTTCAATTTAAGTGTCCAGTCTGGTGAGCTTTGACAAACGTCTACACCTGTGTAACCCCCACTCCAGAAAGTTCCCGTATGCCCATTGCCCTGGTGTTCTTGAGACATTAATTCTGCTGCTTCTGCAAGAGGAAGTGTTCAGGAATCCATTTCACATAGTTCAAAGTCAGAAGCCAGTTTGGCCTTGGAGACGCCTGGATACTGGAACCCTGAGCTCTGTCTGAAATATTGGGGTCTTGTCGCTTGCTCAGTGTAACTGGAGAGAGAAGGAAGGAAGCATTTTCTTTTTGTTCCTCAAATACACCAAGCTCATTTCCACCTTGGAATACCCCATGACTGGCCCACCCTCCTCCCCCGGGTCTCAGCTCAGGGCTGCGGCTCCCTGAAGCCCCCCTGGCCACCCAGGCCTCAGTGGCCCCTTCCTTCACCCGAGCTCACGGCTTGGCTTGGCTTGCTCTGTTTCCCACCTCGGGCGAGAATGAACTCTTTGTCCCCTTCCAGGACAGTTTGCAGTGAGGAGTACAGGGGGACAGCAACAGCTTTCCCCACTGTTGGATCCCAAAGTGCCTGTGGTAGGACCTGGCCCTGGGAGCTCTGGTTTCTGACATCCTAGTTTGTATGCTGTAAGAGTCTCCCCTTCCAGAGTCATCCATTCGCTCGTTTAAGAGGTCGTTATCGAGCACCTGTTTTCTGCTCAGCCCTGCTGAGAGCTACGAGGAAGTAGTACAGACCCAATCCCTCCTCCCGAAGCACCAGACGAGTGGCAGAAAGCGGGTAACACAAAAGTAAATCTACAAAAATCTATATATTACGTTGCACCCTATGGAATTGCCGATATTCAAGCACTTTGGACCTCAAAAGGGGCAATTTTATAGGTTTCGACAAAATTGTTCTGAAGTGGGATAACGAATATGAAAGAAAGGGGTGTTTTCTGCAGCAAGGTACCCTTGGGCTCTTGGTACTCCGAGTGAAGTCTAGGGACCTGCCCAGGAGGAGCCTGAGCAGAATCTCAGTGCCCTCCATCCCCAACTCCACCCACCCCAGGTCTCTGAAGTCAGAGTCTACATTTTAACAAGATCCCCAGGTGATCTGAATGTATATTACAGTTTGAGAGGCACTCAGGCTGTGGGCCTCACACAAATGCCAAATCCTTAAGCATTTGTCTGGGGTACATAGTTGGTTCTTTCCACTGTCTTAATTCATTACATTTTCTAGACACATCTGGATTTGTAAAATATTTTCAGTATGCACCCCCATATGTGCACATTTGTTTTATTAGTAAGTATATGAAATGTATGTATGTACCAGTAAACAATGAGTAGGTATGCTATGAAACATGCATTTTATTTTTTAAAAAGTATTCTATTTAAATTTAAAACAAAATTTCATTGAAAACATTCTACTTAGAACAAATTTTAAAGTGAGCTGGAGGTGAAATAAATATTACTTTAAAATCTGTCCTAATTGTGATGGATTCATGCTATCGTTTAGCTAACCTTTCAAGGCATACTGTATGCTGAGGGTGAGGTGCATCATTAATAAATAAATACATATTTTGAATATTCTTCATGAGTGTTTTGACTGTTTTTTGGCTGACTTTTTAAATATTCTTTTATTTTTAAGGAGTTACTTGGGTTTGAACCTGGGACCTTGTACATGGGAAGCAGGTACTCAATGATTTAAGCTACATCTGCTCCCTGGCTGATTTATTTTTGATCTGAATAGACCATCATTGTTTTTGACCTTGTGAAAAGCTATTGTAGAGAAGGGGAGTCAATTTACTATTTTGGGGGGTGCTTGCATTATCAGTGATTTTTGTTATGGGAGATTATATACTGTAACATGCATATAACATGAAATTTCCCATTTAAACACTTTTATGTATACCATTCGGTGGCATGAATTACATTTACTATTCTGTGCTACCAACAGCACCATCCAATATCACATTTTAAACCACATGTCTATTTTTGATGGTCACATTAGTTAAAACTAGATTACTTCATCTGCAAATATCCTTGAGAGACATACATAAATTGCAAGACAGGAAATGCATTTTTGAACCTATGTGAGTCACCCCTTCCATACCTTGGTCTGAGGTTCTGGATTCCCACTGTCCAAGTGAGGGCGCTAGCATTGATAACACATCTTAAATTTATTTCTCCTTTTTAATGACCAAAACCATGCATAGAAGTCCTTGTATGGTCTTCCTCCATGCCAAATAATCTTATGCAGTGCCTGACGTGAGTGAACCTCACTTTGGAGATTCCTTGTCCAGGAGTTGGAGGTCCCTAAGAATCCACCTCTACTGCATGCTCAGGGAAGGGCTGCCCTGGGAAAAAGGGTCCTTGGTTTTTGGGCTGGGTTTTCAGATATTTCTACATTCAGGAGAAGCTCAGGGCATCTGCAGACAGCAGTGCTGGCCAAGGGCCTGGCAGCCATGCTGGTTACTACTTTGCTCCTCTTTTGAAAACCTGAATATTTTGGACTTTTGGGGGGCCCCCTTATAGAATCTGACAAAAGCTGTGGCTTCCATTTGGAGGAAAATGTACAAAATTCCCATTCAATTTCGGAGGGGTTCAGAGATTCCCCTGAAGATCACGATTAAGATTTAAGAACCTGTAGCAAATTAGGTTTGGAAGGCATTTGCCCTTTCTTTGAACTTTCCTTCCCAGCAGCCCCGTTCAGTTTCAGCCCCTTATAACTGCACAGAGGTAGGGTGGAGCCTGGACTTTTATTTCATGTTACTCTCTCTTTTATTTTCTTTGCGGTTCTTATCACCTGGTTTATTTATTGAACTTGTTTCCTTTTTGTATTCTTCCATAGATGATAAGCTCTGTGAGGGCAAGCGGCTTGTCCACCCTTCACACTGCTGTATCCCCAGGGCCCAGAATAG